>NW_024038973.1:0-600000 GCF_016077235.1 Cyprinodon tularosa | reverse complement strand
GAGCATTGATGACTGAAAGACATCTTCTGCTTCCATTTATCTGTTTACTGCAGTGTGTTGAATTCCTATTAATGTGGATTTAAAGACATTAGTGGGAAAAAAACTGCAAGGGGGGAAAAAAAATAAAAATTCTAATCAACCAAAACTTCTGTGAACCCCATGCAGGACCTCCGTGGACCCCCTAGGGGTCACGGACCCCTGTTGAAGACCTACGATTTATACTTTTGTCTGTCAGTGCATATCAACATAAGAAGCTGATCTAGCATGACACAGCAAAAAAAGGACCTACAAAGGTCAAAATTTATCAAAATAAGTGCATTTGTTCTAAATATGAGGAGGCAAATAAAATGATCTGCCAAAAGAATTTGCATTTTTTTCCCTCTATAAATAACATAATTAGATTTTAAACACTTAAAATAAGATGTTTTTTCTTATTTTGAATACAAACAATCCATCCGCAAACTGTCTTTCCTCTTTAAATCAAGGGAAATAAACTTAAAAAAATAACAATTTATCAAAATAAGTGCATTTGTTTTACACTTGAGGAGGCAAATAAAATGATCTGCCAAAAGAATGAGTTTTTTTTTCTTTACAAATAAAATAATTAGATTCTAAACACTTAAAATAAGATGCTTTTTCTTATTTTTAATACAAACAATCCATCCGCTAACTGTCTTTCCTTTTTAAATCAAGGAAAATAAACTTAAAAAAAAAAAAATGACTTGTTGTTCAATGTTTGCAATATAGTGGCCAGGAGCAGTTTTACAGGGGCCCCTGTTGGCCCCTGTCTAGAACAAAGCTCACCCTTTTATATATTTCTTACATTTATTGTCGATTTTTTATTATATTTAAATGTTTTGCTACACTTTTTAGTAATTTCTTTAGATTTAAATAAGACTGTAACAGATCAATGAGTGACATTTCCATTTTAGGAGATGGGCTGGTTTCATCCTGACCCCTCTACCAAAGTGTATCCACTGGCTGGAGACGTGGCAGCGCCTCGGGTCATATGATTTTTGGCTTACACGAACCCCACCCCAATCCCTTTCCCCTCTCTCTAAAAAAAAAAAAAAAAAAGCTTTCCAAATGCTCTTTCTAATCAATGCACAAACATATGCTCAAACAAACAAAGTCGTGCAAAAATACCAATCATCTGCACATATTCTACACGTGGATGTTTTATTTTTTTATTGTTGGGAGCTGTGACCACCCAAAAACAGAGCCATTTTTAGCCATTTACTGCTGACGTTTACAGAAGCTCCAAATAGCTTCCGTTTGCCTCCGCCGGTGATTGGACCGTCCTGCGCCGCCGTGCACTGAGCTAACGCGCTGGCTGTGGAGCACGAGCCCCGACATTCTTCACTTCAATGGAGGAACACCCCAAAGATCGGGCACAAGACAGGCAGCAGCACCACAACGGAGAAGACAGGGGCTCCCTCCTGCGCACGGCTTGTCTGAAACATGATCGGAGCCAGTTCCAGTGCCAGCATCAGGAAACGCAGGCGAAGAAAACAGGTCGGGCCATCCGGAAAAAGTTGGCTAATGTCCGCGAGCTGGCTAGCATTTGCTAACTAACACGATGAAGGCTGTTAGCTTAGCGGTGTTAAAACTAAATACAAGTAAAGCTGCTTAGTAAACTAACGGTCAGCTCGGTTTATTGAAAAGCCCCGGGGTTGTGTTAGCAGGCAGGCTAGCTGACGTCGCGTGACAGTTGTCGCTTCTCCTGGTGGTTTTGACACATCGGGGATTGACCTTGTGTTCGCCGGGTTCTTTCTTTTTCACCTAATGTAACCAAACAAATTTGAAAACTGCTAGCCAGTTTCCTCTGTGTGGATACAAAAGCGTCATTCCCCTTCCCCCTGAAACAGCCGGAGTTGGTGTGTTTGATTCCAGCATGTCTGCGTCCAGCTCAGGAAACAACACCGGCTTCCACTGGAATTTTCTCTGCTGCCATTTCCTGTCGGCCATGTTAGAATCTCAGTGCGAGTTTACGCCAGAATGCCTGATAATCTGGAATATATTTGTGAGGTATTCTCTCGTTTTAACCTCTATTTTCCTTCTTTTTTTGAGCTACAGCTCGGTAGGAATGACATGGCAACCGACCATTGCGTGGGTCCCGGTGGGTCAGGGTTAGCTAAAGTTAGCCGTTAGTGGGGCCCTTTGCGTGTCTGCTCAGCATACAGCCACGCAGATAGCAGCAAAGATACCCGAGCTGTCAGATAGCTTCAGTCTAAATGTTTACTGAAAAGCAGACATTAGTGTCTATGTTTTTAGGTAAGGCTATATACGGACTGCTGTGTGTGCAACAGAAACATGAGGGTGAAGAAACGCCATGGAGTGGGAACTCCTATGTTGACACAGCAGTTCTCTTAAACATTTTAGGCCCGACATGCTTTACTCTGGATCTATGTGTATTTTAAATACTTATAATCTTGGATCTTATAGTAATCTTTGAAGCTACATAATAGGTTCATAAATATATCTATGATCTTTTAAATGAGGATCTTTTCTTTTGAAATGACTACAAATAAAACAAAATGATCCATTTCAAAACTGTTTTTAATATAGTTGCAATTGCTGAATGTGGAGCTTTTACATAATATGTTAAATCAAAGATTTATATAGATTTATATTTCTTATACCAGGAGTCTGCAACCTGTGGCTGTTTGGACCCTCTACAGAGGCTCATAATAGTGGTTAAAAAGGATTTAATTAACCAACTAATGTCTTAGATCAGGGGTCTTCAATGTTTTCCAGGCCAAGGACCCCCAAACTGATGGCTAGATGGAGCAGGGACCCCCTAATTATATATATTGTATGAAACTGTGTTATATCAAACTGGTCTTATAGTCACTCTAATGTAACAAAAGTAATTTCACCCTGACATTATTCAAGTATTTCTAATTCCTCGTTGATGGGACAGGTGTTTTAAATGAAACGGTGCCCAGCTTGAAAGAGCTCCTGTGTGTTGCTGAATGTCTACATTGTATGACTGAAAGTCATCTTCTGCCTCAGTTTGTTTACTACATTGTGTTGAATTCATGTAAATGAGTATTTAAAGACATTTCAATTAGTGGAAAAAAAATTGGTCCTCCATAGTCCCTCTTGGGGTCGCGGTCCCCCTGTTGAGACCTGTGTCTTAGAAGCTTTGATTTGATGCAATTTTTTACAACAGAATGACATTGAAAGAACCAGAACTATGTTTTAGAGCTGTTTTTCCTTTAATTAGCTATGAAATTATCTTATATAGATTTTTCTTTAAATCAAATAATAGCCTATAGAAAAAAAAACAAATCCATGTGTCATCTTTATGAATCTTCATTAAGTTTTTCTGTATTCTTTAAAGCTATAAATACAAATAAACAGTTGGTTGTTTATGATGGCAACAGGTTTCATATGTCAGAAATTTAACAAAATAATAGGTTGTGTTTTCTTAAAAAGTCATGTAACATTTTGCGGCTCTGAACGAATCAAGGAAAAATGACTCTTTAGATTTTAAATGTGGAAGACCCCTGTGTACTTTCAGTTCCTTTTCACATCGGTAAATAACTACTATGTTACGCTCATAATTAAGTCATTGCATAGCACTAATTATGTTGTTTATTTTTGTATTCAAGTGGCAATGAAATTGTAGGAAATCCTTATTTCTGCCATATAACTCATGAGATATGATTTGTTTTTTTTTTTTTTTTTTTTTTTGTAGCCAACTGCTCAATTTTGCAACACTGCAAGTACAATACAACATGAAGCTGCATGTTATGCAAAGCCATTGTCATTGTGTTAAGGGTTGTAATATGGAAATGGCAAATACCACTTGTGGATGTAGGCTTTAGTAGAGTTTTATACCTACAATAAAATAAATTCTAATTCTGCATGCCGTTTATATTTTGAAGTAGTGCTGCAACTTGCGAATATTTTCTAAATCGATTAATCTACTGATTAATTTTTCGATTAATAATCAGCGAAAGGTTTTAAAAAAAATATTTTTTATGAAATTAAACCAGTTGAAACTAAAACTTTTCTGGATAGAGCATATTGACAGACACCAGTTTATTTTATCTTAAATGCAAAATGTTTATATAAACAGCTAAAGACATGTTTTACAGTTTCTATATTCCATTTAACAATGAATCGATTACTGAATTAGTTGACAATTCTTTCAATAATTGATTAATCAGATTAAATCTTTTTAGCCCTAAATTAAGTAAGTTGGATAGACTTTACTGTCTGCCCAGTGCCTACATTGATGTTTATGTTTTATTATTGGAATAGCATCTGCAATATTATCTATATTCCCTGTCTTCATTATATTGAGCACCTCTTAAATGCTAAGAAGGTACAGAGGAAAGTGATCTGAAACCTTTTTCCATTTAAATTATTTTGATTTTCCTTGCAGGCAATAAAAATGTAAACATCTGTGACGAAGAAGGGGAGAAGAATCCACCACTGCCCTACACGTTTGGTGTGTCCCATCCTTCCAGCAGTAATGGAAATAGACATTTAGGTAATCCAAATGTGAAGCAGAAAGGGATGCAGAAGCACTACACCTCTGTTCCAAAAGCGGGCAGCAAATTGTCAGAACATAAGAAAAATATGGACTTAAAAAATGACAAGGAGAAGGGCTTGGATTTGAGTCAATATGAGATTGAGCCTTCAGATGAGAAAGACTCTGCTTTGCTTCAGAACGGGCTGGTGAACTGTGGCCTCATCACGAATGGCTATTCGATTAAGGACAATGACGGCAGTGGCTCTGAAGGCGGATATACCACCCCGAAGAAGCGAAAGAGCCGATGCAGCAACGCCAAGAGTGCCGATAACACAATAAAAGAAAAAGAGAGAGACGTTCAGCCCCGCAGCACTACGCAGGAGGTGGAAGCTCTGAACGTCGAGGGGCCTGAGAAAGGAACGGCGTCCAGACTTGACGGCTTCAGATCCAGTTTTAAAGTAGAAGCTCAGACAACAGCTAAGCGGGCTGTCATGTCAGAGACTTTGGTTGTTGAATCTCAGAGGAAAAACTCAGACGGTAAAGCAGCTGGCACCTTCGGTAAGAAAGCAGAGGAAAAGCACAAGGGTAAGCTTTCCTCGCCTTCAAAGGAGGACTCGTGGACTTTGTTTAAGCCCCCTCCTGTTTTTCCTGTGGACAATAGCAGTGCTAAAATTGTTCCCAAGATCAGTTATGCAAGCAAAGTAAAAGAGAACCTCAATAAAGTAGCTCAAGGTGGAGGGGAGGCAGCACCTCCTCCTGTGAGACTGTCCCAGGTCCCTATGTCTGCTATGAAAACTATCACCTCAGCTAGCTTTACTAACGGTCCTGTTTCTGGGAATGGGAACGGCTGCCCGTCTATGGGTACCTTCTTTGCTCCTGCTGCTAGTTGTATTCAATCAGCCCCATCGATCCCAGGTGGCGAGAATGTAGCATCCTCTTTGGAGAGTAACAGTAGCTCTACAACGAGTCCAGTAGACAGAGAAGCAAGCGAGCACAGAAAGTGTACTGTTTTAATCTACCCTTTAAATATGCAACCTGTGCTCCCGAGCGCTCGTCACCTCGACCCACCGGCTGCTCAGACAAATCAGAAAGCCCTGGGGGACATCTTCCAGAATCAGTGGGGGCTCTCCTTCATCAACGAGCCCAACCTGGGGCTCGAAGGGGGAAGTGGATTCGTGCCTGCCGAGGACCAGACTTCTGTGACTTCTCAAAGCCAGAGTCAGGCTGTCGCAGCCGAGGTTGCCCAGCCCCTCTTTGACATTAGCCCATCATTTCTAGAAGCTGAAGCTTTTTCTCAAGAAGCAGAGAAAAGGACTTGTGCCCCCTGCCAAGTATCCACTGTTTGTTCTCCTGTTTGTGCGGCGAGCGAGGAGGATAAGCTGCAGCCAAGTGTCCAGGAAAAGACGAAAGTGGAGTTGAAGGGCGTGGGTCCTTCTGTGCTGGCCCCCAGTAAAGACACCGGTGCTAAGCCTGCAGCGGGCCAACAGACCACTGTGTCCTTTGGCTCGTCTAAGGAACTGATCCACCCTAAAGACTTTGGCAGGAGGTCCAGCTGGGGTTCCTTCGACCTGAAAGCTGCTGTCACCTATCACACTAAAGGTAACCTTCCTGCTCTGCTCTTATCAAAGACCGTTTTTATCCCTAAGCGGTAGATCACTTCAGTCTTTATTTGACAATATGTATAAGATCGGGGTTCATGAGAAATCTTTATTGCATGGAGAATGAGAACTTTTGGATTTATGTCATTTTTATGACTAGAACAGTGGTCATTTTTAATAATTTTTATTCTTTTAGACTCTTTTTGCTAAAGATTTCTCAAAGGGCTATTTATAAACAGAGATTTTTGGACTTTCAATAAACAGAAAATGGATCTAATTATATTATAATTAATGTATTTGTCTAAGCCAACTTGACTAAAGCATTAGAAACTTGAGTCCCAGCTAAGCTGATCCCTAAAAGCAGCAGTGACATTTTCTACTTAGTCATGATAGGTGCTTAAATGCTAATTAATAAAAAAAAACATACTTATTCTTTCTGATTTCTGGGTTCATTGAAATTTAAGCTCCCAATAAATACATGTTTATCAAAAACAAAACAGGAAAATGCTCTTTATTGACGCTGTTTATTAATCACTACTTCAGTGAAATTATATAGGAGGCGCAGTCAACATTTCTTTTGAACAGTTATGTTTATATTTATAAGTGAGCCAGTATCACACTGTGTTAATAAAAAAATGAGTCATAGTTGGCTCCACAGTTGAAGGATTTAACCAAAACCTGATAAATGATTAGAGCCATTTAACCTTTTATAGGGCAAGTCAACGTTTATGATCATTTGCATACCCCCATTCCCTCAGTGAGGTCTAGAAGCACAAGATCTATATCCAGCCACTCTGCAAAGATACTGCTACATGGCTGTACATCTTATTTTGGCATTTGACCAATTAGTGAGCCCTTGAATGATATATTACCTACTGTAAATGAAGTTGTTAGTTTGAAAAAAAAAGTTAACTAGTTAAGAAAAAAGGTTAAAAGCTAATTCAAAAGTTGAAAAATAAAGTCAAAAATGTAATAAGCCAAGTGAAAAAAGTACAAAATCTAAGTTCCAGGATCAGCATTAATGCTCTATGGTTATGATGTAACAAAAAAATGGTTTATTTCACTCTGAGTATTTTTCATGAATTTCTTATTGAAGCACTTTTGTTATTTTTCTTAATATATTGTGACCGTTTCTTGTTTTTACTTTAAGTGTAATTTTTGTCATCAAAATATACATATTTTTTGCAATGTTACAAAAATAATAAGGTCTTGTCCTGGATTCCAATAACACCATTGGCTGGAAATTTTGACTGAAGTATTGAAGGAGTATTTGAAGTATTTTAATGATTGACCTATAAAGGGTTAAAGCTCTCTTTGGTTTCTCACAGTAGTTATCTGGAGGATGATTTACCAACAGGGTTCCTTTATGTGGACCTAGAAGGAATTTTTGCTATTTACTTAAAAAAAGAGTATAGTCTCTTTATTGTCTCATGGTGGAGAAATTCAGCTGTCTGTAGCAAAGCGAATGGGAAATTAAGCATAAAGGCACAAAAGACTAAAATAAGGAACAAAAAGCTTAAAATTGATGACGCTGTTTAAATGAAAAATGTGTCAGATAAAAGGAAAAATGGCTGCTTAGTTGCAGATGAGATGGAAGAACTGTAATGGTATGGATGTGAACACTTGCTGCTCGTGCTGGGAGCTGTGGATTATAAAGTCTGGTGCACTGAGGTGCAGCAGTCTTCTACTGAAGAATTGTCCCGGTTTTATAAAGACTTCATGCGAGAGATCCTGTCCAAACCCAAGTTTTTGTTAGAAAGGTGAAAATCCTAAAGATTACCCACCCTTACTAATCCAGTGTGTTCCACGATGGACAGAATTTTTTTTTTTTTTTTTTTAGGGATAAAACAAAGCAGCTCTGCTTTCATTTTCAGCCAACATGCCCTATATAGACAGTAGTTTTCTTTTTAAAGCTTGTTCCTCTTAAAAAATAAATAAAAATACCTTAATGATTGTAATATGGTTACTTCACTCCCACCATTAATTTCCACTCCAGAAAGTGCTGCCAGAATGATCATAACCTGGATGATGTTTATGCTGTATCATATGTAGCACTTTTTAAATCTACTTTACAACCTAATCTCTTTCTTTTTTTTTCCTTAAACAGAAATGGAATTTATTTTCAATTTGCAAAAACAAGGTAAGAAAAGTTTTACATCCGATCTTTACAACAACTGCTTTATTGGACAAGTAGCTGTGTAGCATAACGTTGTGATCTGTTGTTTAAAATGCATTAACAGTCATAGTTGTCAAATTAAATTGTTTTAAAGCTATGCGAACATTTTTTTTACATTTTTGTTTTTTGTTTTTTTATGCTTGTTGTTGCTTGGATGCTGTTGATGATTTTTGTCCTGGGATGGCAGTGAGTGACCGTTTCTCTCTTTCTCTGTCCACTCTTACAGATCCAAAAAGAGTAGTATTTTATGATCAGACCAAGGATGGACCTGATAAGTGAGGTAGATCATCTCCAGTGCTTACTGTCTTCTCCTCTGGGTGCTGCAGTTATCTACCTAGGAAAAAACAACAACATAAAAAACCAACAAATCCCATCGGATAAAGTGACAACTGTGAAAACACTGATAGCTAAGCATGATTTTCCTTGGAAACTCGGGTTTATTCAAACGTTTTGTTCTGTTTTTTAATTTTTTTTTTTTTTTTTGGGAGTGCACCAGAATAACACACACAGACACGCTCGGGATGGATGTTAGGAGTCGATCGGTGCCTCTCCAACACAATGAATGGACCTTAACGACTTCTTGCTGTGGTAGTCCTCGTCTCATGGCTTTTAAGGGATAACGCTGGCGAGCTCAACCAAGGAAGGTGTCTCGGACTGCACCTCCTCAAGCCTTTATCCTGTCGAACTGTGGCAGCCGTCGCTCCGGCTATGGGACGTCTCCGTCATTTTCTTTATCCACTCATTCGAATGAGTTTACTGTAGATACGACGGACGTTAAACACACAGAATCTGTGGCAAAAGGAGACGACCCTTAAAGAGATGCCTTTAAGATAGTAGAGGTGTTTGCAATCCCGTTACGGTGGCAGTGAAAGCTTGAGAGGGAGAAACTTGTCTTAAATCCTCTAGAGAAAACTACTCAGAGCCCTGAAATTGTATATGTATTGCAGTTGCTTTATGCCGTTTCAGCTGACCTAACATAAGTATTATTTGCATTGCTGTAAGACCCCCGAGGTACTCAAGTGCCGAATTTGAAGGAAAGCCACGCCCCTTTAACGTCATTTGTTCAGTAGGTGTGCTAAAGATTTTAATATCGGGTCTCTGGTAATTTTGTTCTGTTGAAGCTCTACATTTCACTCAGACGGTCATAAGATTATCATTTAAATGAAAATAAGAAGCATTGCATCTGGTTGGATGTTCTGTTTGTGCTCTTTGTTCAGCTGCAACACTCAGGATATCTTTACAAACTGTTTCTGTTCATTTGTTAAAGGAACATACTTCATTTTACAGTTGTTTTTTTATTTTTATTTTTTGTTCACCGCCATGTTTACTGGTGTAAATGAATCTCTTTTCATCGCCACATAAAACACAACAGTAACTCGTTTTATCGCCACCTTTCCTAAACGACCAGCTGTGTCAAAACTGTGTTCTAATGTTTTAAAAGGAGGTCTGTGGATAGACGTTTGACTGCTTCGTTAGCCAGTGTGCAATAACACGGTGGAGAATGGGTTATGTTGAGCTGTGAGCTCATCTGAGACGCTTGTGTAGCCTGCAGTTCAGTTTTTCAAAAAAAAAAAGTTATCTAAAATGCAATTTACTCTTTGTTGCACAAACTTCAGATTTGACTTCTTTTCTTTCATGTTAAAATCACTTGTAAGGTCTGATTAAGTGTAGGGATCGTATGAGCCCAAATCTGGTCTGCAGTAACATCTCTAAAGGACATTTTTGTTTCATAAGGGGGAGGGGGAGGGGGGTCCTCTTGTTTAGAAAATCTAATTTGGTTTAATTGTGGATTAATAGCACTTTATGTTAATGAATTACCTTTATCTTAACTAGAGAAAATCTATAGGTGACACTAGAAATACTCCTTAAAAGAATGGCTCTGGGCTGTTACTTTGCAGAGAAAAAAAAATATATCTATATATCTATATATATAGTTGCTAAATACAGAATTATAAAATATAACTCAGGTAGTGTTGATGAAGCCATGAGTATATTCAATGTTGTGGGGTTTTTTTGTTTTGCCAATTGGTCCCTGTCATGCAATGTTTTTCATACTGGAAATGCTGAATTGGAGTCCTACTGCTGTCTTCTCGTACAATGTTCTGGAAAAAACACCAAATACTTTGACACAGGATGTCAGTTATGACTTAGGGCTGATGTTGTGAGATGTTTATCGCCTAAGAAAGCCCATTGCATCTTGCTCTGTTTTCAGCGTTCTTTTCCTCGGCTGTAATCCTGAGCATCTCTGCTGGTTCAGTTCCTCCTCCTGTATTTTTCCGCTTGTCTTTTTACGAGCCGACGGTCCTAAAGTGTGCTCCTCTCCTTTTTCTCCTCAGCAGAAAGAGAAAAGTAGAACTGCAGCAGGTTTATGTTATTCTATACATGTATTCCTTTAGTACTTCCAGACAGTTTTTGTTGTTTTGTTTGGTTTATGTACAGCGACTGGTGTCTGATCTCTTCCAGGCATGGGCCCAGTTATCAGTATCAAGTAGCACCAGGGTCTTGAAAAGTTTCCAAAAGTCCTCATTAGGAAATCCCAGATTGGGCCCCTCCCCTACCTGTTGCTGCATACTGCTGGTCCAGGCTGGAAGATGGCTATTCCACTCTTCCCTTTGCTCGAAAGAACAACATATTTGGCTTTTTAGAAATATTGCCTGTCGTATTAAAACATTTGCTTCCTATTCAACTTTTAAAGGCAGTGCTATGTTAAACAAATAGATTTTACTGTATTGATTTAAAAAATATATATATTTAAACAAAGTTGCTGTAAATCTGTTATTTTAATCAAAATAAAATCTAGCAGCCAGTGCCTCATGGAAGGCAATGGAAGCTGCTGTCTTAGTGAGGACAGATGAGTTGGCTCATGATTAGGAAGCATTTCATTCATTTGCATTATGTTGTAGTTTTTCTGATATTTTGTTTTATAAATCTCTGCTTGCTAGTGTAATTTAGTCTATTTGCACATACATCCACGCTCCAATTGACACAATCAGGTTAGTGCTAAATTGTCTTAACAGGCATGTTTGTAGGCGAGCAGGGTGATTATTTTTTTATTTTTGTGTTTTTACCGTCTTCTTACAATAAATAGCCCTTTTTGCTGTTTTTTAAAGAAAAGGGGTGTTGGTTTGGGGAAGCCAGAGGATTTAGCACAGTGATGAGGCTTTTCTGAATATGCATTTCTCCAGACAGAGCTGTTGTTTATAGCATTGTAGTCTGCTAACCAAAAACAGGTTCTTGATATGGAGTAGATGGGCGTGTTGATATAGAAAATAATGGCGTGAGGTTTATTATGTTTTCATTTCCTCCCCTCAGGATGTGCAATCACCTGAAAGATGCTGAATCAGGCGTCCAGGTTGCGAGCGGCTTGGTGTTTTGTTAGTGGTGCGTTAGCTGCCAGTTCATCCTATTATATGCAATTTATTTTTTATATAAGAAAGACTTCCTTCCCTCCCACCCATGTTGTATGTGTTTCAGGTGCCTGTGTAGGGAGGGGTTGGGGGCAGGCTTTTAGCTAGCATTGCGTACGGGCGTAGATTTTACTCCCTTTACTAAAAAAAAATAATAAAATGTGATCTCTGTTTTTGGGAGGTACAGCTTTGGTACGCCCTAATTTCCCCCCAGAAACTTTGTTTAAAATGTTCAAAATTCCACAAGAAGCAGATGCTGGAGTTGGAAAAATTTAATATTTGCTGCTCGACGCGCCAAATCAACCAATCAGAGAAGCTGATCCGTGCCACGAACAGTAGGGGGAACTGCAGGTATGTGGTGTCTGCGCCCCTCTGACAGCAAAATTATATCTTAAGGCAGGGTCGTAATCTTGATGAATGACTGCAAAGACAATGTTTTAAGGTGGACTTTCTCACTTAAAAATGTATTAAAACTACTCTTTACCAGCTTATCACAGCAGATTTAGCAAAGCCGCTCTCTGCCAATGAACACAGGATCACCACAAGCATCAGATGCATCTGTACTCACTTTACTGGACGCGCTTCAGGAGCGTCTAAGAGGCTCTTGTGGTGCGTCTGACCTTGATGTGCACAAGCATGAAAAATGAAGCAGCAGGTGCTAATTTACTGCTGAGAGCGCGTGCGGTGTGAACGTAGCATTACACTTTCTGATTGTTTGAATTAACCTATGAAACAATATTGTACCTAAAAATTATCCCATGTCTTCCTTATGAACTTTTCACCTTTAGTCCAGCACATATACTTCCCATAATCAGGACAAAATAAGCGCTGTAAAAAAGACAAAAAGTTAGCTGCATTCAACCTGAAAATGCAGGAAATAGCATTTCAGAAAGTCTAAATTTCAAGATTTTTCAGGCCCCCTACAATGAGCAAAACTTAAAGGTGTCCAGCCTATGGAATATTCCTAGCTAAAAGCCTGGTTGGGGAAAAAGAGAAACTTTTTAACAGCATTTCTGCTTCCAGTGTATATCCGTGCCATTTTATTTGTGTGTAAAATTAACCTTTTTGTTACGGTTTCCTTCAAGCCCGATTCTCCTCCTTTCTCCAACATGGACAGAGCGAAAAGCAATGAGCATTTATTCTTGATTTAATTACATTTTTTTTAATGGCTCCGTTCAGATTCTTTGCAACCTAATGCCAAATCAGTGAGATTGGTGACTGATTATCATCTGCTAGTGTGAACCAGATTTTAATCAAATTTATTGTCTAAAGTAGCAAGTGATTAATCTGGACTCGTTTAACACGCTAATATATTACCATGTCTTGAAGATGTTTTCTTTTTTTTTTTGTTGTTGTTGTAACTTGACTTATCTATAGGTGCAAAGTTAGGATACGACTAAAACAAGTAAATCAAACTGAATCGAATCGTCATAAGAACTCCCCTTTGTTGCCCCTTTAGTGGCATCATTCAGAAACTAGGGAGCAGATTTTATACTTGTTGGTTTTATTGGGTTTTCTAGACAGATTACGATGGGGTGCGTTAAAATTCACCACATTTTGAGTTCCTCTGACCTATTCTTGATTTTTAGATGATGTTTATCCCGATTCTGAGAGGCTAACATGCAGTTCTGGATCTCTGGATCTGCTTTTGTCAAAGGTACACTACTCAGATATTCAGCATGAAGAGGAGGGGGCGTGTCTGGGATGATGTCAGAGCCAGCGTCCTGACGTCCTGCTGAGTTCAGACATTTATTTTATTCATGTGAACAAAAATCACTTGTGTAGCAGCTGAATGTCACTTTGAGCACATTGTTATATCTTGTGTGAGCGAGAACTCTTAAAGGGGAAAACAACTACCGAAAGTGCTGCTTGTTTTTGTTTTATTTTCTCCCATTTTGGTCATGAGAAAGACTGAACTTTGTGTTTGTTCTCTGCTTAACACTGTCTCTCTTTTACGATGTCATTCTCTCATACATGTCTTTTTTTTTATTGAGCTCTATATTCAAAAACAAGTGAGCAGTGTTGCTACTTTAAAAGGATTCAGTCACAAGAGATGACAAAGACTGGCCGTTAATTTAATTTCTGTCTGCCCTCTGCTCACTTTTTCATCGTCGTGCCCATGAAGGCATCAGCATTTCTTCCTCCAATGTCTTACAAGTTGGCATTTTAAGTTTTGAAATGAACAGTCTGATTATTTAATTTCTACTGTTTTAAATTTAACAAGTGTCACATTGTTTTTTTTTGTTTGTTTTTTTTGTTTTTTAAGCATGATAACCCTCAAATTCCGAACAATGTAATATTCAATAAATAAAAAAAATCCTGTGTTCACTGTTTTAGTTTCCATTAAAATGTCAAATTTTGATGATTTGGATGTTCTGTCATTTCTGTACTGCAGCTCTTGCATTATACCAGACAAACGCAGATGTGATTATAGAACCACCCATACATTATTTTCATTAGAATAGTTTAATCGCCACAAAAGAAGATTTTTTTTTTTTTTAACCTTAACAGAACTTCCTATTTGAAATTTGAGTTTCTGGTTTAAAGAATATAATCTTAGATTGCATCCAAACACAAGCATGGCCTGATATTTCATTTTTCATCTTAGTTATGAATCTATAGTGATGATCCACTTCACACTCAACAGTTCACTTGTGTCCTTACAACTGTAGTTCAAGGATGCAATTTACAGGAGAGCTATGCCTTTTATTGCAACCCTTAATAGGATCATGATTTTAATTGTTTTACAAATAAAGGGCAGGATTTATCAAGATCCAATTTTGCGTGCAGTAATTTGCGCTCGCAAACTGGAATTTTGCGCGAGAGGCTGAACCATGGTTTGGGGGTGATTTAACAAGAGCGATTGCGTAACTGGTGGCAGGTGCAAAACTGTTGGAGATGCCCTATTTAAATGATGGTTTTGCGCGTTTTGTGGTTTGCGGCAAAGTAGTTTGTAGTTTGTGCAATCTAGAGCATTAAGAAATTTTTATCTTACAGTGACACCCCAAACCTCTCCAACAAAAAAAAAAAAAATATATATATATATATAAATAAATAACTTTGGCAACCTTTATTCCCTAAGGTGGTATGTGGCTGAATTTCTACTTCACTGCAGTAAAAAAAAAAAAAAAAAAAAAAAAAGAAAACAGGTGTTTTGTATTGGCCTGTAGAAAAATGCACATACCAAATGACTCACTATGGGACTGTGGATGAGATTACTGCGCGGACGCATCCCCGCAGCATTGGCATGTTGCTCCACAGGCGCAGAGGTCGGGGTTCTCCGTTAGGGCGTCAGGGCGACATGGCATTAGAACGTCGGACAGCACTTCTGAAAAACGAGATTGGGAGATCCCAGATGCAAAAAAGTGCAATGTTGCAAGTAGTTTTGTGATATCCGGGGTATTGCGTGGGTCCTCCTTGTGGCTGGCTCCAAATCCATTCGGAGTTCCCCCAACAGCTCCAAAATGGCAATGCTGGATAAACGATATGTTTTGATGATCGTTTCCTCCTTCATTGCAAAAATGTTCACACGGAGTGAAAAACTGCGTTCTCTGCGTCTCCTTGCTTCATTTCGATGTCTCCTTCTTGCGACAATAACCGCTGCCATGTGTGCGCAATTACGCATACAGACCACTTGCACCTTCTTTTTAAACGTGTTAAATATAGAGTCAGATACCGTTAGCAAAATTGCTTTTAGGTTTGATAAATCACTTTGCGAGTGCTAAATTAATATATTTACATGTTCTCCTCCCACAAGATGCACTTTTGCGTGTAAACGCCCCATATTGCATATTCATTGCAGAAAAAGTACTAAATGGATAAGAGGAGCTATTTAGCACGTTTTAAAGACCAAATCCTTTTAGCACGCTGTTGATAGATCAGTTTGTACATTTTTTAGCGTGCGCAGTGAAATAGCTCACGTTTTTATACACGCAAACCTTTGATAGATCCGGCCCAAAGTGTTTTACAATACTCTTTAGCCTCCTTATCCCTCTAAATGAAGTTCAGTTTGACCAACAGCCTTCAGAAATCCTCTGCGTTTTGTGAAACACTAAATCTGGCTAAACTGTGAAAGTGTTTCATAGAAACATTAGTGAATTAACAGCAGTATTGATCCTCAAGGCAAAGCAGACTGATAAGGGAACAAACTGATGATGTAGAGCAGAATTTAGTCAAATTGATATATGCTTTGAACTTCCACAGGAGCACTGTTCAATCATTAAGAAATGGAGAACCTCAGCAATTCCGTAAATAAATAGTTGCCTTCTTGAAAGGATCAGAGGAGCAGATAAATGGGAGCAGCCAAGATCCACAGCTTAGACAGAGGAATTGTCGAAGCTGTGGGGCGCCTCAACGTTCAAAGCTTCCATTGTTGTGCCAAATAATTTTGGTCTTTTAGGAAATAGACCAAGATGAAGGCTCTGTGTGAAATAAAATCACGTAAAAACCCACTTATTGTTTGCTAAGAGCAGTAAAGCACATAAAATGTAGCCAAAACTCCAATCACCCGTAATGTACAACCTACACCCTACAGTGCAGCATGGGGGTGGCAGCATTGTGCTGTGGGGATGTTTTTGTTCCTCAGGGACGGGAAGTTTAAAGACCTGGAGCAAAAATGTATTTATGTATCCAGAAGTGTTGAGATGGGTTTGGAGGTTCACCTTCACAACAGGACAATAACGCCAAAAGTGTTGCAGATAATTATATCGTTTGAGTTGCTGCTCTACCGATTGGAACGTGGCAGCAGTTTAGTTAGCATAGTGGACAATATTTAGCTACACTGATATTTTCTGTTTAGCTTTTTTTTTCATGTATTAAAATAACTATTGTTTTCAAATCTGAACTTTTTGGTTTTCCTGCTTCAAAACGAAAGTTACTACCGTAACTACGGTTCTATGAATCCCGGATGACCGCCAGAGGCGGTGCTTCAAGCACTGAATGATCATTCATGCGCATGCGCAGGTCGAGTATTAATGACAACAAAGTCAGCTGTGACCTGCCGGGGACCCACGTGACTCTATATAGTCACATGGCACCCGGCAATCAATCCCTCAATCTTCTCGCGAAAGCAGAGATTCCGAGGGACCAAGCACTCTGGCGGTCATCCGGGATTCATAGAACCGTAGTTACGGTAGTAACTTTCGTTCTATTTCATCCCTACTGACCGCCAGAGGCGGTGCTTCAAGCACTGGATGACTCATATCAACAAGGTCACGAGGAATCAGCAACATTCAAGGAACAACGACTACACCACCCACCTAATGTGATGTAGAGGCATGCTGCTCGAGGATTCCCTGAAGCGGATGGGGCGCAGCCACATTCACCCTGTAGAACCGAGTAAAGGTACTAGGTGACTTCTAGGAGGCCGCACAGCATATAATATCCAATGGCACCCCAGTCATAGCAGCAAACGATGTCGACATGCCCCTTGTAGAGTGGTATTTCACTACCGCCGGCAGTGGCCGGTCCTGCAAGGCATAAGCCTTGGAGATCAAATCCACAACCCAGTGTGCAAGTCGCTGCTTAGAAAGTGCCTGACCCTTCCGTGAGCCAGCGTAGCAAACAAAAAGGCTATTTGTCTTTCGGAAGGATGCCGTGGCATTGATGTATGTCTCAAGGGCACGAACAGGACACAGTGGTTCAGAGGGACTTCCGGAGTCAAACCGGGCAAGATGGAGAGGCTGGGTGCTGCCTGCTGGCAGTGATACCTTAGGAATAAATGCTACGTCAGCCCACAGTGTAACGCCTGAGCCATCAGGATTCCACCGGCAGCAGGGTTCGGCTATCGAGAGAGCCTGTAACTCCCCTACACGTTTTGCGGAAACCATAGCTAAAAGGAACGCAGTCTTCAGTGAGAGCCATTTGAGGTCCGCCGACGCCAGGGGCTCAAATGGGAGGGACCGAAGAGCCTCAAGCACAAGAGAAAGGTCCCACGCCGGTGCCACAGGGCGGTTGGGTGGGTGCAAATGCCGAGCACCTCTTAAAAACAGTACAACATTTTTGTCTCGGCCCACAGAACAACCATTCAGCCCAACATGCCAACAGGAAATGGCAGCCACATACACCTTTAAGGTAGATGGAGACCGTCCTTGATCCAGCAATGCCTGCAGGAAGGTCAGTATGTCAGAAACTGAACACTGCACCGGGTCCTGCCCTCTATCACGGCACCAGGTCGCAAAGACCGTCCACTTGTTAGCATAGACAGCTCGCGTGGACGGCGCCCATGCATTAGCAATTGTATGCCCTATGGACCCAGTGTATCTTGAGAAGGTGGACCCCGGCCTTGCAGGGGCCAAATCCAGAGCTGGAGCCGGTCCGGTTCGGGGTGCAAGATCTGACCCCCCATCTGGGAAAGAAGATCTCTCCTGGAGGGGAGACGCATTGGCGAGCCGGAGCTGAGCTCGCACAGTAGAGGAAACCAAGTCCTCGCTGGCCAGTAAGGGGCCACCAGCAGGACCCTGTGCCCCTCCTGACGTACCCTGAGGAGAGTCTGAAAAAGTAGGCTGAATGGCGGAAAGGCATAAAGGAGGGTCCGGGGCCAGTCATGTGCCAGAGCATCGTGGCCCAGAGGGCTGCTGTTGTCCAACGAGAACCAAAGGGGACAGTGAAATGCGTCCCTTGAGGCAAAGAGGTCCACGTCCGCCCTGCCAAAGACCTTCCAGATGCACTCCACCACCTCTTGGTGAAGCTTCCACTCCCCTGGAAGCGGCTTCTGACGGGATAGAAAATCTGCTGGCACGTTCTCCGGCCCCGGGATGTAGGCTGCTCTGAGGCTGGCTATGCGTGGAGCTGCCCAGGTCAGAAGCCGTCGAGTCAAGCACAACAGTTTCCTTGACCTTGTTCCCCCCTGGTGGTTGATGTGAAAGACCACTGTGGTGTTGTCTGACCTCACCAGCACGTGCTTCCCCCGCAAGCCTGGAAGAAAGCTCTGAAGAGCCAGAAGTACAGCCTGTAACTCCAGGACATTGATGTGTTCCCTGCCCTGCCGCTGGGACCATGTCCCCTGTACCATTTGACCCCGCCAGGTTGCACCCCAGCCCGTGGAGGATGCATCTGTAAACACAACCTCCCGACGACACGGGAGGGAACCGAGCGGGACCCCTGTGGTCATAAACAACCTCACCCTCCATTGGGACAGAGACTCAAGACACTGAGGCCCCACCCGAAGTCTTCGGAGACGATGAGTGTTCCGTGTGGGATCCAGATTCAAGCTGTTCAACCACATCTGGAGGGGCCGCAATGACAGCAGCCCCAAGGGCACTACGGCGGACGCAGCTGTAAGCATGCCCAAGAGTCGAAGATACCGCACAAGAGGCAGCGCCATGCCGCGCCTGAATTCCGGGAGCCCGCTCAATATACTGTCCACCCGCTGGGGTGACGGGCAAGCAGTCATTGAGATGGAATCCATGGCAATGCCCAGGAAGACAGTCTCCTGTGAGGGAGTCAGACTGCTTTTCTCCATGTTCACCTGCAAGCCCAAGCATCCCACATGATGGAGCACTAACCGAGTATCTCGAACCGCCTGGTCCCACGTCGCAGCACAAATGAGCCAGTCGTCCAGATATGGGAGGATCCTCAATCCCTGTGCCTGCAGAGGAGAGAGGGCCGCTGCAACACATCGGGTGAACACCCTGGGGCACAGTGAAAGTCCGAACGGGAGGACCCTGAACTGGAAATGCCTCCCTTGAAAAGCAAAAAGAAGAAACCGCCACTGGGGCGGAGCGATCGGAACGGGAAAATAAGCATCCCTGAGATCTATGGAAGTGAACCAATCGCCCGGGGAAATCGCCTGCAACACTTCCTTGGTGGTCAGCATATGAAAGGGCATGGCCTTCAAGTACACATTCAGGCCTCTGAGGTCCAAGACTGGACGCAGGCCCCCGGTCTTCTTCGGAACCAGAAAATACGTGGAATAAAAGCCCCCTGGATCCACAGGCACTATAGCACCCTTGGCCAGCAAGGTGCAGATTTCTTGGTTCAGTGCCTGTGCCTTCACCGGGTCGTGGATCACAGTCATCCTGACCCGGCCAGGGATAGGTGGCCGGCGGCGGAATTGAAGACGGTACCCCCGGGTGTGGGCAGCCCAGAAGCTGAGCTGTCCCGGGGAAAAATAACCGACCGCCGGCCCTAAGGCATCATCTGCGGGTCCCCCGGCCCTTCGAAGGCCCGGGAGGACGCCGGCCAGACTGCGTGGCTCGAAAGGGATGAAAGGACCTTGTCCCAGCCTGGTCTTGAGCTCTGTTCCTCCGATCTAGAGCAGGTCTCTGGACCGATCTCTGACCTGGTAACAGACCCTGGGGCTCAGTGGGAGAAGGAGAAGGCACTAAGGACCTCCGTGAAGGACCCGCAGCTGCCCAGGTGCTTACTGGCTGGCGATCACGTCTGTGAAGCCCTGCCAGCTGTTGCCTCGTTCTAGAGGCCTGAGCCGTACGGTCCAAGGCGTCCAGTGCCGCAGAACCAAAAAGCTCCCCCGGGACCACAGGCAGGGCCCGGAGGGTCCTCCTACAAGGCTCAGTTAGTGGTGACTGAGCCTTAGTTAGTGGTGACAACCAGACCTGGCGGCGAGCATGAACCAGTGTGGAGAGTGTGCGTCCAAGTTCCCTCGTCATAAGAGCAAAGGCCTGCAGAGATGCATCAACCAGGCCTTGCGTGGCATGATCCAGCGGAACAGATTCCAAGGAGGAAGACAGGGCCAGCATAAGATGGGAGAGAGAGTTCCCAATCCGGCCCATGCGGGCCCCAGAGTCATAGGCCTTGCAGAGAAGGTCGTCGGTAATACGGCACTGAGGACGCGGACAACGGGCATTGGGCCGCAAGGCCTCATCAGGCGGGATTATAAGAGAGGCAATGCCCGGTTCCACCGCTGGCACCTGCCCCAAGCCAACCTTGGGTGCCTCCTGCATAGCTGCCAGGACCCTGCCATCCGTCGTCAGACGTGAAAACGCCTTGGTGTCTGACCAGCAAGCATGCAGTTCAGCACATACTCCGCCGAGGGAGGAACCACAAAGGCAGTCTCTGACCTACTGCGCCTAAAGAAGGCGCTGGAAGCCGCAGGCTGGGCCTGAGGAACACCAATTTGTAAACGGGCAAGAGCCGTTCGAATAGCGGATGTCACAGACTCCCCCGTATCCTCCTGGGAGGCAATGGAGTCCGACCCAGAGGCCCCGGAGCCCAGCTCCGGAAGGTCCTCACAGAAATGGGTGCCAGAGGCCGCCACAGAAACAGCATCGTCGTCATTGACTGACGTTTCATCCTGCTCGGTAGGGAGAGCCGTGCCACGATCACCAGCAGTCTGAAAGGACTGGAGGAGGGCTTTCATTTGGGCCAGCTCAGTAGTGAGATGATCCACTCTCGTGGACAACCTCCCTGCATCGGTCCGTCTAGCACGCTTTGTCGGTACCGAAGGTGCAGCCACAGTAGATCGTTTGCACACCGCTTTCTCCATCGGCAAACGAGCACGCGGCGAAGCGCCCGCCCAGTCGGTAGGATGCTCCAGTGCAGCCAACCGATCCAGTCTGACCGACCGGGGCATGACGCGACAGTTGGGGCAAGCGTCATCTGACAGCGCATCCCGGAGATGTTCCACACCGAGGCAGGAGGGACACAAGTCATGCCCGTCATCCGGCTGAAGTGGAGCCAGACAGGTCGAGCAACATAAATTATCCAGCATCATACTGCTGAAAGGCGTGATCAGCCCGCTACCAAGGACAAGTCAACACGAGCAGGAAACGCTACTGGCGACTCCGTTGTAGGAAAACCCCCTCAGAGGTTCCAAACTCAGCGTGAGCAGAAACGCCACTAGCAAATCGATTATCAACTAAAGATAAACTCAGCACGAGCAGAGACGCCACTGGTGAGTTTAGGCAAACAAACTATAGAAGAACCCAACGCGAGCAGAAACGCTACTGGTGGGCTTAGGCAAACAAACTGAAAACAACTCAGCGCGAGCAGAAACGCCACTGGTGAGTGTAGATAAACAAACTATAGAAGAACCCAACGCGGGCAGAAACGCTACTGGTGGGCTTAGGCAAACAAACTGAAAACAACTCAGCGCGAGCAGAAACGCTACCGTGAGTCAAAAGAGCCACAAAATTAACGTGGCAAATCAAAGCGAACAGTAAACTACTGCTGAGAAAAGAACGAAAACTTACCAGTCACCGCAGATCTGGTAAGGTGAAAGCAGCTTGTGCAGCCCCTGGAGGCCGAGACTTACCCGCAGCTCCGACCAAACCCGGTCACGGGGCTACCAGCAACAAGCAGCCAGGAAACTAGTGGTATACACAGAAGCAACCAGCTTCACACAACCACACTCCTGTACTCAACACACCTGCGCGCGAGAAGAACAAAAGGGATTGATTGCCGGGTGCCACGTGACTATATAGAGTCACGTGGGTCCCCGGCAGGTCACAGCTGACTTTGTTGTCATTAATACTCGACCTGCGCATGCGCATGAATGATCATTCAGTGCTTGAAGCACCGCCTCTGGCGGTCAGTAGGGATGAAATAGAACCAAAGTGCAAAAACTGATAGCAAGAGCAAGATGATCATCAAAACAGCACTACCGTCTCTTTGGCTGTCATTATGCTCTTTTTTTCCCCCTTCTGCTTTGCTCTCTTAGGCGTTCAGTATAAAATAAATAAGGGGATGAAATGTATAAATAGCAGTATAGATGATGACGGACATAGAGGAGTATTTTAGATTGGACTAAACTTTTTTTTCCCCTGTCTTTGAATAACCAAAGTGTTTCCTCCTCTCCTCTTAGAATCCATGACTGCATGATCGCATCAGCAAATTAAGAGTTATTTACGCACAGTCAACTTTGAGGACCCGAATGTAAAATAGCTTCAAAACAATTTGACATTTTTTCTGCATTACCGATAAATAAAAGAAATCTTATCAGTCAGCTTGATACATTGATTTAGGTGTAAGATGGCAATCAATAAATAAATAAAATGATATACAGATGAATATCTGAAATCTAAATTTATCACTGGAAAAAACTGGAAATAAGTAAATTAAGTGTATTTACCCTTAATTTGAGTAGGTAAATGAGATCATTTGCCAATGGAATGAGTATTTCTACTCTTAAATTAAGATACTTAGATAAAATGCCCTTGAAATAAGACAATGCAGTTGTGTTTTCTTATTTTAAATCTAAATTGTTGCGTTCCATTGGAAAATGTCTCTTTTATCTTCTCAATTCAAGAACAAATGCAGTTATTTTAAGAAAAAATGGCTTATAAAGATTTTTTATTTGACTCTAAATAGAGTATTTAAAACTATACTGAGTGTAAATCTGCTCAAGTATTGGAGTTAATAGTGTAAAATTTGACATTGATATTGTTAATTTGTTCAGAGATCAAAGTTAAAGATCAATTTCAAACATTCCTCTGGCTATAAAAAAAAAAAAAAAAAACACTGCATTCTTTACATAAATGCTTCTCACAGCTGATTGCTCCAAGATTTAATTTCCTCTGCTGCTCAAACTGCATTCTGTAAACAGACCAGCATCTCTTAGCTGCAACAAGTGGATGTGCCAGAGATGATAACCTAGATTCAGAATGTACAAAATACAAAGAATTGTTAGAATTTATTTTAAATAATTTATTTAAATGATTGAGCCAAAGCCTCCCTGGGATCTGTTGGAGAGTTGTGTTTTCCCCCATTTTTTGCAATGCTGTGTGCTGGGTGAAATGCACACAATCAGACCAGTCTGAGAAATGATTGTAAGAGTTTATCTAGACTCTAGAGCTACTTTGCATTCAGAAGTGATCAGAATGTCTGATTGTAGGTCAAGGACGTCCCCTTGTGGATTAAAGCTCAAAACACATCCAGTCTCCGGGTATTCTGCTGGTATGTTGTCTCTATTGGCCCCTAACAGGTTCCTGAAGACATTATAAAATACATTATTTCACCAAAAAGGGAGACATTTTAACATTATTCATCACTAAATTCCTCAGCACAGTTAAACTAAGCTCTTCTAGAAAAAACACAGTTTAACAAACCTTTCATCTAGTTGGAAACCCGCTGAGATTTACACAGAAAATCCTTGAAAAACATAACATTGTGTAATATAATATAATATAATACAATATAATATATTATAATATAATATAATACAGGAACCTGAAGATTATAATATATGGTAAAAAAATTAAAAAATCATACTGATATCAAACTATTGCCTTCCCAAATAAGGTTCATATTTAAGGTTAATTATTACTTTAAGTCCTTAAATACATTGGCAATGATGGGATATTAAGAACAAAATTTGTAATTTAGTTTTTAACACTACTTGCTGCTAAAATAAAAGATAAAAAAAAAAAAAAACTACTTTTTGTCGCACCTACAATTTTTCCTTTAATATTTATTTATTTGTCATAATTTATTTAATCACTCTCTTGATTAAATAAATGTCTGCAGCAGGGATCAAAGAGCCATTTTGACATGAATGCAGCTGAATAAAAGTCGATTAGAATCGCACATGACGTTATGATAAAAGGCAACTCATTTTTGTTAAATATCTGCTAACGGAAATATGTTTACAGTTTTAGAACCAATTTTTCATTTGTATTTTTAGAACATGTATTTTTCTGGATGCTTATTTGTGGAAAATCATGTAAAACTAAAAGACAGATTCCAAACTAATGATAAAAAAATTTATATTTTAAGAAGAATTGTGTTTTTTTTTTATGTCATTCTATTATGGGCTAAATATGCTGCCCTGTTTTTGGCTCAGTTGCTCATCTTTATTTAAAACTGCAGCAAAATATATCAACAAGCATTAAGCTTAACCTTTAAACACATATCTGGAACACAATAGCTAAATATTTTTACTGCGTACTGTAGCCACAATGTTGAAATGTTTTTGTGCACTATTAATGTCAACTCTACAAACTGGTCACATTTGTCTTGCTTAGTTTAGTTTTCTGTCTCCATCTGAAAAACAGAACACAATGTAAAATGTTAAAGTGGCCAAACTCCAAGACGACAAACACAAACTATTTTTCTTACTTTAATCGAGGAATTATTTTAACTTCATCTTTGATTCAGTACAAATAAGCAGGTTTGATGCATATTAAACACATTTATCCTGGAAAGCTGCTGGATCATCTTGTGTCGTTTTTGTCTCCCCCTGCTGGACAATGAATGAAAACACACCGAATCACAGCCAATTTAGAGATGATGGATCTGGGCTTAAAAACAAACCAACTATCTCAGTTCCAAAAATCTATGATTTTGTTTAACCTCTCCATCTGTTTCCCTGTTTATCATAGTAAAAATATCTGTATTTTTCTTATAGGCTTAAACATAGAACTATAAAGGTTCAATCAGAGTCTATTTGTTTTTCTTTGATTTAACTATTGTATGTGTTCAAATTTTACCTAATTTCTTAAAAAGCTTTTACTTTTTTTTTTTTACAGTAGAGAAATTGTATTGGGAGTTAAGTTTGAGAGATGTCTGAGTGCTGTGATGACCCTGGAAGCATATTTTTCTCTCCTTCACCACATCCACACATGTACACGTATTTTCCACTCGATCTGTACAACTGAACTGGGTGTTTACCGTCACCCCCTCAAATTCACCTTGATTGCTGTTTACTTCACCGAGGCCACATGGGGCTTTATGCTTGATGCACTCTCGCTCAGAGAGATTGTCCAGTGCAGGAAGGTCAGTAAAAGGTTTGATCTCTGAATCAACAATTTGTCTGAGGAGATTCGGAACAAGATGGCAGAGTCGTCCTCATGCAGGGGGCGGCTGCTAAGAGGACAGGGTGACCCTTTCTGCTAAAGTAAGGGACAAGGAGAGAAAATAGGCTTTATAAAATGTTAAATGTCTGCTGAAATGTGCCAGCTTTCCTCTGCTGTTTGTTTTCTAAAATGATATGAGCTGGTTGAGGTAGAGATGTTTGTGAAACTATTTTTAAGCTCTAAAGGTTTTTGCACATGTGAAACATCAACTATGAAGCTCAGTTCACTGAAAATTACTTTTGGGGAAAAAAATCAAATCTATTGCATGATTATAAAGAGGAAGAATAAGGAATCATTGGTTTAAATTGTTTAAAAAGCTGAAAGTTGTCTAGGATAGGTATGACAAAATGCACAACTGGAGTAAGTTTTTCTTATTCCTTCATAAAATGCGCATATGTGGGTTTTCCTTCAGGACACAGTCACAGACAAAAAACATGATTTATTTTAGAGTCTGGCTGAAATACTCTATTCCCCTTTGGTGTTCCTATATAGTTTATTTTTTACAGAGAGGGAAATTTAAAGATAAATATTGTATAAATCCCCAACAGGAGAGGTCTGGGTTTTCAGTAGCAATGATAATCCTAACATTTTACTTTCACTTTAGTTTTTAGACAAACAAAACATACATTACCCATCTGGGGGAAAAAAATACTGGACATATATTTGATCTGTATTAGAATAAGTATTGTGTTATATTTTAGATGAGAAAGTGATTTATATAAATAATAAATCTCCTTATTTGAGCTTCTATTATACAACTAAAAGAAAAATAAACAGAATGTGTTAGAAAACAGTGTTAGGTAGCTGACTGGTATCCATCAGGTTGGGATGAATAGAAATAAATGTGTAAAACACAAAAAAACACCAACACTCATAGAAGACAAGCTCATTTAAGAAAAGTATCATACTAGAAAGAGTAGAGAGGTTACATTTGGATTTCTTTAGTGTCCTCTATGGAGCTCGTAGTGAGCTCATTTTCTTGACGACGGCTTTTTTTCTGCCACTTTGTCGGCAGATTGTTGCACCTGAGCTTTAGATACCAGCAGCTCCTCTACAATCGCCTCAGCAGCTTCTCCAATTAGCACTCTCCCTCTAAAGTTGGGGTTTACTTTGAGGTAAAGCCTATTACTGCCTATTGTTGGTTAATAAATTGAACAATACTGGCTTTTCTACCTTAAACCTTTTTTATAATGCTAATTGTGTAATGGAGCCTCGGCAGAAGTTCAACTGAAGAAACTGATTGTTCTCCTTCATCCACCTGCGACGCAGCCATTCAGCTTTGAACCAAACGACCAAAAAAGCCAATCAACATCCAAAGTTCATCTTAAAAGGCCTCTGATCCGCACCTGTCTGCTCCTGTGTGGGTGGTTGCACTATGTGACTTCATTCAGATGACATCGTTTCAACCCACCTACAGCCCCTCCTCCACCATCGTAGCCAAAACTTCATCAGAGTGTCATTCCTCCGAGAATCTTACTGCTTAACCAGTCTGGCAGAAGACCACAATGTTGGGCCTGCTACTGCCAGAGGTTTCTTCCCAATGGGGATTTTTTTTCTCTCTCCACTGTCGCTCAATGCTTGCTCATCATGGACAGGTTCTCTCAACCTGTCTTATCCAAACTGGACTTCCATCTTCCAGGTCCCTGAGTGAAGCTCTAGTATCAGCTCATGCAATCCGCTGGATCTCCCCATAAAGCTCAGCATACCATCTCGCTAACCAGCAGTCTACAGACTGACCAACATTATCTATCTCCACTCCACCACCAGTTTCAGGCCTGGGGGGAACAGCCCTATTCTTTGCTCCTGTTCATGCATATCTATCAATACTAAGTTCTATGTTTCCTGCCGATGTCTGAGCGCCAAACACAAAGTAATTGTATCAATAAATTTCCTCTAATTGTCTTTTCTCTTTGTGTGAGTTTTTCAGATTAAACTATTGTTCTCTAACAAACCTCCACATTACAGCTACATTTATACTCATGATAAATTACTTAGTGACATCAGAGTAAAATGAGCTGAATACAAATAATTAGCATAATTTTACCTTTTTGGATGACATCATAAACCCTTTTCCTTCCACTTCAAAACTGCATTACAGGATGATGGTTTGTGATTATGACCTGATAACATATGGAGAGGCACAACTTTTGTGAGTTACCATAAAAAAAAACAATCTTGAGTGAATAACAGAGAATTTCAGGAGGAGGGATTCTTTCACTATTAAATTACATCTTTCTATAAACGCTTTGAAACGAGACGATGAGCTACTAAAGACTTTTAAAGCTAATTATTCATTGGAAATCTTACATAATTTAATTGATGTCGATTTTAGTTATCAGAGTTCATCTCCTCTTCATTTAGCCTTACAGATGTGTTTTTTTTTTTGAGGAGATAGGTAGTGTATGACATTTCTCAGCCATTCTGATATAGAATGGCTATACTCTCCTCAGTGAGCCCTTTTAGTGCTGTTCATTCTAGGCACGCTCAGAAACCAGCGGCAGCGTATCACCCTGACTGCGCCTTCTCCTTCTTCTGTGATGAATATATCAGCTCTGACCAGACGGGCCCTGACATTCAGTGATCTGTGATGATCAGCATAAACCTGGAATCATCAAATGTCAGCCAGAAGTAGCTGCTGAAGTTTGCATCTGTTCCCAGAGTACGTCATGGGTCGTCGTCCTGGCGTTCCTCCTGAAGTTCAAACCCTGAGCCCACGCTGAGCGTGCTCACTGGGAGCGCTGAGGTGGAAGCGTTAGAATGATATGAGAGCAATGGGACAGAGCAGTGTGTTAAAATCACTGGCTGCAAAATAAAATCAAGTGCATGGCTCCTTCTCTCTATTCCTCATAGAGAACATGTTTTTTTTTTATAATATGCTAGAATCATACAGTGTTTATGTGCAGGAAAGACCTACATCAGCTGGCTATACCTCAGAGGATGATGCCATCCACTGCTTTAGAAACCAGTGGAAACCATTAGCTTCAAAGCTGAACAGGGAGAAACCATGGCCTGTCTCTGAGAAAATAGCTTGAAGAAAAAAAAAAAAAAAAAAAAAAACAAGATTTAGAAACAGAGATTAAGTGATTTTATTTTCTGGTGTTACTGCTTTTGGTAGATCAATTTATTTTAAGCTTCACTCGTCACTTTATTTATAGATCATATTTGTCACTGACTACGTTAACATTTCTATTAACATATTGTTTAATATTGCTGCAAATTTGCCTCAAAGCCCAAAATGCACATCTAACCTTTATTCATTTATATTTTACTATTCCAGGGATCATAATGGGAGCCTTTTGGGCATCTAATGGTCAGAATTATTGTTTGAATGAAAACCAAATTATCTTACAATCTTGTAAAAACCAAAATAAATAATTGTTTATATAAATGTACATTTATTGTAGTTAAAAATAAAGCTAAGAAAAAAAAATGCTCTTTGAAATCCAAAAGTTGTGGACAGCAGAGAGTGATCACCTGGTCCATCTTTGCAAAGATGGAGATACTAGATGACTGAAGCAAAACAAGTAAACATAAAGGATGAATTAAAATGCCGGCCAGACTTTAGCTTTATATTATGGCTTAGTCTGAGTCATTTTTAAACCAAAAGAGAAAGACTATGGTGAAGACAGCAGTGAATGTTTTTTAATCCTAAAATTATTCTAATGAACAAATCTATCAAAGAAAAGGGTAGAAATTTAACTTTATTGATCTCCCAATGGATAAATTCCCTCTCGTCATGTGACCCATCCCCTTGGGGAGCAGTGGGCTGCCACTGTGCGGCCCCCAGGGAGCAGTGTGGGGTTCAGGGTCCTGCTAAGGGAGCCAGAGTGCAGGCTGAAGCGATTGAACCAGCTACTTGCAACCTTCTCAGAGTGCAAGTGCACTGCTCTAACCACTAAGCCAACACTCATTTATTTGCTCTGTCATGTCTTTTTTACTGGTCCTTTTAAAATATTATATGTTTGATTTGAAGACTGATGTAACTAATACTAATATAGCATTAAAAGGAGACGAAAAATGAACAGAATTAATGTATTTCTTAAGGACTGATGACAGCCCAAAAATGTGTGGGGTGCCTGCAAGCCTTAAAAGACTTTCTCCAGTTTGTTTCACTTCATGAAATAGATGCTCCATCAGGAAAACATACTCATGCAAAAATACAGATGTGGCATCAACTATAAATGGGTGTACCAAGCTGAACGTCACCCTAAACATACCACCAAACTAGTTTAAAGTAGCTCTTAGAGAAGAAAGTCAGTGATTTGGAATGATATTCACAAGGTATGTCCTGTAATGTTAGAAAAATAAAAATATTTCAGTTTGAAGATGTTTCACTTCCCACCCAGGAAGCTTTTTCAGTTCAAAATGTCTGAATTAAGGGCTGGTTATTCTCCCGCAGCAGTGTGTCGCAATAAGCTTGTTGCGGACATTTTTGATTTATGCCCAATATTGAAGAGTGGTCTGTGCTATGTTATTCCAGGCCAAAATGCAAGAGGGATAATCATGAACTAGCTGTGGGTATAGATACGGCCGAGGTGGTGAGGAAGTGGGGGCAAGTTTGTGAAACAACAGAAGGAGATGAGGGTGAAAAAGAGCGAGGATCCAGGTGGAAAAAGGGTCCCAGCGTTCTCTGCATCTAGCTCTTCTAGCTGGTCCAACTTCACCAATTGTTTTCCACAATAGCGGTCATACAACAAAAACAAGCCAGTAAGGTACCAAACAGGAAATGCGCATAGTGTAAAGCAGATGTAGATTTGACCAATCAGAGGCCTCCTGTCTGCGGTCAACTACAATTTTGGAGAGGTGCAGCAGAGTGTCTACGGAAGGGGCGGAGGCACATTTGCATTAACTGTGACACAAATGCAGACGGCCTGGTTTCTGAGTATAAATCAGCCCTTAGCCTTGAGTTCCATGTTTTATAGAGTGGACCGACAAAGCCTTTCTATGGCTTAGAAAACGTGCAAATTTAACTGGAAGAACAGGTCCACCCCTTAGTAATGGGGAGTCATTGAGGTCATTGTTGGCCTGCAAGACCTGATACTGGCCTATGCCTCTGAAAAGGGAAAAGTTAGGGTCATTGTTGGCCTGACCAGGCGAACTGTTTTGGTCTCCAGCATGGTGATAAGGTTTGAGATGATAGTGGGAAGGAACTCCATTGTTTCGTTGTAGGTTTGTGTCCTATATAAAACCTACTGCATAGACCAGTGCTCTATTTTTCCTCCCAGATCCCCTCCATTGTTTTTTTGTCAGAGAAAGCTTTTTAGCCTCTCTGATCCAGACTGGAAGGGTTTGCTCTGATTTAATGTCTGAAAGTTCAGTAAACCTGTTTTTATTAATTTCCTAGTACACATAACTGTATTAAATAAAAAAAGGTCTAATCTGAGGCTGTTCTAGAACTGACACAGGCGCTCTACACAGGTTTGTATTTTGTTCACTAAGTAAGACGTGCCCAGTCCAGTTGCTATGGGGCCGTTTAGGATACAAGAAGAAGGCAGCCTGTTCAGAGCTGGATCCACATGATCTGAGCATCAGGACACCAGCATGGCCTCCCAGCAGCAGCAGGAGTAGCCGTCCTGTTGCTGCCTTTCTTTTTGATCAGCTCGCATATTGTGTCAACAAGCTGCAGCATATTGTGTTGCTGCTAGGTGGAATTAAGCTTTGTGTGCTGGTGGGCTGCCACCGAGAGGGAGGGAGGGAGGAAAGGGGGGGGCATTTGCTGCGATATGGGCCATTGACTGCTTTTCCATAGCTCGGGAACAATAATGAGATTTTTTTTTTCTCTTTCAGAATATCAGTGCCGCCATTCAGCACACTGATTGTGTTTATGAAATTGTGCATACATCTCTCCATGCTGGAGCAAGAAATGGGAAAGCTATTTTCAAAACATTAGCAAATTGTTTTCTGTTATTGTGCAGAGATTGATAAGGGTATGTGTTGCCTAAACGCAGAAGCCGACACACACATACAGATGAAGAAAAGCAGACAAGAAAAAGAAAAAAACTGAGACTATGACTGGAATTTGCTTTACATTATATCAGCTTTCCTTCCATTAAAGAGGAACTAAATGCGATTCTCTCTTTATTTGCACCTATAGTTTGCAGTGCTGTGTTTGTAACCAACTATTGTGATGAGATATAAAGCGCCCTTGAGCTCGACCTTCCTATAATTTCCCACTGAGACAAATCGCTTGTGATTTCACAGAAATCTGATAGCAAACCTATGCATGTCAGCATTAAACAATAAAAATGATTTTCTTCCTACTCCTGCTTGCTGGTTTCCAGCCCTCATTAGACTTTGCAGCAACTTTGGGATAAAAAAAAAAGGCTTTTACGCAATTTTTTTTTTTTTGGTGATGCATAAGTAAAAGCTTTCTTTTTTGTAGAGGCCTTTTTCTTTTTTTTTTCTTTTTTTTTTGGTGCTGCATCGCAGCTGGAACATACCGCGCTGTGATGTAGCTGATTGCTCAGGACATCAGAGGTGCCGAAGACATTTTGAGGCCATTTCTCTTACGGGGGTCGTCTAAACGCTCCAAGTACCGTATAATGCCTGCTAAACTCATCTTACATTTTTTTTTCCCATTTTAAAAGAGCTGCAGAGCTTTAGAAGTGGATTCTTACATGTCCAAAATCTTTAAGGATCCATCAAATTCTTTTTAACCTTCACAAAAAGGGTGCAAAAGAATTGAGGCAGCTAGAAAAAACTTTATGTTGGAGGTGAAGAAGAAGCTACAACTCTGACAGGAGAATCTGTTGATGGAACAGTAATTACTCCTACTCTCAACAAATGTAGCACACAGAAGCCCATTGTTAAAGGAAAGCCATAACAAGCAAGTGCTTGTAGTTTAGCTGCATACATGTAGTGGCAAACACTCTGAGGAAGGTCAGATAAAACTAAAATAGGTTTTTCTGTAGCCTACATACAAAATGATGCATGTGTGTCGGAGAGGGAGGGTAAATTTCCACTGATGCACGGTGAGGACAGGATCATGCTGAGGGGATACCTCTCTACACTGATGGGATGATAAATAAAGCTTAAAACAGGGCAGTGCTAAAAGAAAACCTTAGTAGAGGCTGGAAACAACTGCATCAACGGTTTACCTTAAAGCCATATTAAAGGTATAGTGCAGCGGTCCCCAACCACCGGGCCACGGACCGGTCGGTCATTTGGTACCAGGCTGCACAGAAACAAAAAATATATTTATAATTTATTGACGATTACAGTCTGAGTGATGTTTTATTTAGAAAAATATTAAAAAATTGCAGTATTCTCTCCCAATTACATCAGTCGGTGCATCTGTGCCTCTTGACACAGGTTAATTCAGGTCAAGACGCATCCTATCTATAACATCCTATCTTTGTGAAGCGGGATTTTCTGCAGTTACAGCGACCAAAACAAAGCTACGGAGCAGACTGGACATCAGGAGCACACTTCATGTGTCATTGTCTCTGATTGCACCTAGATGGGACCGGCTTGTTTTGGAGAAACAAGCTCAGGGCTCCTACTAATTCAACATAATGGTGAGTTTTATTTTTATGCTGTTTGTATTTGATCTTATGCCAGTTGTATCATTTTATTTGATCGTATTTACTGCCCACATTTTAAAGGCCGGTCCATGAAAATATTGTCTGACATATAACTGGTTCGTGGGGCAAAAAAGGTTGGGGACCGCTGGTATATTGGATGTTATTTTCCTGGGTGGATCATCTAAACAAGTGGTCCTATTAATTGTCAATCATTCTGGTGATATGTTTACGTAAGGCCGTCCTATGTGCTTGCCCCAGTTAGCTATATTTTTTGCGCATGCGCACTTTCAGGCATATATCTGTGGTGAGCTACGGTTTCAGACAGTCATTGAAACTCACCTTTCTCACTGCGGTTCTTTGAAAATGGACGAGGATTGTAAGAGAAAAAGAATCTATGAAGTGTATGAGAAAGGCCTCAGAAGAGAGGCACAGGACCAGATAGTTTTTTTGGGAGATTCTCTCACACAAAAGCGTTCACTGAAAGCACAGGTCGGGCTTCCCACTAATGCCTCAGCTGCAAAGTTTCTACTCAACAGGTGAAGCTTGGTATGCTACTTGGAGAAATGCATTTCACATCACTACTCGTAAAATGAGGAGAAATGGACTTGTGCACGCTTTTAATAGGCGTTCCCTATTACAGGGAAGCGGTTACAGCAGGGGTGTCAAAGTGGTTCCAGAAAGGGTCATGTGGCTGCAGGTTTTCTTTCCAACCAAGCAATAGCACACCCGACTCCAGTCATCTAATCAAAGGAGTCCAATCTGAACATGATGACTTGATGAGATGAATGGAGTCTGGTGTGCTATTGCTTGGTTGGAAAGAAAACCTGCAGCCACACGGCCCTTTCTGGAACCACTTTGACACCTGTGGGTTACAGGGTTGTGCATGTGCAAAAATCCACCACTGCACCTTTAAAAGAGCATCCCTACCTATTCAGATGGAGTTTGAGCTATTCTCCCTTCCCAACGTTTTGACCCCTGGTTGCTAACTAGCAAGATCATTTTAAAAAGCAATCTGTCAATTTTCTTTTACTCTACAATGATTTGTTCTAGCATTTAAAACCACAATAAAACCCACTGCAATGTCTAATCTGATTAAATATGAAAAAATCAAGCGGTTGCGATATTTTATTTAAAGCTCTGTAAATAAAAGAGGAAAGGTACTTTGTTATGAATAACAATTTTAAAGAAAATTATTGTTCATTTTATTTTGATGTTATGCCAACAAAAGCTCTGATGCTAAAATCATTTCTTGTTGATAATAGTTTGCTTTCTGAAATAGCACCTAAATGTCTCCAAACCTCCCCGGCGTATGGTGTGTATTTCTCTCCAAGTAAAAGACCACATTGGCCAAGTAATCATAGCTAATCCTGTGATAATGATCCCATCAACACCAGTAGTTTTTCTTCTTCTCCCCTGCCATTTACTTTATATTTCTGCTCCGTCCTCTTGTGATAATTGTCGATCCAACCTGCCTCTGCAGTCTGTTGCTCCCCGGTTTCACTCGGAGGCAACTATTGATTGCAGAGCATCATCAGATCCATGAAGACAGTAATGATGAACAATGAACAGACAGCTGCATCCTCTGTGATCTCGGCCAAAACTGATGGCTTTTGTAATCACGTAATGCTTCATCTGGAGCATGACATTGGAGAAAAACAGGGGCACAATATGAGTATTTTCTGAGTCACTTGGCTCATGGCCTGATCTGCTTTTCATACTGCCCATCATACCAAATATATTTTCTTTAAATGCAAACTAAAAAAAACCTTCAGCTCCATCCTCTGTAAGTATTAAAGGAAAACTGCTTTAATGTACCTATTTACATTAAACTCATCTGTCACACATAGAGACGCAGCAAAGGAGTGTTAATGAGGTGACAGATGCTGTCAAAAGCAAACAGAATGCCAATTTACTGATCCTTGACCTCACATTAAATCCTAATTAGCATCATTTATTCTAGAGGATAATGAAACATACCAAAGTAATGAGATTACTGATATAATATCCTAGGGTGTTTTGAAATGAAAGATGACAATTACATTAGAAAATATGTTTCATGAAGTAATCCGACAATTACGTTCATATAATTTTTTTGGGGTCATTTTAGCTAATTGCTTTAATCACAATTCATCTGCAGGATCTAATCCGTCAAAATGAGGATTCATATATTTATGCTTTTTCCAAATTAAGGCAGATCTCTTTGTATCTGAGACTGATTGAGCTTCCTGTACATATAGAGTTATATAACATAGAATCACATCCACTTGTTTCATATAATTAAATTAAAATAGATCTTTTTATTCTATTCTGTGAAACATAGCAAAACAAAGTAGTGTACTAAAAAGCACTGCTGTGTTGTGAAGTGGGAAGTAAAACATAAATGCATGGTATGGTTTTTTTGTGAATAAAGTCAATGCTTTTGACCTGGTTGCAGTTGATGCTGGTACCTTTTGGGACACAACTCTACTGGTTTTGCATATATTTAGATCAACATCCAACATAATAATAGATTTAATTCCTGCATGTCTTGTGTTTTGCATTTGGCTACTAGAAGGTAAGATTGCCCTGTTATTTAGCTCTGATGAAGATATAGAGGATTTTCACGAATTTTTGAAAAGAAATCTCGACTTAAAGAAAACAAAAAGTGCACAACCATGTCTGCTCACGAGAGTGAACGCCTATTAAATGTGTATATCCATGTGCATATCCATTTCTCCTTGTGCACGCTCTGTTTAAAAGTTGCTATTTGCATCGCTCATACAAGCTTAATTTCCAAAAGAAGATTTGCAATTTTTCCACTTTGTCAGAAAATGGGGACGAGCACGTAGGACGGCCGTACGAAAACATATCACCAGAATGATTGACAAATAGGAGGACCACTTATTTAGATGATCCACCCAGAGAAAGAACATCCTCCACTGTACCTTTAATCTACTCATCACCTCGCTCCAACCACCATGTTACTGCAACCTTCTCACTTTTTTGGTTTAGATTTAGGTTAAGGTTAGGCTGAGGTATGTACCACTAATGGTTAACTTTAGGATAAGTATCATGGTAAGGCTGTAAAAATTGTACAAAGTGAATGGTAGGTAATAAGTCTGAATGTAAGGTCCTCACTTTGTATCTAAAACGTAGTTGTGTGCAGGTGAGTGTAGAAGTTAAATATTTATTTATGCTGTTTCATCCCTAAAGTGGATGTTTGTTTCAAGTAAAGTAAAGCATTGTGCTCTGTTATAGGCTCCGCCTCCTCTTAAACTGGATGCTGCTTCCTGTGTCTCCAGTCGATCATCATTAGTAGAATCCTATTTATTTCCTGTGAAGCTGCACATAGGAGCCATTTGACCATTTATCTGCCATGCACTGTCTTTGCCAGTGCAGGCTTTAATGTCTTTTGTTTGACTAATGTAAACTTTGGTCCAGCTGTGTTTGTTAGGGAGAGTTTTAGTTTAATCAGTTTTCTTCTTCTTATGTGGTTATTTTTTAGGTTTGTTTATTTAGTTAAAAACACATATAAACATTTTAAATGGAAACTGGACTCAGCTTTTGCAATCTAGATTTATGTTTGCCCGTACCTAAGATAGGATGTAAATTTGTAACAATGGTTAACCTGATGGCAGAAAATAAAACAGTCTGAGCTCATTGTTTAGATCTAAAGTTAAGCCAGTGTTAGCCCTACAGCATGGCTATATGCTACAGGAAGGAACAAAAGTACAAATTTAAAATCAGGTGTTGAAAGTCACAGGTCTATTCATTAAATAAATGTACTTTTTTTTTGGTTTTACTGGATTAGTTGTTTCCGGTCACTCATAGCCCATCAATAGAAAAAATGCCCTCTGGCAGTGAGTCATAGGTTTCCAGTGCACATACTGTATATTTTTGTCAGCCTCACCACCCTCACCTTAATGGTAATTGTTGCACAGTTAGTAGTTTCTGTTAGAGACACAAAGAACATTAGAGCTGTCAACAGGCCGCCTGCCTTGGAAATAGTCCCTCCACCATACCTGAAAGAAAATGATCCTGTTTGTTCCTTAAACAATCCAGGAGGCAGTTCCACACATATGATTCCATCTACCTTCCTGGCTGCAGCCTATTTGCTATTCCCAGAAGGTCATTTGGTTAATGCACATTTGAGTTTTCATGGGCTCTTAACTAGTTTTTAATCAGCAATTATTAGTGAATTGGAAGGCTGTGCAGGCGCTCCACTCTCTGCTGGCAGGAGAGTGCCCATCAATGTCACGTCAATTTCCATGCCAAGGGCTACATTAGGCCCGGAGTCTGGCAGGAAGCAGCCACCTGAGTGCCTCATCTCCCCATCCACAACAGTCTTCCCATCAACTATTGACTCTATTACACAGCACTGTCAAAAAAATTTTCCGCTCCAAAAGAGGAGCAACCATTACATAGCTGTGCAGGGAGATAATTTAGTGATGCACATAAAATTAAATGCACATCCACCGAACGTTGCTCATTATTGCTCTTGAATTCCTACAAAGCCTGGCTTATGCAGGGGATCATGGCCGCTGCTCAGCCTTTCATACTGTTCCTCATTTTTAAGGTATAAACACAGGTTGATTATTTAGAATGATGCACTACATAAATAGCTGTCATTTCATCTATACCTAAACTAACTGTAATTGGCAATTAAACATGTCAGTATTTCAGACTGGCTCTTAATTACCTTTAATAGATGCTGAGGGGCCCTGAGGGGCCTTCCAGGCTGAGGATATGCGGTGGGGTGGCAGATCTCCTGCAGAACAGCATCACCAGATGAATATGCATCCACATTCTCTCCTCTGTCTCTTGATCTGTCACTCCTTCATTACAGCTTCTCAGTGGCCGGAGTTTTTTGGTGCTGCTGCTGTGCCGCGTTCTCGCCTTGACATTTCTGCACACGGAGACTTGTTTGTGTTCGCCGTGGAGCTGTCACATCCAGCCTGTTAGAGCCTGCCCATGGGAAATTTATATAGAGCCACTGGCATGAGGTGAGGCCGGTAACACGCATGCATGGTGGGTAAAAGTTTATACATATGGGTTTTGATCATGAGTGGTGATGGATTTAAAAAAAAATATCTGAAAATACAGTGTGGGGGCTACATTAACTGACCTGAAATTAAATGAATGCTCCATTTACTGCAGAGCTGTAAATGGACACTGAAAAAATAAGAATATTGTAACCTTTAATTTGATGAATCTTTGCAATGGAGGGAAGAAAAAAAATTAGTTTTTAAATGTTTATTTTAGCTGCTAGCAGGATGGAAAATAATTAAAAATATGTCTAAAACTCACATCTGGATAGCTGCAGCAAAGAGTTGCAACTTGAAGTCAATACGTAATTTTCACAAAATTAAAAAACTGCCTCCATTCATGCAATGATGCCAACAAACCTTTTCTGCACTACAGTAAACAAAACCATGCCAAGAATTTATTATACATAATTTATAGAGGGGTTTTCTGTAGTGTAAGAAAAAGAGCTTTAGTGCAGTTAATGGCAGATGGACAGACAAAACCACCAAAGCCAAAACACACACACCCACACTCATGATCAAACTAAGCAGACAGAATGATGTTAAACAGGCTAAAGTCCACGGGGAGGTTTACTGGAAATATTTACTTTGGTCGGCTGAGAGTTAAATTGGGCTTTTAGGCAACAAGTAGCAACTCCAGGTGGGTCCACCTGAAAATATGCATGAATGTAAACCTGTAACATCATCAACGACCTCTCACACCCCCACCATGGACTTTTCTCCCTGCTGCCGTCTGGGGACAGGCTTCACAGCATTCCATGCAGGTCCAGCAGGTTCCTGCAACAGCTTTTTCCCCGCTGCCATCAGACTGTTGAACTGCTGAAACCCTAATCAAGTGACAAATCGAGACTGTGCATCACACAACATATTTGTAAACATCATATTTGCACTGCATGGCATTTCAATTCCCTTTAAATGGAACTCAACTCAGTGTTTCTACTTCATTTTGCAACATATCCATTTATATATTCTGCACTGCTCTGAGCCTTCATGCCTTTAAACTGGTTTTTGTTTTCTTCTACACTGCTTTCATTTTGATCATTGCTGCACTTTACACATGGAAATGTTCCTTTCACTGCTAAGTTGCTCATTCACTGTTGAAAAGCTGTATGCATCGAAATTTCACAAAGTCTTTACAAAATGACCATAAAGTTAGTCTAAGTCTATAAAAGCACCTCATGGCCACCGTTAAGTTGGATCTGTGATACAATGGGTCTGTTTCTATTCAGAAGGTCCTGGAAGCTCCACTTAAAGGTATGGACTCTGATATAGGTAAAAATGTTGTAGGTTCAATTAGTGCAACCAATGCATCTTTTAGCAGAATAATGCAAGAGTATTGAAAAAAAAAAACATTACTGGGTTCATGTCAAACAATAAACACATACAAACACATATAAGTCCTATAAAGGACCTTTGGAATGAGCTGATGTACACAACCAAAATTGTTTACTTTACAGAAAGTGGTAATTTTTTATGCAATTTCAACCAAAATGAATAAAAATTGTGGAATATTATTGAATATATAAAACATTAACATCAGAGAACATTAGCTGTTATGGATCATGTAGAAGAAGAGGCAAGGGCCTTCACTTATAATTGATAGTTCCACACCATGTTTAATACATAATGTAAATAAATAACAAAAAAGACCGAAAAAAAAATTTCTGTTCTCCAGATTTTACAATTATTACTTGATCTTTTATTATTTCCTTTTTCTTTTTTTTTACTATTGCTTCATAGCACTTTTGGATACTTAAAGCTGCAGGTTTCACGTCACTCCCCCACCCTCTCTGCTTCACTCATGCCCCACCTCCAAGCTCCACCCCTGTCACAGCACCTGCGCGGCTACCGCATGCGACCACAAGCGTCCAAGCAGTGTACGCGGCATGGAGTGTGAACCGGTAAGAGCGATAACACTCACCTCCAAGCAGCTAGATATAAGATGCTGGTTATACCAAAGTTTGCCGTGTAAGCAGTTGTCGGCAGGGGCAGTAAGGGCAGTTTCTCTTTCGCTGGTGGCTCCGCCATGACTTCCGGGGGAGCTGTGATTGACACTCCATCAGACGCTCCTCTGGCTGTGATTGGTTGTTTTGACTCGTCCCGAATTATTCTTTCCAGATTGCAATACAGGCAGTATGCGGGACCAATTGAAGCAGTTTTTTTCACAGGTTACATATCACATGTACTGCTGTCTGGGCATAGGGACAGTTTTAGCCAATATGACAAAAAAGTGATTTTTAAAAACTTACAGACTTCAGCTTTAAAAGTGCATTGTTAATAAATATAAACTTTGAACTGTACGTTTCCAAAATCTCAAAAACAGCCACTGGAGGACACAAAATCCTCATTTAAAAACCACAGTCTGCAACTCGCTTGCACCAGTTATCAGTTGCAGTTTATTTCATAAAAAAAGAAATATAACCCTGACCATAATAGATCAGACTCTAAGTGTTGTCCAATAAGCAACCGGTGTTGTTTAAATCAATGACAGCAGGCGAATCAGTGATTATGGTAACAGGATTTTTTATTTTTTGTGGCGTGAAAATTTTGGACTTTTTCCCCCGACTGAATGAAGAAAAATTAAAATATGGTTTTGTTTAATGTTTTTCAGTGTCAGATGGTGTGGATGCACCAGTATTATATAAAGAAAGGTGAGCTTGATCTTTTCATTTCTAAAGTAAGGTGAATTTAAAATAAAGCTGTGACTGCAAACCTTTAGAAAAAGGTACATTTACTCAATGGTCTTTTGCTTGAACAATATTTCTACTTTGACTCCTTTGATTTCACAGATTAAAACAGCTCTCTGTTCTCTGCTGCTAGCTGATATTTAGCTCCAATAATGAATTCTGATTGTCTTGCAGAGCTCCGCCAAACACCGGAATCTTTGCATTTAAGGGCCTGTGAGTGTGGAGCTCTCTGATCATAATGGAGCTTTTAATTAGCACTTAATTAAAGGCAGGTGAACTGGAAAGGTCAAGCAGCTAGGATTTGGAGTTAAAAACACAGTCAGTGGGGCCATCATTGCTTTGATGGCTCTGACTGTTAAAACAGTGACTGCAGTCTGGACACAATTCAGCTTTTTTGTTAAATCTTTACAACCTTTCCCACATTTTTCTCTAGCTAGATTACACAGGAGTGTTTTTTTGGGAGACTATACTTTGTGTTTAAGTGTTTGCTTATAAGATATCAGTGCCATAAATCAAGAAAATCAGAAATTGGATCATCAGTGTTCTCAATACACAAAGGAGGGGGGGGGGGGAAACAACCAAGAACAGCGGTGTGATCTAAACTTGTGAAACCTCGGCCGTGAAAAACATGGCTGAGAACAGTATCGATCTCAGTCAGAATAAATAGATCACCTTGTCCAAATGAGTGATGAAGCTGTCAGACTGTTGGTCTCACCTGACAAGCATCCACATTAAAAATCCCCATGGCTGAATTTCAGTAGCATCGTGTTGAACAAGGCTGCTTTATATGTGCTGAAGAACCCCGGCCATCAAAGCCTTGTTCTGAGCTAGAATCTCTATTATCAAGCTAAAGATGTTTAAAATGGACTAAAATATCAATAAATTAGAATATAATAGGGTAAGCAATCAGCTTCATATGGTTTAAGAAATTATTCCTGTTCAAACTGATTATTATTTCTAACTCAAAAGTCAGTTTCTGTGTAATATTGAATTTAACTGAACGGCATTGAAAAAGCATTTCTTAATAGTATTTTAGGGTACTTCCACGTACTGCACAGGTTATACACTGAACAGCTGGGCTGTTTTTGCCGACATTAGTGCAGGGATCTTCCCAGGTCTCCAGTGGGGTGTAATAGAAGCAGTAATAGCTGCATTCAGCTCATCTGCATTGCTGGTTCTGCTATTTTTCATCTTCCTCTTAACGATACCCCACAGATTCTCCATCAGGTCAGACCAGTTTGCTGGCGAGTTAAACACAGTGACACCAGAGTCATTAAACCTCACTGCTTTTTGGAAACATTAGCCGGTGCCAAGTCTTGCTTCAAAATGAAATCAGCTCATCCACAAAGCCTTTCAGAACCGGATGAGGTGTGGATTGTCCCGGTACACGGCTGTGCTGTATTTGGACCTGATCATCTGGAGTCAAACAACAACAGCAGATGTAATACTACAAATGATCACTTATGGTAGAAACTTCACATAATACCTCAAATTAATTGGATGTTGGGCCTCCTTCACTCTTCCTCCAAACTCTAGGAGCTTGATTTCCAAAATAATATATCAACCAAAGAAATATGCTCATGACTGTTTTTTTTTTTTTTTTTAAACACACTTTAACCTTCTGCTACAGATTTGGACATGATTATGTGGCTATCCAGATTCTTTTGAACTCTTTCCTGGTTTAGTCTCTCTGTTATGTAAAACAAAGAGAGTCACTGAAAAAGAAAAGCAGCCATTTCAAATTTAACTTTTGAATATTACAATTGTAAATCCAATTTACAGATGGATGTTGGAGATCGGCCTGTTTTCCAGTGTGGTCCTGTTTCTCTGACTGTGACTGGCTGGATGTGCTCTCTTCATCCTCTGATATGGGAGTTGGCTCCGAGCTCTTCTGCCTGGCTGTGTGTTTCCTGGACGGGGCCGCCTTTTAAAGCTGCTTTTTGTATCTCTGCTTCTGTCTCCTTGAACCCCAGTCGGCCTCGGCAGATGGCGGCTCACACTGAGCCTGGTTCTGCTGGAGGTTTCTTCCTATTAAAAGGGAGTTTTTCTTCTCCACTGTCGCCACATGCATGCTTAGTGAGAGGGATTGCCTTTGAGTCAATGAGTCGATGTAATCAACTGGTTTTCCTTAGATAGAAAACTTTGAATCAATTTGACTGTATGATCTGGTGAACTGTAAAGTACCTGAGATGACATGTGTTGTGAATTGAATATATAAATAAACTGAATTGAAATTTAAGCCTACCCTCCATTCACATCCACACTTTGTCCATAAAATGTCCAATAAAAGAGCTGCTTACATCTGAGGAGCAGCTGTGATTGGTTTAAAGATACACAGAATAACAATATCTCTTTTATACCTCCTTAAATTGATGACTGAGTTCACATATGTGTTATCATTAGTATGTTATTACTACCAGAAATAACCAGATACATTTTCATAAGCATAGAATTTTATATCGGTTTATAAATGGTCACCTATTTGTGAGACGCCATGACAGTCTGCCATCTTGAAAGAACAGATGTCAGTAAAGGATAACAGTAATAAATCTGTGGAATAACAAGGAATTCCCCTTGCTGGCAGTTCAGTGTGATTAAGAGGCGAAAGTGAAGATTATTTGGAGATGCTAACCCAACATCTGAAAGTCTTCACTGCTGCAGCAAATGCAGGACCATGCATATGTAGCAGCAACAAACGAAACAGTTTCACCATCCCCAAGAAAGCTGTTTTTCCTTTTGGTCCTCCATACAGTGAAGTCTGCATCCTTTTCCAATTGCCTATGTTAATAGTAGATCATAACATGATCAATATATAGTAATATTCCAATATTAAAATGCTTTTCATTGATTTTATACAATATTTGAGCTTTCATTAAAAATGAAGTATTTAACAGAAGTCAAAATGTTACAGATCGATGAGTTTCATATTTCTTAATAGACTGTTAAAATGAAAGCATTCTCTATTGTAGTTTCTGGAGATATAATGGTGAATAAAACATATTCAAAAGTTCTAATAATTGGCATCTTTGGCCATAAAAGGGCAAACATTTCAACCTCAAAGAGATGAAAACTCCTAAAGCTGACCTAAATGCTTTAAAACAAGCACATCAAAGCTAAACCATTATAAGTTTATCTCTCTACACTTGAAAGACTGTCATGCATCCGCCTGTTTAACTCATTTGCATGGGCACAGCTTCCATTCTCTACACTCATCTCTGCGAGCAGACTGAAAATAAAGCTCCTTCCAGGGTCTTTTCAGGTGCTGGTAGAGACCACTGAGGGGCAGCAGAATTACACTGCAGCTCCTGCTTTTCAGCGCTGTTCCTTCTTCAAATTCAGCTCCATTAATCATGCTGCGTAGAGGGTGACCTCGGACGACCCCGGGCACCAGGACATGGTGTGTGGTCGACTGGAAATGTGGACTGAAAGACTATGTGTGGACAGAACATGACCACTCCGTCCTGCACACGGCTGAGTGTCCTGTTTCTAGACGTCACTCAGTAAGAAGTCTAAATCAGACATGATTGCGATGCCGTGCTGAGGCAGCGTCAGATTATTTCTCTACAGAAGCAGAAATACGACACCAGAGTGGAAACAAGTAATATAACAATTCAGTTTATTTTAGTTATTTTTCCAGACAGACACATCAATTTCTGGACCACAGTAGAGGATGGAAACCTTTCACAGACATTTTTTTTTGGTCAATATTATTATTTGAAAATACAAATATAAAATTAGACTTTCCACATTTGATAATGTGAGAGACCCCCATCCATTAATATCACCATTATTATTTCAGAATATTTTACAATAGGGCTTGAGCAAGCCATATGATAACCTGAAAGATGCTTTCAGATGTCAGTCAAGTCTGTCTGTCTCTCGCCATAAAAAGTCGGTGAACATAAAAAAACAGGGGCAAGTGTTAGGAATGGGTCGGCAGCAGCGAGGAGAGCTCTATGCTCGGCCTGCAGAAACATGGAAGCACAGCAGAGCCTCTCACTGGCAGCCGTGCGCTCTGATAGGGCGTCTGGGCTCCATCCCGCCTGCTCTCGGGTGTGCGTTCTGCTCCGTCCAAACTCAACAGCACGCCGGGGGGGAACTCATGTTGGCGAACATCAGCTAATGACTGAGTTTGAACTAAATGCACAAAGATATTCTGTTTACAGCTGAGGTCTCCAGTCTGGTATGATCACATAAAGTCAAATGGGTGAAAATCACAAACAAACACACATATATGTATATATATAGATAGATATATATCTATCTATAATTATATACATTGTGCAGTGAATGTGGCTGTGATGACTTGCAGGGAAATTGACCCTAAGACGTGACCTTACATGACGACTTTTGTTATTTCTGTCACCTTGACGGGTTCTGTCAACATTTCTAAAACCCAAACTGTTTTTAACTTTATATCATGTAACAAGAGGAGCCAAAACTATAAATAAAAAGTGTTGGTGAGTCACTTTGTGGTCTAGATTACATTTGTGGCTACAGCGACTGTATCCAGTATCTGTGAAAGATAAGGGCACACTGGTTTTAAACCATAAGCACCAACGTGCTTTTGTTTCTTTTATAAATGGGAACGAAATCCCCAAAAGTGGCCCATGAGCTTTCAAAGTCAAGGGCGACTGGAAACAGAGCAAAGTGTTTTAGGGTCAAACCAATGGATTGAATATTTGGAATAAAATATGTTTTACTAGGACAGAAATATCAGAAGTGTTTGCAGTTTTAGGGTGAGATTTCCCAACGATGCGTTGTAATGTGACAGGTTGGCCATTGCCTAGCACTTGCCTCGAGATTCAAGTTTAAATGGATACGGTAGTACACTAAAAATGTCAACACCATTCCAGGTTGACTTTTTTTATCTTTTTTTTTTGATAACTTTTTTTCTTAAACTGAAACCCGTCCCCCTCTCCCCGAATGGATAAGCTAGTCTACAAAGATGTGTAACATTCATCAGCTGTAAACTGCTGTCAGTTTGAGATTAAATGAAATTACAGCAACAGAGCCATGCTACCTTAAAGTCCAAGCTACAAGACACAAACCCCTGCATTTTCTGGTGTTGTGCTAAAGAGAATTCTCTTTTTAAACTTTTATTTTACTCCAATGTTTAAAAAAAATATGTAGCAATTAGAGTTAAGGAGCGACCATGAGCTAAAAGTACCTAGTGTGCAATTCTGCAAATAAACAAAGGGTTTGTTTGAGTTTGTTTCTGTCTGAATAAAATGAATGAATGCCATGAATAAATAAATTCCTGTTAAATCATAGGTAGACATTAGAAATGATTAGGATAAAAAATATTAATTTTGAAAAATATGATTTTTTATGCATTTAGGATTTCTTTACCTGCTTCTTAAATTAATATTTTTTCATATAGTTTCACTTTTCTAGACTGTGGACATTTAAATCCAATAAATGTACTTACCTTTAAGTAAAACAACTGTATGTCATCTGACCAACTGGATTAGTTAAGAGACCAAGCTGTGTATTTATGACACCTATGAAAAATCTTCATACACCTCAAACCTTTTCTATTTTCATGCTGCTACCACAAAGTGACTTTTACTTTGGTATAACGCGATAGATCAACAAAAGCATGTATTGCAGGAAGTGAAAGTTATGGATTTTTTTAAAGCTTGTGCATAAATAATCACAAAAATGTGAACTCTAGCAATCCTAAACAAGTTTAGTGCAAAACAGATTAGGGTGAGATATATACTGATAAATCCGCCAGTGTTTTAATTTAATGTCAGATGTTGAGCTCAGCTGTGTTACTAAGAACTTAAAGGTGTGTGAGAAAAATTATCTCCACCATTAAAACCTTTAAAAGTGAGTTATAAACTAAATAAATGTGGGCTTTAAGGGAGAGTGGGAGGAAGAAATCCACTGTTAAAAGATAAAAATATGTGGTTTGCTGTTTTTAAAATACCGCAGAAGAAACACAGCAAACGTTACTTTTAAAGCCTGCATGCAAATGCAAAAGATTTACACCTAACATGGAGTTTTGGAAAAGTTTTTACTCCACTATGAACAGGTAGGCAAGATGTGAAAAAAATTCTTATTCGAGAGAAGGAAAGGTTCTGCAAAAGGCTTGAGATTTGCATGTTTTGAGATGGTCCAGTCAAAGTCTGGACTTGAACATAATTGCAAAACTATGTACTTGAAAGTTAGTGTTGAGGCACTCTCCCTCTAATCTTAGTGAGTTCGATCTATTTCACCAATATCTCAGCCTCTATGTTTGCACAGCTTTGACTCACACTCCAAAAATAATCTGCTAGCAATAAAAAGTGGATCAATGTTTTCAATCAGGACGACTGAAATTAAATGAATTCAAAATAAAAGGCAGAGTGCCGTTTTTGTTCAACTACAGATGTGTTGATCTATTACATAAAATCCATGTACCGGTAAAATACACTAGAGCTTGTTAATATAATGTAACAAAGCATGACAAAGTTTAAAGGGTAAAAAGTGTGGCGATATAAACTTAATATGTGATATAAAACCTTAAAACTGCTGAGGTACCATAAAGTTATATTATAATGAAATTAAGTTTAGTAAATTGAAAGCACCTTTTGATTTTATAAGTTTAGGAGTTACATTTCAGGCTAGGTAATGTTGTTAAAGAAAACAATCGTTTGGGATGCTGTCCTGGTTTTAATCCAGATTAAACCATTAATTGTTCGACTGGCAAATAAAAAGCTGCTTTTATTTATTTAAAGTATTTTTCTTAAAGTGTGTTGTGCGGTTTTGTAGAGAATTACACCTGGAAACGGTTTGAAACAAGCTAGAAAAATCGCTTCCAAAAAAGAACTTTCACTTAAATAATTAAAGACACAAAGTCTTTTCCAAATGCAGTCGTGTCAAAAGTAACTGAGCTATTTCCGAAATATACAAACAGACCTCTGTATGACTGATACCGGGAGTACTGATCGTCATTCTACCAAAACAAAAATAATTTTTCTCATTATCTCTACATAATAATCCTTTCCTGTGAATGAAGCAAAAAGTTTAAAAGAAAAATCTCTGCATGTCAAGCATTAGCATTTAAGGTAGTATGGCACACCCCTTTTAAAACATTCAAGGGTGGGGATCCAATTAATGCCTTGTGTACAAGTCCATCTTACAGCAACAATTTCTCCATTGTTCCTCCATGAGAACTTTGGTTAGCTGAAACCATGTTCGAGTGGCAAAAACAAACCAAATAGAAGAAAAACAAACAAAACAAAACAAAAAAACAAGTCTAAACATAAAGATCAAACATACAGGGAATAAATTACAACGAACAAATATCAGAACAACATGATCATTGAGAGAAAGGTCTATCTTGACTGGTTCTAATTCCACTATTCACTACAAGTATTATATAAATGAGTCCTATATAACATCTACTTTGTAATTACAGGAAATAGAAAAAGAGCGAGAGGAGGGAGGGGCTAAATATGAGAGAAAGGAGAGGTAGAGCGAGGGAGAACAACAAAGCACTACACTGGTATCAAAGACAGCACTCTGTTTACAAGTTAACTGTGATTTCTTTACACACTAATGAAGTACATGGATGAGCAACAAAAGATGGCAGCATCTCTGAGGATGGGGCATGGAAAGAGAGAACGTAATGGATGCACAGTACATTTTTAATAGTATAATACAATTATTAATATAGAAACCACAAAGTATCAATAAAACTCTGATTAATCTTGAAATCAGCAAAGAAGCATCTTTCTTTTTTTTTTACTTTTGTATTTCTTCTTTTCTTATACATCTGAACATTACAAGTTTTTTTTTCTTTAAATTATTACTTGATCACACCTCCATAATCATTTATTTTAGAAGTATCCAGCATATTTATTACCTGTTGGTTTTTGTAAAGAAAAAGGAAACAAGTGCATGAAAGAAAAACAACGGCACTGATAGAAGTTTCAAAACCAGACTGCACTCTGGTGCGTAACATTATTATTATTATACTGTTATCATTAATCTGTCGCTGTAGGAGTAAAACCTTTTTGCCACATGTTAAGACGGTGCAAAGCCAAGTGTAGCGACAGATAGTGAATAATTCAGTGTCATCTTTTGACCCTGTATAAATATCCTCTGGGGAGCCGTGGGTCTACTATACAGAAAGACATCCAAGAATACGCCGCATCACGCCGCTTTTTATGTCCCGAGCCGCTTGTCCGGTAGGGAACACGTGAATACGCCCCCCCCCCCCCCCCCCCCCCACCCATTAATAAATCCTTCATGCTATCCCGAAGCACAGGTTCGTTTGTAAAAAGCTGACGTACTAATGTGCAAACAAGAGGATGGCCTGTACTTCAAAACTCACAGTGCAGCGATAACTCGCTTTAAAAATGCCTTTCAGTGTTTCTTTTCTTATTTTTTCTATGCTCAGCACTGAAATAAATCAAAAACCTGCCGAGATGATTACACGATCAAAGTCACAAAGGTTGAGGTATGGTTTCAAAATGTTCACCTTCCTAATTCATTCAAAAAAGAACCGATACGAAGAACAAACAGTGTATCTATCTATCTATAGATCTATAGATAGGTAGATAAAAAAAGGCTCGAGCACAGAGCCCAGGTATTTTGTTCCATGAGCGACTCAGGAACAAGCAGGATGAAACGGACATTGAACACATATACAGCTAACAGGTTCCTCTCAGCAGTAGAAAAGCGCCAGGAGCAGAGAGCTCTGCAAAAAAAGGCCCGCTTCAAGTTCGAATCGTCGCGTCTCTTCGTACGCTGTGCTTTGGATTAAAAATCGTCTTTCCCCCCCCCCTTTCTGTCGCTCCCACCTTGAAGTGATCGTAAAATCATCATCCATGCTGTTCTGTCTCTAAAACAGCGTCAACTAAGCTCACCGGTCATAAATTTGCTGGTATAACACTTTTAAAATCATTCGGCTTTTTAGTATTTACACAACTGTTTGTTTGAGGACTTGTATCGTCTTTCAGCAGAAAAAAACAAAAACCAAAAAAACCAAAAACGTAGAATATTGTTTACAGCTTTTTCTTCTATTCACACGCTAGAACGTATTCTTTTGACACACCATCACAAAAATATGCTATTCTCTCACTGAGTTGGTTATATGCAGTGACTGGAATAATATGTACAGCTACATTTCTTTTTCTCAAGTTTGAATTCACAATGTCGTTATATGAAATTTGTTATAGCATATATATATATTTATATATATTTATATTTCTACACAACAGAAACAACACTTATAAAAAAGGACCATAAAAATATTGGAGTCCTCTTTGTATTGCCCAAAAATAGGTAATCATGGTTTACAATGAGACATCACAAGAAATAAAACAACTACTAAAAATTATTACTTTGATACCTTCTCTTTGAAATTTCCTTAATTTTTTTCTCCAAATGTTTCCATACTGAGCTTATTTTTAATCTTTTTTTTTTTGCTGAAAGACCGAATGGAAATACGTTTCATTTTTTTGCCTTTACAGTAACCAATAGAGATGAAGAGGTGACTTGCAGATATTCTTGGCTCTGACCCGCCGTACTTTAAAAAATAAAATACAAATAAAATGCACTTACAAACTACAAGGAGATAAAAAGTTAAACTCAAACAACACACTAGAAAGTGATCAAAAACAAAAAGCTAAGGGAGGAAGGAAATCAGTGAGTGAAGTTGACATGGAACATCATACCAAACCAGGTTGTAAAGGTATAGGAGGTTTGGGTTATAGTACAGCAGTTGCTTGTTTTTCTGAGATGACAAACTTTTCTTTTTTTTTTTTTTTCTTTTTTCAAATCTTCTTCATATGGTTCCCGCTTTTCACTCTTTTAGCCATGGGTGACGCTGTAGTGCTTGAAGTTGGATTATCATCACCTGCACACAAAGCCAATTAGAAACTTCGTCCTGTCTGTCCCGGGCCACCAGATATACTCTGCTGGGTGTCCAAAGAAAAGGAAAAACAGACACAAGAAAAGGTCGTTAGTGTAGATGACCAGAGGCACCGTCAGCTTTTACAATTCAATGCATGTAAACTTTCTACCAATCAAAGCACAAGAACGTTTGTGGAGAAAAATAACCTAAAAAGTGAGCGGTGCAGGTGGAAAATGGCTGCTACCTCCGCATGTATTGGCACCCCTAGTGAGAATGTATAAAAAATTTAAAAATATATTTTCCTACAAGAGCTTAATCTCAAACTGTCATTTAGAAAAAAATTATTTGGACGTATTGAAGAAAAAGAAATCTTGATTTAAGGAATAACTACACATTAAACACAAATGGCTAGGAAGTTAAGTTTAAAACAGTTCAATGATACCATGAACTTTGCAAAGGTTCCCAGAGCAAATAGAAGCTCGGGAGGTCTGAAGGATTATAGATCCTCTACTGTGTGTTAAAGCAGGCATGAGCATGAGGTACTGTCCCCACAATTAACTTTAAAGTGTTAAAGTTAATTTAACAATTAATAAGCAGATTTTGGCTCAGAGCTTGTGTGTTTCCTGGACGGTGCCGCCTTTTACAATAATTTTTTGTATCTCTCCTTGAACCCCAGTCGGCCTCTGCAGATGGCTGTTCACACTGAGCCTGGTTCTGCTGGAGTATTCTTCCAGTTAAAAGGGAGTTTTTCCTCTCCACTGTCGCTACAAGCATGCTTAGTGTGAGGGATCAACTGGTTTTCCTTATATAGTAAACTTTAAATCAATTTGACTGTATGATCTGGTGAACTGTAAAGTGCCTTGAGATGACATGTGTTGTGAATTGGCGCTATAGAAATAAACTAAATTGAAAATTTTGTTGAAAGCGAAATCCTAGTTAATTTGGCATCATTACGTTTGTGATGGTAGGACTGAAAACCAGTTTTCCTGTCAGACCTGCCAAAGCAAACAGTAAACTGACATTCTCTACTGTACTTTACATTGACCTAAATGGCATGTTTTATGTTTTTCACCTATTTTCATTTGCTTGGAGAACATTTTGTCTGCAACGGATAATGAAAACAAAAAATAAAGATTCTACTTTCTTAGAGTGAGTTTGTCTTACTGCAATAGCCTACTATTATTCTCAGGCTTTTTACACCAGGGATGCCAATTAAGGTGGAGTGAGCTGTTACTGTGTTCTACTGTGGATCATGCAAGCTTCATGCACGTGTTTGGACATTTACGAAAATAAAATGACATCCTACTGCTGAGTAAAACAAAGCTAATGTGGCTGATTGAATTAAAATCAAAACATCACATCAGTAAGAAGCCCTGGGTTTGCCAGGCATTACATCTACCAAAATAACTGCAGGGAGATAAAATGTTTTGCTACTTCTTGAATCTCAAATTCTAACAATTCCATTGCAAAAATGAGTTGCAATTTACACCAAATGGTTCAATGTAAAAAAAATAGTTAGGTCAGAGAAAAGATTTATAGAGCCTTTTCTAACCAATGGATAAAATGTGCTGCTTCTTCTGCTCCTGTTTTGCTTCATATTGGGTTCTTGACAAGTATGACATATGATTGGCTTACACAAGACACTACTTGAAGATGAAGGCATTTATAATGTTAAAATAAAAAGAAAAATGAAGAGCTGGTGGCATAGTGGTGTGTGAGACCTGAGCGACGTAGTTAATCACACAGATCGACCATGATTACATTTTCTGCCTTGAACGAAGCTGTTTTTTCTTCTAAAGAGAGCAAAGTGCTCTGTCGCACACACCTGAGCCACCAGCTCCAGCATTTCAGCAAGGATGAGCACACATTAGAACAATGCTTAAGAGAAATGCAAAGTAAATAAAAGGCAATACCTCTGATGAGATAGCAACCGGCCACCTGTTCAATGGTATCCGTTTGTAAAAGCTGTCGCAATCAACGGGCCCTAAGAGTGTACAGTTAGTGCTGTTGTCAGTATGCATTTTAAAGAAAGAAAAGCAAGTATCACATCAATGTTTGTGGCCTTTTTCTTTCTAATCTAGCATGAATGTGAAAGTTTTTAATCATCTGGATCACGTAGAGCAGCAGATCTCGTGGAAAAAAAATGAAATTACAAGTGGATGAAACACTGCTAGAATAGAAAAGATATTAAAAAACAACTAAGGTATGCTTAATAAAGCAAATGAGTCATCGTGCGTTTAATAATTCAAGATACAGTCGGTATAAATTGTTTTGTTTGTGTCAGGGGAATACCCATGTTATGAGTTTTTAGTCTGAATAAAAACATGTGGAAGAGATAACAGTAATAATACACACAATCCCCATTCAAGCTAACATAAACAACTGATTTAATCTGAGAGCAAGCAGAGAAAGGCATCATAAACACCCCTCCGTTGGATCAGCAGGTTTTTGAGGATTGAAGGGTTTTCATAATGTCCCTCAGTTATCAGGACTTTGTGAGCTTTCCTGCTGACAGGTCTCTAGAAACCCATAGATTGGAGCACAAAAGAGAAGCACTTTCAGCAGCGATTATTTGTCTTTATCACCTCAATCAGCTAATTGCACTCTAATTGTCTTGCATGGGGGAGAAAAAATGTTAAGATCATTACCGCTTCTTCAGAGTGACTGTTTTCATACTGGCTAAAGGGGTTAATGCAATCAGTGGAGCGTGAGAAAGAGGAGCGAATCAGTGAAGCTGAAGTCATCCATGAGGTTGTGAGATATACTGATTATACACGCCTTCAGTTCAACAGCATCCTTGATAAAGAAACAAATTAAAAATCACATTTTAGTTCTGAATCATTTTCTGTTTTAATGATCTGAATAGAGAGCAGGAAGTTAGAAGCAGCTACTCTCATATTCTTTGCGGCTTTCTTTTAGACTCACTTTGCAACTCTCAAGTGGTGATTTAATATGTAGTGTTATCTTATATAAGCTGGCATTCTGTAAGGGAATCATAAAGCTTGGGCTTTATGAATCTCTAAAAGAATCCTTATATAAACGAACAATGTTTGCCTGTTTCATAAATCATATGCAATCAAACCACCAACAATATTACTGATTTCATAGAGGCTTATTTTTATATTCTACTAAATCAGAGTTTGGTTAAAAACCGTCCGCAATAGACACAAATGTCCTCGTATCAACGTTCCACTATCTGTTGTACAATCTGCCCTGAAAATGAGCCAGCCTGGTCTTTCATAACAAATATTTAGCTTAGCTCTCTATGCTGAGAACAACAGATTATGGTTCACAGCCAGCGAACCTAAAACAATTATTAAGGACTTTGCTGGGAAAGCACAAAAACAACAACACCGTGCATTTGGATATCATAAATCAATTACAGAGGTTGCAAAATGAAAATGAGCAATGTTTGGCTTCTCCTGAGCTATTTATTCATTTGCCCTCAGTGACTGTCAACAAACAGAGATGCATCGATAGAGCCTCACAAGTTTTCTAATCCGCTGTAAAGATGCCGTAAATCTCCGGAAAGGACTTAATATGTCAAAAGTTTATGCAACATGTGATTCTGAAACATAAAATATATGTATATCTATAATAAACCACAAAAATATACAATAAAGCCATACATATCCAGATTAAAAGTGAAGAATGTGTGAAAGACAGCGCTTACTCTGTTATTTAATAGTGTTTGCACCTAATTTTGTTAATCTTACAAAGCAGTATCCTTTCTCCAAAATAATTTTTTCCACAATGGCAATAACTAGTTTAAAAAGAGACTGTTTTGCTGCTGCAGGTCCATGTCTGTGCTTATCCGGTATCTGTAAATATCCTGTAGGGCTAAAACGCAAACCAGTAACATTTGAAGATCATAAACTATCAATTTGCAATGTTTGTTAAGAATCAGAATCAGAAATACTTTAATAATCCCAGAGGGAAATTACTTTTGTTACACGCCCCAGTTACAGTTTTATATACACTCACCGGCCACTTTATTAGGTACCCCATGCTAGTAACGGGTTGGACCCCCTTTTGCCTTCAGAACTGCCTCAATTCTTCGTGGCATAGATTCAACAAGGTGCTGGAAGCATTCCTCAGAGAGTTTGGTCCATATTGACATGATGGCATCACACAGTTGCCGCAGATTTGTCGGCTGCACATCCATGATGCGAATCTGCCGTTCCACCACATCCCAAAGATTCTCTATTGGATTGAGATCTGGTGACTGTGGAGGCCATTTGAGTACAGTGAACTCATTGTCATGTTCAAGAAACCAGTCTGAGATGATTCCAGATTTATGACATGGCGCATTATCCTGCTGAAAGTAGCCATCAGAAGTTGGGTACATTGTGGTCATAAAGGGATGGACATGGTCAGCAACAATACTCAGGTAGGCTGTGGCGTTGCAACGATGCTCAATTGGTACCAAGGGGCCCAAAGAGTGCCAAGAAAATATTCCCCACACCATGACACCACCACCACCAGCCTGAACCGTTGATACAAGGCAGGATGGATCCATGCTTTCATGTTGTAGACGCCAAATTCTGACCCTACCATCCGAATATCGCAGCAGAAATCGAGACTCATCAGACCAGGCAACGTTTTTCCAATCTTCTATTGTCCAATTTCGATGAGCTTGTGCAAATTGTAGCCTCAGTTTCCTGTTCTTAGCTGACAGGAGTGGCACCCGGTGTGGTCTTCTGCTGCTGTAGCCCATCTGCCTCAAAGTTCGACGTACTGTGCGTTCAGAGATGCTCTTCTGCCCACCTTGGTTGTAACGGGTGGTTATTTGAGTCACTGTTGCCCTTCTATCAGCTCGAACCAGTCTGGCCATTCTCCTCTGACCTCTGGCATCAACAAGGCATTTCCGCCCACAGAACTGCCGCTCACTGGATGTTTTTTCTTTTTCGGACCATTCTCTGTAATCCCTAGAGATGGTTGTGCGTGAAAATCCCAGTAGATCAGCAGTTTCTGAAATACTCAGACCAGCCCTTCTGGCACCAACAATCATGCCACGTTCAAAGTCACTCAAATCACCTTTCTTCCCCATACTGATGCTCGGTTTGAACTGCAGGAGATTGTCTTGACCATGTCTACATGCCTAAATGCACTGAGTTGCCGCCATGTGATTGGCTGCTTAGAAATTAAGTGTTAACGAGCAGTTGGACAGGTGTACCTAATAAAGTGGCCGGTGAGTGTATGTATACACACATCCAACTACACAAGATAATAAAGATGAAAAAAAAAAAAAAAAAGAGATCAAATATATACACAAGTCGAAGACTTATCCCTTCTGTAAGATTTGCAGATTGAGATTAATTAAAAAACGGCCATAAATAAAACAAGTTAAGCGAATCACACGTAACGGAAAGTGAAAATGTTAATGTTAGCCTAGCACATTAACCCCATGATGATAGAGATGGATAGATAGATGATATAGATAGATGATAGATAGATGATATAGATAGAAAGATGATAGATGATATAGATAGATGATAGATAGATGATATAAATAGATGATAGATAGATGATATAGATAAATAGATATATTTTAATGCAACTGAATAGTATAAACAATTTATAGCTTTGATTTTTACTAAGGATTAAACTGCCTGAGCTCAGATGCTTGTTATTTTCACAGGCACAAAACTTCGCAAGGGCATTCCTACGTATTACATCTTTAAAGAAAAGAAGTTTGTACTTTTATTAATAAAACTGTGCCCTTTGGTTCAGTGACAAACTAAAGCAGAAAAATGCTGATGTACTTATCTAGTCATTCAGACATTTGAACAGAGCCCACTGTGGGCTGTTTGAGTCTAACTCCTCACTGACAGATCCAGAACATGAAGGATAATCTCATGCACTGTCTTTGCAAACATTCTGCAGACATATTTTCCACAGTTTGTTAACTCTGCAGTTGAAGCTTTCCTGTTTTGAAACATAAAGGAGAGGATGCAAGCATCTACAGTATCTGTCCAGAGCTACGAACAGACAGTGAAAGATGCAGAGAGCACTGTGTGGAAATGCATTTTATTTATTTATTTATATATTTCACAGCACATCCTGAATGGTGGATGAGGATGCAGGAAGTGTTAAGAGCTCTTAGGATAAAAATGTCTGTAAGCAGCCTGAGGCGAATGCGGTGGGAACTGCATCCTTACATGCCCTCCCTCCGACAAATTTCAGTGCCAATACCTGAAAAGAGTCTGATTTATTTCCTTTTTCTATATATGAAACACCAATGTTAAGGTGTTTTATACATGCTGTTTTGTGCAGCCACACAGAGAATGACTGATATTTGTTAGTTTTTGCTTTTGCTAAAGTTACTCTGTAAAGCCAAAGCAAACAGCTTTTTTCAGACTCCACATGTACGATGTGATTGATGGTAGCACTAAAGCAGTGTGCAGATCGGTCCTCTGACTTTTTCACTTCATGCAGTGCTGGAAAAAAAGAGCTAATGAAAAGGTAAAGGCTGCAACTGAAGAAGTCTATTGAGCTTTATAGATTTATTACCAACCTGGTTGACATTTCTCACTCTGGGTTTTGAGTAAATATAGTAGACTCATCTCTTTTAGCAACATCCTGTTTATCAGCATTTGATGTTTCCCTTTTCTACTTACCCAGGTAAAATAATGTAAGCCTAATCCATTTAGCCTAGTTGAAGATTTCTACCAAATATAAGTTAACATTGACTGAAAGAATACTGAAAAGAAGCTCCGTCCATCACATCATTATAGTCCAATACTACAAAGCTGAGATGATGACCAGCTGCAGGAAACATGGAGGAGAGCTACAGAGACAAAACCTGTCTGGAAGTGTTGTTCAAGTGACAGAACTGATGGAGATCTGGGACATATGGGCTTCTAAGATTAAAGGAAATTTGCTTTGAGGAGGTGGAGATGTGAGAGGAATGGATTGATGGAAAAGCTAAAGAGGAATAAAGGTATTATTTGAAAATTTTTTCGAGCTGAGATGTACCATACTCCTTCAATACAGGTGAGAGCACAGTTCTAAATGTAATATAACACAAAGTAGTCTTTTCAAAGTTTAATTATTTTTCTTCATCTTTTTTTAAACTAATATATTTAATTACAAGGATTTAAGATAAAATGCAATAAAGTGGCAATAAAGGCACAAACAAAAACGATTTTCAACTCCTTCCAAATTCATAGAAATGCTGTAGCTATATACCTTTAAACACCTATGTAGTGTAGATTTTGTTTATTAATTATGAAGACATGCATACAATAAAGAGGTTATGTCGTTTCCAAACCCATTAATGCAACTGAAACTAATAAAATAAGGCAGATTATAAGCCCTGATCAAAGCAAAATCCATCTTTGAAACCTCCTGCCAGTAGATAGCATTTACAGGAATAACACGAAGTGCACAAAGAGAGGATTTTACAAAATTACTTTAAACTGTCTGTTATCAAAGTACAAATGCCTATCTGTGGTTATGGAAGGCTCAAACTCATACTTGGGAAAAACATACCGTAAATAAATAGTGAAACAACCCAAAACTACAAAGTAAGGAAATTACAGTCAAAATAAAGTCAGAAATAATCAGCTTTCTGCACTTATTCTATAGGATTCTAAACAACTCTAAACTTTTCTGCAGCATTAACATCTTTAGGTTTTTTCTTTTATATAATAGTCAATGTTTAAATAATTGGAAGGTCTGGAATGCATGAAAATCTGTTCACTTTCTTTAAAGCTGATGATTAATCTGGCTGAATATATTGTTTGGCTGAGATGATCATGGTTTCTGCTGGACCTGTTTAACATCCATGATGCCTGAACTTATAAACCATGTTCTGCATGTCCTCCTTTGAACTATGCTGAACTGTGAAGTTTCTCTGTGCTTTAGTTTAATATTCCTAATTTCAAAATTTCACATTTTTATTTCTTCTTTGATCTATCAGATCAAAGGAGTGTTTTGAAGTTAATTTAAGTCCATAATAAATTACCTAAAAATCAGAAAGCGTTAAGGTTTTGTTTTTTGTTCTAAGGGGCTCAGTGTCGGTCTATTCCCAAAAATTTAGAGCATTAAACAAGATCAAAGGTTCTTGGTGAGGATACCTCTATTTTCCAGTTATATACTGTCTTTGTACTTTGCATTTAGTGATAAATGTGGACCTTATCTGACTTTCTTACAGCTTCTATCGACAAAGAATCCCATGTCAAAGGCCAGGGGAAATCTTAAGCACTTAAAACTGGAGATGCGAGCTTATGTAGAAAGAAAACATGAAAAACTACAAATGATGTGCCCTCTCTCTGTGCTTAACGTTAAAATTTCTTTTCTGAGATAGATCTGGATCATTGTTTTAGTCTGAAAGTCATAGTTTAAATACTCACAGTAATGCTGGGGCCAAACCCGGAGCCAGGCTGAGGACTAGCAGCACTGATGTAGTTCCCCACAGCTGAATCCTGGTTGCTAGGTCCATACAGGTCAGCTACAGGCCCTGGACTGTTAGCACCTGGGAAACCTCCGGGCCTGGATGGGTTGGTGCCTGCATACAAACACATGGAAGAGCAGATCAGTTTAGAAATGCTCATCAGTCATCAGCACTACCTCACTCTGACCACAGAGGACACATTTGGTTTGAAAGAACACATAACTGGATTCATTTGTTGGTCTCGAAGGACCTGTTTACAGCTTATATTGGATGCCATGACATAAAAACTTTTAATTTCACATACAATAATCTGTGATATAGAATTTAGACCTTATGCATCAAATTAAGGGTGAATCCAGTATGATTCTCTTTGAATCTACATGCTGTGTGTCTTCAGCACACAAGAAACATTCACTTTGTTTATCATGCACAAAATAAACAGGCTACATACTTCAATCATGCTAATAATCCTGTAGGTTGCAGTGCTCTCATGCATAATGTGAGGGAGTACTTCTAAAATAAAGATTTCTTCTTTTTAAATATTCAAGATTTGACATTTCTGTTGACTCTCAAACCCATACATAAAAATATAGTTTATTCTCCTTTAATATTAGAAAAAAAACAACAAAAAAACACCTGAATGCTGTTTAAGTAACTTTCGGTAAAGAAAAAATAAGCAAGTCTGTCAGACAGGAGAAAAAGGAAGGAAGAAGCATTATAAAAAGGATGACCTGAGTCCGTTTGGAGGTCCAAACTTAGAGAGAGATAAAACAGAAATACTGTACAGAACTTACCACCTTTGCCCTGTGAGTAAGAGCAACTCAGACTAATAAAATTCCTTTTGAAAATTCATATGCCCACTAAAGGCCAATAACACAGGCAATGTGAGGGAAAAACAGGCACGGAGAAAGAAAAATGGGATGATCTCTTAACAGCAATCTCCTTTGCTGTCAGCTTCACATAACCCTCCGTCTCACCCTTTTTCACAAGCAAACTGAGAGAAAAAAAAAAAAAAGGAAAACCATACAGCAGCATTAAAAAGAAAAATCTTGCGAGCACAGGAACTGCTCGATCTTGTGTATTTACAGGCTGGCGAACCCTGCCATGCCTGAGAGGAGGCCTTTGTATAGCGCATTAAAAACCACATAGTGTGAGAGCAGTGCACCCATTGTTGTTGGTGCAGACAAACACAGTAAACCAGACTTCTCACCTGTTTAATGTGTTGCTGCTCCAAAGCTGTATTAGAGAAGTTAACTCTATTTAAAGGAACGCCTTAGATATCCATTTATAGCACTCTAGGAAAATGAAGCCGTCTCACTAAACACACATCTCCAAGTGTTGACACTGCTGTTTGACTATAAAGACATTAAACAGCGAGCGGCTACGGCTCTTATCTTGCCTGCACAGCCCACAGTGGGCTAGCTTATGATATAATTAAGGGGTTTTTCAGTTGAAATGGCAATCCTCATTATCTGTAACTGGCGATTTTTATTGGAGTGCGGCATCCCTCCTCATATCCATACGATGACTGATTTTCCTTTCTAAATAACCGCAGAAGATGCACTAGTTGTGAATCTGCAAAACTATATTGAGTGAAATATGGGCCAAACTGTTGGTCCACTGTTATCAAACCTCCACTATTGTCACCCCAAGACACATGAAGATAACAGATCCAATTATATACAGAAACAAACAATGAGTTCCATCCAATCATACATTTTTAAAACACTTTCTTGCCATTATCGTTTAGTTGGAAAGCAGCAGTTACCTTTTGACAAAAATAACTACTGCTGTCTATTATCTAATGTTAATAGTGATCTGTGCTTGCTACTGAAAATAATAGCTATATTTAGTGATGCAGGTGATATATTTACTTAAACTAACTAAAAAAGTAACTTTGAATCTAACCCAGTTACATTTAATTTAGGTGAGTCAGTCAATAATTGACATACTTTTTAAAGGAGTAATCAGTAATGAAATTACTTTTCCAAGATAAATACTGTAAGCCATACCCAAAGATAACATATTTTGTTAAACAAAACGTTTACTTTGTTTTTACTAGTTGTTGGCAGAAAGAGGTCTTTTTAAGAAGTTTTTTTTTTATGGATATTTTTGCATTCATTAGAGGTCAGATTTTTACCTCCCTATTGTTTTCAAACAATGGAGTCAAGTTATTGGCTTTTCTACAATCGTTCCAACTTGTTGTCATTAAAGGAGGAAAAAAGCCGTGTCAGGGAATGTTAGATTGCAAGTATTTTATATTTATTGTTTTTTAATACAAAAACTGCCCGCAGAACATCGTTACCCCTAAACCCCCACTAAAAACATTGCCAAAAAATAGCAAATAAAAAAACAAAAAAGTCTATAAGTTCAACAACTGTTTTAAAAGAATAACAAATCATGACCAATGAAGCCCTCTTGTGTATAAAATAAACTAAAGAAGAGATTTCCTCAAGAAATGAGTTTACCTCCTCAGTAGTTAGTTGGAAATTTAAACAAACTGTGTTTTCCACAAAGTGAACGCAGCATTTTTTCAATGCAAATATAGCTTTCCTTCATCTGGATCATTTTTGTCAGCGACAAACTAAGGAATAACAAAATTAAAAGAGGCCATTTTTAAGGAAGCTGCATTTTCTATGGAGGCATACCTGCTACTAAATCAGGGAGCTTCTACTTTTAAATAAAAGAGTAGTAATAAAGTAGATAACAGAAAGGCTACACGGATCACATAAATATGCAAATGTTTTTTTAAATTTCCAATGAAACATGATTGTTTTAGAAATTTTGACTGCTTTAAGAAAAAAAAATGGATTTAAAGTTAGACTTTACATTTTCAAGCAAAACACTAAGATAGTGCAGTTTATAGTTAGCAATGCTAACCTTACCAACCGTGTGACTCACCTCAGACTGCTTAAAATGTGACTTCTAGTAATTCTTAAATCAGTTTTGCATGTTAATATCCTGTTAATAAGAAAAAGTGCTATATAATACAATTTTAAAGAGATTTCAGATCTGCCAAAAGCTACATCAATTAGGTCAACAGGGTTAGAGAATTAGATGACTTCAATCAACTAAATAACTCTGACTGAAGCATTGCTAAACTCACTACAAAAAAAGGAAAAAAAAACTATTATCTTGATATTTAGCTGATGCCACGCGTTGGAAAATTCCTGCTTAACTTTATACAGCTGAACATCACAGCCATCTAGTCTCCATCCATGATGTCATATGATTGTCTCTGAATCTAACAAAAAGCTCAAGTGAGGATTGAAAAAAAGCATTTCCTCATAAACAGTAAATCATCTTTTGATAGAATCAGATGATTGGGCGTGCCTCTGGATCGTCCCTCTCTGTAACAGTCAGGCATCAATGTATAACAAGGAAAGAAAACCAGACTGGTCTCTGAGAGGATTTAGCAGACATCCATGGATTTCTCAGACCAGGTAGAAATGCTTCTGAATTTCAGGTAACTTATCATACCAAACTAGATTTTAATCAACAAATATTTTAGGTAACGCTGAAATTAGTTTCAATTTTCTTAGCTTTACTAATTATAAAGACTACCTCTAAAAGACAAAAAAAGGCATTTGAAATATTTTGATTACATTCTTTGCAATCTGTGCACTGTTTTTCCTTTTGTATCTCATTTCTTGCTTTTACAAACAGTCATAAAAAAGAGAAAACGACAACGCAGCAAAGATCAAAGTGAGCACCTAGAGTGGCTGTATTTATTATGCAAAAAATGTTTTCTGCTAAGTGTTCAGTGTTTTACAAGAATCTCTGCCTAATAATGCGAGCAATCTCTCCCACACTTAGAAGTCTTAAGGGTTTCAGAGAAAAATGGCACTCAATTCATATACACCTGGGCAGTATTAGAGAGGCCGCTGTACTCTCTGACATCATCATTAATTACTTTGTTCACATGCAAATGAAGGATTACATTCTGTATGGGTCGGCCCCTTTTGTGCAAGCAGGGGCTGGGAGAAACAAAAAAATCTCAGGAAAGAAACAACAAAATCTACATTGAATTTGAAAAAGTAGGAAAAGCATGCAATGCTTAATTGTCAACAAGATGTAGCTTTGCTTTGTTTTTTCTCAAAGGGGGTTTATTTAATTTTATTTGTAAACAAAAGTCAAACAAAAATATATTTAAAAGAAAGGTTCTGATCATCTGCATGGAATAATGTCATGAATCAAACGGAAAAGTTCAAAATGTGGATGAGATAGATGCTCAGATACAAACCTGGGTTCTTAAACTGATCCGGGCTGTGTAGGTGCTGTAGGGGGGAGTTGCAGGCGGAGGTGGCATGCTCACTGTGCAGCATCTGAGCCGCCTGGGGCCCCAGGGAGCCATAGTCAGCAAAGGAGCAGGGCCCCCCCCTCTGGTCACTGGGCGCAGAGTAAAACCCATAATCGGGGAGGCCTGGGAGATACAGTATAGGGGTGGGGAGGGGGGGAGGGGACTCCATCATTGTGGAAATCAACTTTTTTCATTCTCAAAGTCAGTGCCCAAATTGCTAAGCATAATGTTCTGGAGTCTTCTACCATCTTTTGATTACATCAGTTTTAATTGGCCCTCCCCGCCCACCCTCCCCAGCAACTCCTGCCATGTGGCCAAACCCCTCTTCCCTTTTTTGCCCCCCACCCATCCCACCCAGCATATGGCTCTTATTTGAGATATGCAGCTGTGGTGTGAAATCGAGCTCCATAATTCTGGCTGCATAAATTATCCAGCTGATTGGATGCCGTTATAAGAGTTTTTCTGATTTGATATAACTTGAAAAAAAGAAGAAAAATTCAACTAAAAACAGATATTTACATATACTGTTAAAAAAAGACAGACAACCTGTTTTGCTTATGGCATAAAATCACACTAAACCTTTGCTTTTCTAGTTTATATAGGATTGCCAGAATTATCTCTGCCAGATTAACAAGAGAGGAAGTTTCTTAGTATTTTGAAGTTGTATGTACTTTGTTAGTATTTGGTAGATTGCCCCTCAAGCTGTAAAACCTGCACAACATATTTTGGTTGCTTCTCACAGTAGTTTGCAGGAATTGTGTCCCATTCCCCTTGCATGAACCGCTGTGACTCAGTCAGGTTTGCAGGCTGCCTTGCTCACACCTCAGCTCAGCTCTGCCCACAGTGTTTCTGTGTTTGCTGCTCCAAAAATGGACTTAGCTGTCTTCAAGATGCTAAGGCCGATCTCACATTTGAAGTTTGTTCAGTTCTGTTTGTTAACTTTGACTTTTTTAAGTGGTTTGGTTTATTTTTACACAGTCTGCTGGTCAGATGTATACGGTGTCAGAGCACTAAATAAAAATACAGGAAGTAGATGCTTCTAGAATTTGATTATTCTATTTGTTTCTATAGGTATAGCGAATGATTCTGAGAAGATTTAATGAGCGTTGGATTTATGCTTTACAGTAAAGTTGAGCTGCCACTTTTTATAGGTATGTTAACTCAATCGCCTCCCACAATCCAACGTAAACCTGGCTATGCTTGGATCAAAAAACCACCTCCAATCTTGATATGAATGTTTTGATCCAAACCTGAAGGTGACCAGGAGGTTCTAAATAAACCGTGTAGAGAGTTAAAACATCCTAATTTGCGGGACCACAGTCCTTCTATAAAGCCCATTTCAGCCAAGCTTAAACATTATCACAGTCATCTGATGCTGCTTCATCATGAATTATTTTATTTTGACATTTCCATCATTTCATAAAAGGAAGCATCTATAGTGTTTCCATAAAACTATGCCTGATACCTAAATAGGTTCAATTCAACACATTAATAACAGAGAAACGTGATGCATTTAATTGCTCTGTGGAATGAATACCATTATGTCTTTCAAAGTGGTGTTTAAAAGAGTAAATACTTCATTTCCTAGCGCAAGTAAACGTAGCCCATAATAACATACGACCTACGTTTTCCCTTTTGCTTATACTGTAAGTTTTGCTTGTGGCCAGAAGGAAGCCAAGCAACCCAAGAGCATTTGACTAGCTGCCTACACAAACATCCTACTGAAAACATTAAATCTGACCTGACTAAAGACACTGTCCAGAAAGCTGTACCACCTCTGCACCACAGCTATACAAATGAATACATCTTAGAGCGCAGTAGATCCGATGCTGCTATTGCTATGCAAGCCCCATAATGTTTGCATTGAGAGCTAGGTTCACAGATGGTTGTTACAACAGAGGTGTTAAGAAAAAATGCTCTGGGTATAGAGGATTAAAAAAAATCACATTTCTACTAAAAGGAAGAAAAGGACAAAGAGGCTGAACACTTCTGTATACAGAACTAAAGGAAATAAAAAAAGAATTGGGATATTTTGTTAATGGTGTCAAATATTGGTATTCAAAAAAAAAGATGATTAATTCTCAAAAAAAATTTCTAAAACCTGGTATTAAAACGATTTTTTTAAAAACACATTCAGAATTGAACTTAAATTTACTCCAAATGTCAATAATAACTAGAATATCTAGAGTGATATTTTATATGCATTTCTCAGAATATCTAAAGGCATAATAATCTAAATGTCAGCATATTTCTAAAGGTAAAGAGTGTAATCTCTATGATTATGTAAGAAAAAAAGGATCTAACTTGACCTAAAGAAGAAAAAAAGTTGAATGTAATTAAATATCATACACTAATGTGTCTGTTTATAACAAATCCACTAGTGATATTTTCGGGCGGATCTATCAAAACGGACTGATAGTGGAGAGAGATAAAATTGGCAAATCATTAAAGAAACAGGTCGATGCATTCCTCATTTCAAACAGTCAATTCTCAGTGACTTACCTGAAGGAAGGAAAACTCAAAGCTCTAATCAATAATCAATCGGCAGCATCCTTTTAGACGGGAAACAAAAAACTGATAAGGTTTTTATGTGAATGAGACCCAGAGATATTCAAGTTTATTGACGATAAGCTTAAATGAAGTGTTTTAAGTACCCTAAGCACGCCTCAAATTAGCCTCTCTGAGCAATTCTTTCTTTCAAACAGATGGTGGATTATCAACAGTTTATAAAATGCATTTCTGCCATAAATCTCGTTGACATTTATTGCTTGTTCTTTTAATCTGAGACAAGCTGCTCATATGAAGAGGGCAATAAAAAAAAACTGATCCTTCTCACACCTCTTTGATGACAGAGTTAATCTACTCAGGAGGGACGGAGATTGGTGACACAGGCTGGTCTATGCTGGGGTTCCCCTGCTGTTTGTGTATGTGCCTCTGTGTGTTTTTTATTTAGGTCCTGGAGCGAATAGCCATTCAAAACCACTTCACCTCTCCCCATTCAGAGTGAGACAGTCCACTTCTGCCAAATGGAATGTAAGCACCAGCCGTGCTTCTCCCCGCCAATGCTTTTTAGCACTCTGATCTCACCACTTGTGGGCTGTCTGCCCACTCATCAAATTATAGGCTCCAAATAGGGCAGGCTTCCCACGTACGTCACATAATGCCTGACACATTGAACAAAGCTCAAGAAGCAATCATTCCATTTACTTCACTTACACAAATGTCACTGAAAACTGATTGGCCTCGCTAATGAGTAAAGCCGGATCAATGGAATAATTAGAATGGGGAAGAAACATTCGGCAATGGCAAAAAACACGTTTATTGGGGATTCATAAGTTGGGCACTTCATTTATAGCAGGCATTTATTAGCAGATAGCCACTAATATCATTCTGTCTTAAAGTTCAACCCACGTCTGCTTCGAATATTTTAAATCTTTTATTTTCTTTAAACGACATGCTTATTTTGTTTTAAAGGCTTTTAACAGTAATGACAGCTTGTGCTGTAAATCTTCTTCAGAATTCGGTTTTCTATGGTGGTTTAAAAGCTGTGGTGATTTAATGATTTCTGCAGTTTTTTTTTTCTACCACTTTTTAACATCGCAAAAGATGTGTACGTCCAGGAGCCAATAATTGAGTTTTTATAGGCTTAAGCAATACCTGGAGTAATACTCTAAACCCAGGTGATGTGTGTTAACTTCAGTTTGATTGAGTTGGGCAGGGGACTTACTGCAACCAAAACCGATTTATATACTGATGATACCTTGATGTTTTACAGAGGCTCCATGCTCAAGTCAATGTAGAGCTTTTTCAGGAAGGTTTTAGTCATTTCAAGCCATTACATAAAAAATTACGACATTTTAAAGCAGAATTTGGAACAAAAGTCCTCTTATTTTATTTTGATGTCTTTATATTTATATTTTTGGAATAAGCATCATAAAAAAAATGTTGGTAGTCTTGGGGAAACATTAACTAAGCCCTTAAAAGTAAGACATTAAGTTAGGATGTCCTGGGATTGTTCACATTTTGATAAGTATTTCTTTATTTTCTTTCTTTTCTAGTGATGTTTTTCAAACTGCTATTTTGAAGAGGACACTCTAGAGTGCACACATTAATAGACTCATCAACTTTACATTACTCCCGTTTCAGACAGCTTAGTAGGTTTAAAGGAAGTGAAGAGCGGAGGCTTATAATAAAGTATGATGTTATCCTGAATATCTAGAAGCACTGGTTATGAATTTATATTAGTGTGTCTACTGTCATCAGCTAAGATGTTGTTAGCCTACATTACTATGAATGAAGATACTAGTAATCATTTTTCAAATTTACTTTTCTCAAACTTTATTACCCTGTAATTTGCTTTAAAAGTGACATGTTTTTACCTCTTTTCAGGAAATTAAATAATGATTTAGTTCAATCATAAATCTATCAAAGCCAAAGAATTTACTCTTTTGTACTTTTAAAAATCCACAAGCCATTTGAGAGACTTCTATTTAAATACAAGGACAGGTGAACACCACATGTTCTCGTCTCCATGCTCAACACAACATAAAATGCTGTCAAACCAAGTTCAAGTACAAGTACAACAACCGAAGACAAAAACTCGGCAGGTACACAAACCTTGTACCCTCCCTACCTAGCTATTTTTGGTAAAAATTCATATTATATTTCTGAAATTATGTATTATGATTGATTGCAAGTAAATCTATAATTTTTAACCTTAAAACAGACACAAATTTTCTGTCTGGTATTCTCAACTAGCACAAACTCAGTTGACTTAATTTCAACATGGGGATATCATTATAAAAGCAAAGAGTCATTAGCAGACCCATTGTTAAAAATGAGAAGAAGAGTTGTGCCTAAAATCACTGCTTTTCTATGGCAGCGGGTGAAAAACCTTTTATTGCTCTGCATCTGAGTTGCCCAAAAACAGCTGATATGAATATTCCACCTGACAGAACCAATTTAAAGATCTCTGAGAACTAATTGGTTCAATAGCAGCCAAAATGCCTGTAGGGCATCTATGACAGTCTAAACGCCTAAGTCCACTTGGAAGATTACCCAACATCAATGGCCGGTGGTTCAGGTGAACGGAGGAGAGGACTTACAGGACAGAAGTCCTGTAACAAAAAAAAAGGTGAAAAATAATCTGTTTTTCAAGAAAGTCTTAAAGATGATAAAAACTATAGAAGGTTTAATAATGTGCAGCAGAAGACAGGAGAAAATGATTTTTTATGATGTATTTTTTATCCAATTGTTAAGGGCATGTGAAGAATCATTTGTCTGGGGGAAAAAGTGAGACCATATGTCCTGTGCCCCGCCGACAGCGAAGCAACCTGTTATAATCCATGTGTGGGGTTAGTTCTCATCTCAGGCACTGGGCTTAGTGCCAGTCCTGTTCAAGAACACTAACCTACATAAAGAAAACAATAAAAACATCCATAACGAGCAACTTCTTTCAAACGACAAGTTTGTTCTTTATTTCAAAGATCAAAATATATAAAGTTTAAATCAGCAACCAAGGAACTTCTAAGTTTAAAAATATGTAACCCACCCAGCAAAAATCGGCTGAAAACACATTAAGACGACAACGTTTTATGTTCAAATGACGTCTACCCTTGGTAGAAAGGTGAAAAAGACGCAATTTTCAAATCGTTGAAAAGACGCTGAATATTTTCACCGTCTTTTCAATGTCTATTATTAAACTTAAGTGGGACAAAATAAGCCAGAACAAACACAGCCCAATTATCAACAACTATTTCTGAACTATTTCAAGACTGTGAAGGACCGACCTCATTTAGCCTAAAAAAATTGTTAATAAAGTTAATTCTCATTAACTCAAAAATGACATGAGAGTGTAACCATTAAACTGGAATGAGGCCAGAAAATTGTGTTTAAAAGCAGTTAAGTCATCAGACAATTTGGTCATTTTTTCTTCCATATATTGAATAATGAACTATATAAACAACTTCTTGCTTAATATGTACAACACAAAGAAGATAATTTATTTCTTCGGGTCATTCTGTGATTACACAGCCCACAGAAGAAGAAGTACATCATTGTGGTGCTCTATCTGCAACTGGTCCTGGAAAGAACAGTGAGGGGAGCTAAGGTCTTTATGATCTGTAGAGGGTCCGTTTCCCAGATGGCGCAAAAACTGGTCTGTGATTATTTTAAGGAATTTTCCATAAATCAAAACTCTTCTCTCTTGGTAAGTTGATGTTTAATATGAATTTACTTTTTTTATATGTGTCTTTTATTTCTGTTCTGGTTTTCAAAGTGTTTGTGTTGTATATGGCCATCAATTAAGTTTTGTTTTTGCTGTTACTTAGTTTGTGTGCAACTAAATGACAACGAACGTACTTGATTTGTAAAAGACATAAATATTTAATAAATTCATTAACAAAAATATGGTGACTCTGCCTTCATCTTTTATGTCACAAATTCATTAAAATCAAAAGAGCCTCAAAAATGTAAGGCATCATTTAATTTCCCTTTGATTAAGGAAAACTGGTTTAGTTAAAACAATTAAAGAGCAACAAAGGAAACCTTGACTGTTTAAAAAAAACATCATGATCGAAAACTAAAAGAATTTTCAATAGAAGATCAAATTGGATCCAAGATACTTTTTAAATTCCAGTCTACACAAACGATGCTTTAATGTAGAAAACAGCTCTGAAACACACTGAACAGCGAGCTGACACATTTCACCATTTCCTCTGACAAATACCATATATCAGTTGGGTGTTTGTAGGTGGCGACATAAACTAAAGAAACCAATACATGTTGACACACAATGTGGCACAATGAATGTTTTTTCTTCCATATGTCACGTCGGGAAATGTTTTTTGACTTTAGATGACATTTGAGCTAATAATAAAGTGTGAGGAACTGGCAGCAGGCGTGCTGTGTGTATTGTTTGAACGTGTGGGAGGCCCAGGTAAGAAGCTGGCTTTTTGCTGCATTCAGGAGGAGCTGGGAAAGAGTAGAACTTTGACAAAAACAGACAGGCACACACTTTTCAGAGCCATATATTTTCATCAGTGGTTATCTGATCCGTTATGCAGCGCAAGACCAGGCAAAGTGTGCCCACAGCTGCATTAGTATCACCGATCATATCTCTGTGTGCCTCAGACCGTCCCACTATTAATATTCACACAATCTATCCGGAACAATGGGCCTTTCTTGGACTCCTTTTTTTCCTCTGGTCACTAATTGGATGTAATTACTCATCTACAAAACAAATTAGCGTGCTGAGGTTGCCTTGGAGACTGGATCAGGGGGCCTAGCAGTGCGAATCGTTTGTGGGGCTTCATTTATACTGATAATTATCTCCCTTGCACCCACCCCATTCCTCCTCCCTGCCCTCAGTGACCAAGGCTGGCTGTGTAGCAATGGAGGGGGGAGTGTCCTGCAGTCATCTGTTACTGACATCATCGAGGTGGCACTCTGTAAGTGGATAAATGCCCTGCTCTTGTTCCCACTTTGCCAGGTGACTGCCTTTAAGGAGGAATCACAAACCTTGAAAGTACTTCTTTTCTTGTTCTTCCCACTTAGAAAATAAAATATATCACTTATGATAATACAGAGGCTCTTGGGGTTTTATTAGGGGGAAATATATATAATGTGCACATTGTATCACTGTGCTTCTGTTACAGGGTGGAAAACTAAAGGATTGATTTGGATTTCTGGTCTTAAATAATGTTAAATAATCATCCTTTTATCTTTACTGAAGGCAAATCCAATCTAGTAATAAACAGCAACATTCATTCAACTAAGCCTTGTAAAAATATAGATTAGTTTTTTTTATTATCATTCAAATAGAAATTTCAATCTATTTCTTTTTTATATGATTAACAAACTCCAAATAACGCATACATGTGCAGTAAAAAAAAAAAAATCTAGTAATTGCATACCTATGAAAATAGTACAGAAAGTAGGGAGTACTTTGAGCCATACAGGACATTGGTTACACCCCTACTCTAAAATATTTCACCTTAACTCTGGCTTTATGATTAATATCATATCCTCCCATCAAAATCAAACTTCCAGCCTAGACTAAATTTTTCTTAGACTAGTAAAAGGCCAATTTTAAATATAACTCCACATTTAACTACACCCATCTTTCTTTAACTTTTCCCGTTTCTGTTGAAAACCAGAACCACCCAAGTGACATGTTTCATGTTCTTTGCTAGTTTTGCTCCACATTATGTTTTACATGTAGACAAAAAGAGTGATTCTATCCTCCTCTGACTACACTTCCTTCCTTTTAGCGGTCTTCTATAAGAAGCAGATTTCTGGTGTGCCTCACTAAAACTGTTCTGTCAACATTTTCCCCAGAATCGTGGATCTCTGGTCCTCCAGAATCACCATCAGCATCTTGGCTATATTATAAATTATTTCCTTGTTTGTTTTGGCGTTAAGTCTAATTCTTTATTCGTTATTGTCCTCTAAAACAGATTGAATAAAAAAAGTGTGCCACAGATCTTTGAAGGCAATCAGTTGCACTGGACTTTAATTAGGGGTATTTTGAGGCAACTAAAGTTTAGAAAACAATTGTGCAGGGCTAAACTGGGCATTATGACAATATATAAAAATGTTTAAGGGGTGTTAATACTTTTTAGAGTCACTCTGTACCTAAACATTAGAGTTTTTTTGCACAGGCAACAAATTCTGGAACCTGGGGAACATGACAATCTATCACCCACAGTTATTTTCATGCCATCAAGCGGCGATCATTCAAGCAGCCACTTTGTCGTCTCCCTCGCGGCGGCAGCGAGATTCCTCTGTGGGCCTTAAACCACATCGCTCTACAGAAGATGTCAATAAAGCTGACACGCGGCTTCTTAAATTAGCTTTGAATTTTAGAGCTACCATAATTAGCTCTTCCATTTTCACCAATGTCATTTAAAAATAGCGTGAAAGAAACTAACAGCTCTTTTGCTGTCTGGCCTTGCTTTCACTTTCCATTTGAAATAATCTTTTCTGTATGAATGGCTGAGTAATTAACAGCACTAGACACCCTTTTCAGAGAGCACAGACATTTCATAAATAATACATATTTAATGTCTTTTCATTTTGTGTTCAGAGAGGCTTAGCTAATGAATTTTAACAGATGATTTCTTCTTGGATTAACTCACCCATACTCAGGCCTCCGTTTTCTTTATTTTATATTGTATGCCTGCTTTTCCCTTTTCTTGCCCTTTCATTTCTAGCACAGGATGAAGTAAAAAGACCTGCCGATTCATATTTACCTCGATCCACTGGTGGAAAATGATTGGGAAGAGTAATAGGGAGGGAAGGGAAATGTAAACAATGAACAACAGATAAAACATTCAACAGTGAAGTGAATCAACTCATATATATTTCCTGCAGGGGAAAGCCCATCCAGAGTGCTTTAAATGATTTTGAATGCAGATTTTAACCTGTAAGGGATCTGTTTAAGCTGGGGCTGAAAAGGGCACTCAGTTATCGATGGTCGGCACAGATTATTCCATAGCGAGCAGGTTCAGATTTGACAGCGCTGGCCTTTTGGCTGAGCGTCTTTTTTTCCCAAGCAGGCTTTAAGTGCTCTGAGAAATCTGTGAGTCACGGGGAGTGAAATCTGACAGTGAAGCTGGTGACATGTTATGATCTTCTACCTAACAGAAGGCGGAAATTAAACAGGCACTAATACCAGGCCATGTACTGTTTGTTACCAGGCGGCTTCATGGCAGGAAATGACATCCGAATGATTTCTAAAATGTCAGTTGTAATTATAAGTTAGTTTGTTTTTTTGGTTCAAAGCACAAACAGTTTGAGCCAGACATTTGCTCACACTTATTAGGAGTTTTAATGTTTGCAGCTTTTAAAACACTATGCAATTTTAGCCACTAGGGGCACTATAGATCTGCAACTTCCAGGTTAACCGCTACTGAAATCAACTGTCAATGTTTTACTAAAACACTAACAGTCTCTCTTCATGTTTTAAGCCTGATAGCTGATCAGTTTGGAGGATGCGGACTGAGAAGTCAGGGAGTTCCTTGCATAAAACAAGGCCAAATTCACCTCTAGAGATTGAATTCTACATTAGAGAAGCAGAAAAAATGTCGAATCAGGTAAGTTGCATTAGGCTGCCAAGCTTAGATAACTCTGGTGTTTAAGGTTTGCTCAGACTGCTGTAAAGCGACTCCCTGGCTCACAAAACTCATTCAGTGTTGGGTCCCTCCGTCTCAAGTTACATAGTTTTTGCAAAGGCCAAACCGTTCTGAACGTCAGTATGGGCTAAAAGATTTATATTGTCCTGAAAAATCATTTAATATACCGTAATTTTCGGACTATAAGCCACAACTTTTCCCCCATATTTCGACCTTGCGGCTTATGTAACAATGCGGCTTATCTATGGACTTACAGCTAACAGCCACTAGGGTAATACGGTACCTAAATCTGTGGATTTTACCATCCACCATGTTGACGTCACATTTGCTTCAACACACAAGTAGCCGCGTGCGATGAAATGCGGACGTCCTCCCGAAGCAGACTCCGAGCGAGATGGACATTGCGAGCGCAAGACAGTTTGTGTGACGCCTCCATTATGGAAAATGCATATGATGCAGCTTTTAAGTTAAAGGCAGTCAATTTAGCAGTAAACGAAGGAAATAGAACCGCTGCACATAACTTTGGAATCAACGAGTCAATGGTGAGACGCCAGCAGGAAGAATTGTCTCAATTCAATTGTGTTGAAATGTTAATAAATAGGAGCTTTCCCAAACAGTTGCCTCTTTCCCGACAATCCTCTCTGTGCACGAACCATATGGTAATTAAACATAAAATACCTGCGGGTTATAGTCTGGTGCGGCTTCTTTATGTACAAATCATGCAATTTAGCTTCTGCGACTTATATTCAGGTGCGGCTTATAGTCCGAAAATTACGGTACTTTAAGCTAATATTTGGGTCAAAATTTACACAGTATTGCTGCAATGATTTGACTTAAATGTTTTGCTTACATGAAATAAAGACAAGAAAAAACTCCATTTAGGTAATAATAAAAAAACTTGAGGGTAAATATACTGGCAATGATATTTTGTAAAACGTAAAAAGAAATGACAAAGAAAGCACATCCTTTTGGTATTTATCAACAAGCCTCTGAAGTCACTCTGGATGGATATTTGACCAAATGGCTTGACAGGAGTTACTTTGAGAGTGTTCCAGTTTCTTAATATCACCCTACTTTCTCTATTCCTCTGTTGTATGTTTCATCATACCATCATGTTAAAACTCACAGTTGTGAGCAATTTCAATCATAAGGGACTTTTTGGACTCCAACAATGGCTCTTAATAACTGTGGCTTACACAATAAAGAACCAACCACTTTGTATATAAAGATAGGGAAAAAAGTGTCGTAAACATGTAATAATAGGATCATATAGAAGAAAAAGTACCTGTTTCAAATTAGAAACCTTGACCCTGACTGTAATATAAATATGTCCACATGGTAAAGCTAAATGAATATAATTAGGCAAACATTGAGTGTTTGGGCCACAATGATAGTCATCAAAAATATGGTTGAAGGATTAAGCTGAACAGGGTGGTGGCAGCATGATGCTAAGGGCTGGTTTTACTATCATTCATTTGTATATTTTCACAAAGTAAATTGAGTAATGAAGTTTGAGCACCACCTCCAAATGGTCCAACCTTAACCTCATTCAGCATCTAGATCAGGGTCTTGTGAAAATTTTAAAAATATGTCTTGGTACTTTATGAATTATTCTGTTGTAAAAATAAGTAGTGTAGTTATAGGAGACACTGGTGTTGTGTTGTTGTTTTAGAGAACTGCTTTCCTCTTGGTTCACAGTAAAGTGATCCATGATTAAAAAGAAACTTGTTTTAAGATTAACTCAAAAGGGCTGTCCTCATACTTTTAAAATTTAGGGAAAATATCCAAAATATCTTAATTTAACAGGCATAATTTAAATTATGCCTATTAGTTGCTCATTAATTTCAATCTTTCTATTTTTACCATAAAATCATAAAATTTACTGCACTCAGTATTTCTTTCCATTAACTATCAAAGTGTGAAAATCGTAACTGCAAAAATAATTAGCTAAATAGAAACATTGCAATAATAAAAAAAAAATCAACTTTGTCTATAAAAAGATTTTACGCTTTGATTAGATGGTTCTTCAGTCGTATCTATATTCTTGTATTTCCCGAAGCGCAATGGAAACACTGTTTTGCTTCATATGTGATCTGCAACTGGACCTTACTGCCTTATAAAAAGATTAATGAAAAAAATGAAGTATTTGGAGGATGATGATGCCAGCTAGAGCAGTGGCTGAAATATGGATATATCTCAAGTGTTTACATGAGATACACTATATTGCCAAAAGTATTTGCTCACCCATCCAAATTATTGGAATCAGGTGTTTCAATCACTTCCATGGCCACAGGTGTATAAATTCAAGCACCTAGGCATGCAGACTGTTTTTACAAACATTTGTGAAAGAATGGGTCGCTCTCAGGAGCTCAGTGAATTCCAGCGTGGAACTGTGATAGGATGCCACCTGTGCAACAAATCCAGTCGTGAAATTTCCTCGCTCCGAAATATTCCACGGTCAACTGTCAGCTGTATTATAAGAAAATGGAAGTGTTTGGGAACGACAGCAACTCAGCCACGAAGTGGTAGGCCACGTAAACTGACGGAGCGGGGTCAGCGGATGCTGACGCGCATAGTGCGAAGAGGTCGCCAACTTTCTGCAGAGTCAATCACTACAGACCTCCAAACTTCATGTGGCCTTCAGATTAGCTCAAGAACAGTGCGCAGAGAGCTTCATGGAATGGGTTTCCATGGTCGAGCAGCTGCATCCAAGCCATACATCACCAAGTGCAATGCAAAGCGTCGGATGCGGTGGTGTAAAGCACGCCGCCACTGGACTCTAGAGCAGTGGAGACGCGTTCTCTGGAGTGACGAATCGCGCTTCTCCATCTGGCAATCTGATGGACGGGTCTGGGTTTGGCGGTTGCCAGGAGAACGGTACTTGTCTGACTGCATTGTGCCAAGTGTAAAGTTTGGTGGAGGGGGGATTATGGTGTGAGGTTGTTTTTCAGGAGCTGGGCTTGGCCCCTTAGTTCCAGTGAAAGGAACTCTGAATGCTTCAGCATACCAAGACATTTTGGACAATTCCATGCTCCCAACTTTGTGGGAACAGTTTGGAGCTGGCCCCTTCCTCTTCCAACATGACTGTGCACCAGTGCACAAAGCAAGGTCCATAAAGACATGGATGACAGAGTCTGGTGTGGATGAACTTGACTGGCCTGCACAGAGTCCTGACCTCAACCCGATAGAACACCTTTGGGATGAATTAGAGCGGAGACTGAGAGCCAGGCCTTCTCGTCCAACATCAGTGTGCGACCTCACAAATGCGCTTCTGGAAGAATGGTCAAAAATTCCCATAAACACACTCCTAAACCTTGTGGACAGCCTTCCCAGAAGAGTTGAAGCTGTTCTAGCTGCAAAGGGTGGACCGACGTCATATTGAACCCTATGGATTAGGAACGGGATGTCACTTAAGCTCATATGTGAGTCAAGGCAGGTGAGCAAATACTTTTGGCAATATAGTGTATATCCATGTTGTTTTCATAGTAATTTTGAAAACGAACGTATTTACCCTATTTTTCGGACAGTAAGCCGCTACTGTTTTGACAAGCTTTAAACTCTGCATCTTATCGTCCAAAGAGTCTTTTTCTATGGATTTTTTAAATTATTTTTGTGATATCGTAAGAGGATTTGTTTTGGTTTGTTCCACTGTTGTACACCACAAATTCGCCTGGTGGAAAGGCATGTGACCAGACACAGCACCCAGGGAAAAGAGTGGTATGTTTGTCACATGTCCGTGCACCAGGCAAAGTAATGCCATACGGTTTAGCGCCAAATTGAAGCAACTGCATCCACTCAACATCAGAGTGAATCGTGCGTTCAAAGTAGCACTGCACGTTCAGTGCGCCGATAAATCATTCACCGATCACCAACTGATTTCGAAGGGCTGGACTGCTGTGTGATGAAGAGTAGGACACCGCCACCGCCCTTCAGAGGAGGTTTGATTCTGATACTGACAATGAAGAGGTTTTTGGTTTTACAAGCAACAGTGAAGGAGAGAAGCGGAGAGTGGACGACAGAGCCACTCTGAGCCTGCTTGTTGTCGACACCGAAGAAGAGGACTTTGGTGGTTTTATTAGGTAGCAAGAACACAAAGGTGATGAATGACTGACTTTACTTCTTGTTAAAGCCTCTGCTGCACCTTAGCCAAAAAAGTAGGCCCAATCTATTTTTTCTGGTGTGCTGTTGGTTATTTTTATACAGTACATTTGCTACTCATTTGAACAGCACAGTACATGTATCGTACATTAAAACACCTGCAGCTTAGTCAGGTGCAGCTAACGCATGAACAAAATAGGATTCTCCCCCAATTTTGGCTTGTGGGTCTAATATTCAGGTGCACCTTGTAATCCATGTGTGCAATTTTACTTGTATTTGTTTTTTAAATGAAATACTGCAATTGCATAACTTTTTATTTTCGAAATGAGAAAGTTGACAAAACTATGATTATCCTCATAGATTTGCGCACATTTGTAATGGAAATGCAGCTAGTGACCCTCAATGCATTGAAGAAATGCCCCAAAATGATTCCATTATATAGATGTCACAAATACATTTTAAATTTGGGAAGTAGTTGTGAGTTTCCGCAGAAAAGTGTTTACAAAAAATGAAATTTGTTGAAAAAAGTAATTCTGTTTGTTACAATCAACACTCATCTTTTCACGTCTTCTTGCTATGCCCCGAATATTACTGGGTCTGTAAATTTAGTCTCCTTGTAAATTTCTGAATCTGTGCTGATCAGGGAAAAATCTGCAATACATTAAACTTGCTTACAGTTCTTGCCAGCAAGAATAATCAAGTTGTTTGTAATGTTATCAAACAACTGTGAAAAAGAGTGGTTGGAATGTATAATAGAAAAGCCCAACATTTATTTAAATTATTTCACACTACTAATCCTAGTTAGAATGTGATCAGTTTGTTGTATTTTTACAACAAATGCTTCTTTCATTCAAATGTTTCTTTTTATTCAGCTTCCAGGGAGCGTTTTCACAGATCCTTCCTCCCAGCAGCTGTAAGACTTTATAACCATCTCTGTTCCCAACAACCTCAATAAGTTGTTACATTAATGCTGATTTTGCACATTTTTTTTAACTTAGTCAGTTATACAACATGCTGCTGTTATTTTGCACATCTCTGATGTTGCTGCTATTTTCAAATGTAAAAATGTCCATTGGTGTATATTGGTTATTTATTCTCTAGGTGCACGGTTTTTAGATTTTTTAAAAACTTTACAATTCAATATTTTATTGTTTATCTTTTAACTCTTCACTATTATACTTTGTTATAGTTTTTTTAAGGTCCATATTTTTTTGTGTTAATACAGCACTAGTGGCTTGTTTTTCTGACAGTAGGCTGACAGGTAAGGGGGTATGAGAGATGGGAAGCAACAAAGGACCACGGACCAGATTCGAACCCGGGTCGACCGCGTCGAGAACTAAGGCCTCCATACATGGGTCATGCACACTACCCACTGCACCACCTGCACGTCCTCTAAGGATATTTATGTGACCATTTTTTCTAAAATCTTCTTACTGCTGTAAACACCAGAATTTCCCATTTTTTTAATTGTAATTTATTCTATTCATATTAGGGATTCTTAGTAGAAGTGCTTTTCCAACCTAAATACATTTTCCCCCCTAATTTTCCTAATGGTTCATATCATATCATACCTAAATTAACTCAAATTTTAGGTGCAATATTAAGTTACCATCTGATTGCCCACAAAAAAAGAAAAATTTTTTTTGAAGAAGTGATGCTGCAGCCATGATTGTTTGAATTAAATATGACACAAAATAAAACAGTTTTTAAGGAGGATCTACTTCTATTTCATGCATGTATTATTAGAGGTGGAGAGGGTGGCTTCCACTAAGCCATCACTAAGTTTTCTTTGCAGAGTGTGTTTTTGTATGTCGCCCCTGGAGGGCAAAGCGTGGCTGTCCCTGAAGGCCTGTGCCTGTAACCTCCGAGCATCTGCTCCCCACAGCTGTGAGAGCCACCACTTTGCCGTGGAGGTGCAAAGGGACATTTTGCCCTCCCCGATGTGTGAAATTTTTCCTAGGCCGGAGAGAAAAACGTGAGCAGGCAGGAAAGGCTTGGCATGTCTGCTCATGATTCTTCACACCAAATACAAGGAGAGTGCTTCTGGCCTCAGAGCTCAGCTCTAAAGATTAGCATCTGGGACAAATGGACCCGAGCTCACTAAGAGGCAGACTGATTAAGTTCTCTGCACACAGCCACTCCTCCTCTCCTCTTGGGCACAGCCGTACATCACAGAACTTGTTGGGAGGGAATTGATATTAATCTTAATTTAAAAATGTCTGTCACATAAGTTTTCTTCTTTTCCGTCAGTGGAGGGAGAAAATGTGTTTAAGACGAGAAGAGGGAATGACAAAGATGTGCAGCAGCTATCTGAGGGTAAGGATTGGTTTCTAATGATGTAAAGATTCTTTCACATTCAGACTCTTTCAATTCCCTTACAGCCGAGTCAAAACAAGAAAACCAGCAAGATGCGATAGGATTTGTTCTGAGCACACAGGTAAGCTCAGGGTTTATGAAGACATCTGAGAAAACTTCTCTGAAATAGCCTTAGTCATCTGCATCTCATTCTTTATCTAATTTAGCACAAAAGATGGCAACATAGAAAAACAGACTGACTTTATTAAGAAAACCTTCAGCATCTATCATAAGTAAATGAGTGTCTTCACTCTCTGGATGCTGTTGCTGAGTGGATCAGAATATTTTTCACCATACAATTCCAGTCAATACGTAGCAGCTGTTCACTATTAATTAATACTGACTTATTCATGAAAAAGATTTGCCGTCCTACCAGTAAGTAGGAGGCTGGACTGCATGAATTAAATATGAAGCTAAGATATTGCTACTTGCATTAGCACAGTCTACGCTTGCTATTTCCTCTTCAGGCTTTAACATGGATAATTTCATCCCAGTCATCTTATACCTGACCTACTGTGGCACCTCGCCGGAGCTCCAACAGATTCAACACAGCAACAGCAGCTTATAAAGGCGAGGACGGGGTTAGCTCCTCTTTAGCTCCAGGCGATGGAAAACTCTCTGCTGTAGCCAGATCTGTGTGATCTCCTTCTGCCTAAAGCTACAGTCTCAGAGACATGCCTACCAAGAATTGCTTCAGGACTTGTCCTTGTTGTGCAACATGCTACATGGTGGAGATCAGGGCAGCAAAACGCTGCTTTAAACCAAGGCCATGGTCTTACTTTCTCAATACATCTGATTTACACACACACACAAATATATATCCTATTAATATATCTGATTTTGAGTCATTGTAATGGTACAAATCTCTTGATATAAATTACCTCATGAACCAAACTCAAATTCAGTTAAATTTCATTTCCCCTGTCTTTTTTACACTTAGTTACAATAAAACAATGAAATATAATGTAATTTAATTTATCAAAACTTTATGAGGCTGCCATAGAATGATGCAGAAGTTAAAGGAAAGTAATATATGACACTCTAAATATCTAAAGAATAAAGACATTCAAGCTAATGGGGTAGCATCAGATAATTATTTTCAAAATGATTTTAGATTAGACTTTGACTGGGTCATTCTAACATACAAATTTATTAAAATCATTCTAATTTGTCATGCATACAAATCAGAAACAATTGAGGCTAAAAAAATTCAAAAGATTAGCTGAACTGTTTGTTGTTTTATAAAAGTCCAGAAATTGCTGAACTGTAGCTCTTTGGTTGCAACCCATAAGGATGTGAATGCGAACCCTTTGTAAAGGATAATCAAATAAATTATTGTTTTCCCTATTTTGCTACTTCACACTGGCTGATTCGGTCTATGGCAAAGACATGTAACCCCACAGCATGATACAGCCACCGTAACTTTTCACCATTGGTTCAGACTCAGAGCTACTCTATATGCAGTGTTAGCTTCACAGTAATCTGCAAAAAAATTAAATCTAGGTAGGTCAATTTTTCTTACATTTCCTGCATTTTTCCTTGAATTGAGCAAGAAAGTAAGACAATTTGCCAATGGAAAAATCACATTTAAAATAAGAAAAAAACAACAGCAGCCTCTTATTTAATGTGCATAACATATACTTATTCTATTGTAAGGGTAACATACTCATTCTATTGGCAGATCATCTTATTTCCCTACTCAAATTAAGGGTAAATACATTTATTTTAAGTAAGTATTACGAACTCTTAGATCTTTTTTCCCAGTGTATTTTAGATATAGGTCCCATTTTGGCTGCATCTGACCTGAAAACCTTCTTCCACATCCCTACTATATCTCCTAAAAAGCCTGAGAAAGACTGCAGACGGATCAAATTTGATTCTGTAAGTTTTCATTTGTTAACTAATGTTTATTGCGCAACATGAGGCAGAACAACTGGATTCATGCTGAGTTTAATCTAAACAGGAGAATAATATTTGATACCTGAATTCTCTGGGCTGTATTTTATATAGACGTATGATATACTTATCAACACCTTTGAACTTTTAAATTTAAAACCACCTATTATTTTACTACCAATTTGGACAGCTTTGTTTGTCCATCTCCATCCAGATGTGATCTTAAAACAGATGATGCAAGAAGCAAATTAGGTAGTAAAAGAGGCAGAAGTGAATAACAGGATCTGATAGAAAATGGGGCAGGAGCAACCTGTCTTGTTTTACACCTCTGTTGCAGTGTTTGGGAAAGCAGGACACAGTGAGGCATCTAAAATACAGCTTGTCATCAGCGGTAGCCTGTCACAAAGAGGGAAGTCAGCAGCTGTCATTTTTTTCTGTTAAGCATTAAAGGTGGAGTGGAAGTGCCCTCTCCCAGTGATGAAAAATGTCTCCCACATTTCGACAACAATCTGCGCGTATCACTGACAATGTGCCTGCAAGCACCGCTGTGCACTAAACTTTACACAAAAGGGTTCATTGCCATGGTTTTTCATCTGCCCAGTAATCCTTTTGAGCGAGACGTTCCTTCCTGTGACTTAACGCTGACACCCCATAGGCTCTGCTTCTATCCTACAGATTGAATGAAAACAAACACATACATATATAACCTGTGGTGCACTCCGGGAACTGTAGGTGGAGTCAAAGCACAAAGAATCTCTACTTGTAAATAGACCAAATTTTTCTACCAACAATGAAGAAAAAAACCTTTTCTGCACTAAAAATTAGAAAATTTAGCAAAAAATGAAAGCGGGAGAATTGCCATTCCTGAGCTGCCACTGGGCTGACTGCTGCAAATGAAACCAGAAGATGGGATGGAGATGCAGCAGAATCCCCAGACGACACACAAGAAGGAAGGTCAAGCCTAAACAATCTGTGTCCTCTTGAATTGTGTCTGTGGAGCGTTGAGAACTCCACATGGGCTGTTAGCCTAATCCAAAAGGCTAATATATCAAGGACATAAAGATAAATCTAATTTCTTATTTGAACATTGAAGAACAGATATAACGGATCATTTAGATCTTGCATTCTGCAGTTTCTTTATATCCTGTTTTCAGTTTTTTAAGGTAGCTTTACCATTTTCCAACAAAGGCTGGACATGTCTCCAAGTAAAACCTTCTTTATATTCCCTTTGACTGTTTAAGCACTCTAAAAAAGGCCCATGATGTCACTGTTTCCCCTCTAACACGCCACCTCTCAGCCTCTGTTCATAATCATTTACTTGTCTTCCTTCCATTTGCAGCTGTCAGAATTAAACTGTGCATAATGGCTGCCATCAAGTCGGCTGGTTCCTGGCTGCTGCTAACCCCAAATCAACATTCCTGCTTCTTAGTAATGCTCGTTGTGATTGTTGGGCCAAATTGTTTGTTTTGAAAATGGTAAATCAAACAGCCCCATGCAAAAGAAATAGCATCTGATTGGCCTCCAGCGTTCCCTTTGTTGATTTGAATTAAATTCGAAGTGAGACACGAGTGTGAATTTGCACACGTGTGAACATGCGAGTAGTTTTCATATGCTGCTGCTCTCCCTGTTTAAGTGAGTTCATTTCACGTCGCATGATGTTAAACAGCAGTTTGCCTGCTGACTTGTTTTAATTTTTTATTTTGTGAGCCACTGCACAAACCAGACAGGATGCGAGTAACAATTAAAACACACTTTCTCTAGCAAGCTCCTAATGGTATGGCTGATTAGTGAAGACGCCGCTTTTCTAAAGACAGGAGGCTGTGTGTTCAGTCAGGGGAAGCCATTATTGACAGCTATTGAATGATCTACAGTTGTAAAGCAGGGAAAAGCTGGATGTCTAAATGAAGCAGACACTCTGATCAATGCTGTTTAAGATGGAAAAAAACCCAGCATCCTGTTTTTGGTACCAGTGTCATTGTGGAAAGCTGTCTGTGTGTCATGACAGGATGTCTACAGCCAATATGCTTTACTGGAGTGAATAGAAATGGACTCAAAGTGTGTTTAAACAGCTGTGCTGACTTCTAAACCAAGAAGATAGAAGTAAAGAATGACGATCAGCAACTTGAAAGTAATTACAGCTTCTTGACTATTTATTTTCTTTCAACTTTTACCCATTTTGTTCCATTCCAAACAACACATTTCAGGCTGTGTGCTTTATTTAGATGTGAAATACTAGATTAACATATTAACAACCTTTAAGCCCCCATTTACTAACCTTAAATAACATTGTCATAGCATTATCATATGCTTATATGGTCGTCGTCATGTATCATGCTGAATTGGTTTAAGTCTTTGAATGTAAAGTGGGCGACCGTGGTCTGAATCCTGGTTGCGTCAGAAAGGCCATCTAGCGTAAAAATGTTGCCAAGTTATAATGACTTATTGTGGCAGCCCATGATATGGGAGCAGCCAGAGGGACAAAAACGAACAAGTTTATATGTTTTGCCATCTATAGTCTGAAAATGTAAATGAATGTTTATTCAGTATAATCCGAATGCTTCACAAGAATATGAAAGAAATGTTCACTTCAATGTAATATCTAAGTGTTTCTGTTCTTCTCTCTATAATTTACATAATGTAGCATTAGATTTTTTAAGTTAAATGCACTTTTTCTAAACATTTTAAAATATCCTTACCGTTTATAAACGTATCAGATATTAGCTTTCTGCAGCACAAAAGGTGTTTTTCTTCAGCAAGGGTGGTTGTGGCTTAGAAGAGTCTACGTGAAAGTACAGCTAAATACAGGGTCGTTCAATAAGAAAAGCTGTTAAAATACTGTAAAAGCCTTAAAACCAAGACGGAGGTTCACTTCATACCAGGAAGAGAATAGACGTTATATAAGAGGTTAAATCAACGCACAGCTATGTCTTAAAATGGCCTAGTCAAAGTCCAGACCTAAATCCAACAAAGAAACTTAAGCAAAGATTAAGCCTGTAATGCCAAATGTATCATATTTGATACATACGGTTTGTTTTGCGTCTGACAACTTTTGCATAATTTAATGGTAAAAACTTTGCTCAAAATCCTATTGTACACAATCAGATATACCTGATAACAGAGGGCAGAAGACTAAACAAAAAATAATCTTGACTTATCGCATAGTAATAAATTATTAATATCAAAAATGTATTTCTGTTTTTTCTTTTTAAATATTTTGTTAAAAGGCCAAATAAGGACTTCAAACCAAAAAAAAGTAATTTTCTGTTTTGTTTTATTCTTGGATCGGGCTTTAAAGGGTTAAATAATGATCAAGCAGGATCATAATTGATATGTGAGGGACCTTTAACTATTAAATATTGGTGATAACCCCAATAGGGTTGCAACTGTAATGTAGTGAAAAGAGGGGACTGAATGTAAATGCACACCACACTTTTCAGCTCTGACTTCTATTTGTAGAGATTGCTGCAAACCGTGCATCAATTTTCCCTTACTTTGGCATTAGGGATTATTTTGTTAGTCTATTGCATTAAAGTCAAACAAAAGAAATCTGTTTGTGGTTGGAATGTGACAGAATGGGAAAATTATTCCTGAAAAGCCGAAGAACATGTAAGCGATTCTGCTTTTAGCCACACTGACTAAGAATACATCTGATATAAATGAAAGAAAACAATCATAAAGAGGAGAATAAAAAAAAGAAGAAAGCTCAACTGACAACTACTTTATATGGAGACAATCCAACAATACAGGGAAACAATGTTCAATATGATGATTAATTATGACTCAGTCGGTTTTCCTGGAGAGCATGGGAAATTAAATGATAAAATGATACCAAATGATAAAAACTAATCGACCTTTTAATCTTGTAAAGGAAGTCATTAAGATTGTACGTTTGTCTTAAAATTTATACATCCAAAGCCTATTTAAAAATGAGTTATAAATACTTTAGATAATACTCTTCATTAATATTCTTTTTAAGTTATGCTTATATCTTTATCAATCCAGTCAGTTTGTAATGAAACATCTATTTCTTTTATAAAGCTAATTATCATTTAGTACAAGAGTTTCTCTGCTGTGGCTGATTTCTTTTTTAAGCCCAAATTAAACTGCAGCTTATTATTTTAAGCAAATTGCATTGTTTAATGTACATGGCAGATTATTTATTAGTCTACACTCTATGGCATTTCTATTGGTGTTAATGTTTTAGAGGACTATGGGGAGAAGCAGAGCAGGAGAAGTTTAAGAGAGCAGCAGCCACACAGAACATGGACAGAGCGTTTACCTGGCCCTGTGCTCTGTGGGTACGCCAAGTAGCCGCCTCTTCCACGGGCCCCCCTACCTGAGCCACGCGCTGCTGCTACCGCCGCCGCCGCCACCGGTCCATATGCCGTCGCTGGGAAGCCTGCAGGCACATACACACACATATACACACACCCATCACTTCCTGCAAATGGATGAGCGCGTCCCAGAGCGACAGGACGACGCTGATACCGATGCTGAGCCGTAGGATCAAGCTATAGCCGTCAGAGCCGAGGGTTCATGTCAGAGCAACATCTACCAGCAGACACCCACAGAGTCCACTGTGGCAGTCAGATCCCTGGTGTGTGTGTTAAAACATGAGGGATTTTTAATGGATCACCTATTCTGGTGGGGTTCTGGCACTCTTCAGAGCTGGGAGAAAGAAGAGAAAAAATCCTACACCGGGTGAGGTGAAGAAGTAGGTGACTAACTTTAGATTTCAAATTTTTTTTCAGTTGTACTTAAAGATATCCAGCAGCTTTTATATGAAGATATAAGTTATTAAGATAAGAAAGTTATCTTAGTTAACCATGGCTCTGGTTAAGAGTGGCATTAAGGAATTAATCAACTGAAATTTTTGTAATATTTGTCATATGATTTGACAACACAAAGTAGGCTACAGACTTAACATTTGTTTATGTCTGAAATTATCCAAAGTACCGAAGGTTTTATCATTTAAAAAAAAAGAGATTAGGCAGAGAGCGTCTTGTTTTTTCACTTTTTAAAGAAGTATGCGTTCATAAACTACAATAATTTTAGAGAATAAAAAGTATGAAGTGCTACTGAAGGTGTGCTTCTTTTCACATCTGATGAAAACATAGTGGTGGTAGTGTGATGATCAGGGCTGCATTGCTGCTATATGGACTGGAAGAATTGCCCTAATTGACAGAACTACGAATTCTGCTCTGTTCCAAAACATCCTAAAGGAATCGGATCGGCCATCTCCTCCTCACCTCGAACTCAAAGGCACTTTGATCCAAAGCATAGCAGCAAGTCTGCCCCTGGAAGGCTCATAAAAAATAAAATATATGCTTTGGAGATGTCTTTTCAATATCCAAAATTTAATCTGATTGAAGAGTTGAAAACATAAAGGTTGGTTTGAAAAGCTTTCTTTTTCTCATCAAAAAAATTCATAATACTTGCATCTATGCAGGATATTTTAAAATGTATTTCTTACAATCCAACAGAAAGTAAAAACAACAGGAACCTGTAATATGGTAAAACCTCGATCACAGTTTAATAAATCCTTGTATTATCTTCCTATCCTTTAGATCAAGTGAGATTCCTCCTAAAAAAAGGGGAACATTTAGATTCTATGGCAGAAAACTGAGCAAAATGACTTCAGCCACAGATTGTATTTTCAAAGGAAATTCATTCTAAAGCTGCCTTTACCACAATGACCTGATAAAATACTATAGACACATCTAAGCTGCACACAGACACGTAGATAATAGCCCCACCTCCAGGGCTTATTTGTGAATTTGGTTCCCAATTACGGTGACTTTGAATGGAAGCAGAATAATCCAGCATAATGCATTCCACATTTTTTTTTTCTGTTTGTCGGGGCTATTCAGGTGGAAGATACAAGAAAATAACTTCCCACAATCACACAGAGGCATCGGTAGGAGGATCTGTCACTCAGGGGAGATACGCATCTGTTAGCTTATGTTAAAACTGTGAACTCATTTTCTTAGGTACTCCCAGGCTTTAAAGCATATTTGTATGCACGTTTACAAATCAGTTCAAATTGTCGGTTTAAGACACACTTATGAAATAAGATTTAATCCATTTTCTAAGGGTCTGATAATTTCAACAAATATCAGCCCAATAATCAGAGTGTAATTAAGCTGAAGCAGGATCTGTGAATTGTAATTACAACGCTGGCCCTAATGAACACAACTGCTAGAGGTGGCAGAGAGAGAGGCTAGTCCATGCCCAGGGCTCGCTCGCGCTCCTCGCTCAGCACAGGAATGGCATGTCATTAGCAGTGGTGATGAGATTCCTCACTCTGGGCTCAACACCGTCTATGCCTAATCAGCCTCCTAAAATTATCTCCACAGGAGCTTCTTTCCTCACTCGCAAAAATATGATCTCCAAATTCCCGCGGTTAGTTTCTCTACATGTTTTTTTTATAGCTAAATGTGGGATTTCTGCTTCTCTGGGTGAAGATTGCGGTCGTTTAAAGGAAAAAAAAAAAGGAGTACAAGACACCTTCAAGGATGTATTTTTCCAAATGCTGAGGAGGTGAGAGGAGCAGCAGCAGGTGACCTATTTTCTGAGCCTGCTTTGTTCGAAGAGGAGAAGACCAATGAGATGACGAGGGGGGTTGGGGCGGTGAGGTGAAAGGGCAGGGTCAGATGAGGCGCAGTCGAAGACAGAAAAACACGTAGCTTTTCATCAGCCGGCTGAGAAGGAGGTAATTCACAACTCGGTCGACACAATGTGGCCGCGAGCGCGCGTGTTGGGTGTGAGGCGCCTTCGTGCTGCGCCCGGCCGGCAGGTGAAGAAGAGAAAGGGACGCCACTTCCCCTACCGACTGTCTAACAGCTCAGGAAAGAATATGAGACTGTTGACGGCAGAAACCGTGTCAACAAAAGCCAACGGAACAAAAGCAACTGAAATCAACTATCTTTGTGCTACTGTTCCTGAATCCAGTTTTCTCAGCTCAAATGATGCATTTTATCTTTTTTTTTTTTTTTTTGCAAATAAGAAGGAAAATCAACAAATTAACACTGTTACTCTACTAATGTTGGCCATGCACCTCACATTTGAACAACAGCATCCCCCAAGGTTGCTCTGCAGAGCTGCTCACCCCCCCATCCTTCTTTTTCCTAAGTGCTGAATCTATCTTCTCCTCTCCGCCATTGTCATGACACCCCCAATAGACCCAGTGGCTCGGAAGTTAGTTGCGGGCAAAGTTGTGGTGAGAGATTAACTTTGCAGGATTAGGTGGGTTAATTAATAGATGGCTGCTGCTCATTGTTTTGCGCTCACGCTGTAAGAAGCCACCCAAGAGAAGCGCTGCAGCATTAAATCAATTTCATGGCCCTTTTATTACTGAGGAGATAAAGCCAATATTTAGCTTTCAATTCTTCACAATTATTGGGCCCCTGCTTTGCCATGAGTGGCTGCGCTTGGCTGGGGACAAGGACACATCTGTTTATGAGCTGCGGAGGCCCGGGGGCCTTGGTGTCCAGACTCCGGGGAACTGTCCTCAGCTCCCGCTCCCACTCTAGCTCCTCCCCAACCCCCCATCCTCGAGCCTGCAGCACACAAACTCAGAGCTTCCTCAGGAGTTTACACAGAAAGGAAGAAAGATTAGAGCGCAAAGAAAGACGAGGAGGGTCAGGAAATTCCCAGAACGCGGTTTTCAGAGCAAATAAATCACAGTTTGTTTGCAAAGGCACTAATAAAACAAACTGTTTTTACAAAAAGACTATTCTGTGTCAAAACAGCTAGTTTTGTAACTATAGGACCTTTGCAGTAGCATTTATGACAGTAGTATTTTTAGTTCTTCATATTTTCAAAATATTTAGTTTTGAGGCTAACTCAGAGCAGCATACAGGGAAGCAGAAGGGACAAAAACCACGGCATTTTAAGTGTTAAAAATCAGAATCTGCATATCCATTCATCTCATCTGTGTTTCCCAGTGTTTAGGGTGATGTGTAGTTTGTTTTCAGCTAATCGTAGTCCATTAGCATGTTAGCATATAAATAGCATTTTGGTTTTATCTGACCTAAACTCCTTCTGTAACGTACTTGACCTCTTCTCACTGGCTTTTTGCAAATTGGAAACATGATTTATTGTACAGTAAGTTTCTTTCAACTATTTAATCTTGAAATTATTTCCTAAAAGCCAGAACTCTGGAAAAAAAATATTTTTCTGTCCCAGTTAATTATTAGAATTCATTCATGAATGATTTATTAAATGGTCTTTAAATGGCACTGCCCCAGGTAATATCTACCTAATGTCCCATTAGTTCTCTAAGGTCAGCTGATCAGTTACTCCTGTCAGTAACTAGAGCGAGTTGTACGCTGAGAGGGGAGTGGATCTTCTCTGAAGCCAAACCCTGGCAGGCTTACACTTTGACTGACTTTAAATAACTTTTAAAATCTCATCTTTTCTTTTTGCTTTTTAACAATCAAAAGGATGTTGTGTTGATTTTTTTGTTTTCTCTTTATTTGACTTAAAATGTTTTGTTCATTTTCAGTGCATTTAATTGTGTTATTATTATTTCTGCATCTGTGCAGCACTTTAGTGTTGTTGGTTTTAAAATGCTATATAACCAAACTGGACTGGATTGTGAACAGATCCTCCCTCAGAGATGCGATGGTGTAGCCCCGTCAGTGTTAGCATTGGCCTCCTACCACTGGCTAACACTCCTCACCCTCTCTGCCTATTATATTAATTAAAATGCATTTACAATTTTTGCACTACTTTGTTTCATACGCCCCATTAAAAGGCAATCAAATAAGTTAAAGTTTGTGGTTATATAGTGAAATATACAAAGCTGAGGATGTATGAATATTTTTACTAGGCACAGTATTCTTTCCAAAGGTATAATACATTTCTATCTGTTTAAGAAAAGGATTTCCATGTCAAAGCACATAAGAGTCAATTTTCATGACAGCCGGCCCTTTAAGGCTGCAAAGTAGTATTTTTCTAAGGGGCATACGAGTTCTTTTCTTCATGCACCTGTATTTTCTGAGTCTCTGTGAACCTGACTGTACTGAAGAGGGAGGAGAGACACAGTAGGGGCAGTGTCAGTAATGATCAAACAGCACAGTGCAATTTTTGTGTCAAGGCTTCCCAGGATTTCTTCTTTTTTTTCCCAGTGCCAGACTAGGTCAAAGGCTTTGTTTTCTCCATTACAAAGCTGTCAAAGCACTTTAAGAGCAAAATCATATTCAGCGAAGTAGAGAAAAACGAGGTGGTGAGCTGGTTGAATTAATAACAACTGATACGGTGGTATTAGAAAGTACATTCACAAGCTGGATTTCTGACAACAAAATTGCGAAACACAATTTCCTGCACACATTTTTGGATTATTTTAAGTTGTGCAAACAAACCCTTAAAACCCCAAACACTACAGTCCCCTAGGGTGCTATATATCTTTATCTATATAGATATATCTGTATATATATATATATATATATATATATATATATATAGTCAAATCTTTTTATAGCATATTGAGATTTTACCCACAGACTTACTCCCTTATTCTATTACTGAGAAAACGTCAAGTTGAAAAGTTGTTGCATTATGCATCAATAAGGTCCTATTTATGTCCTAGTAGTCTGACAACAGCTTGACTGATGTTAATGTAATCTGTACTGTTCTTTGGCCCCAAACTGCCAGCAGCAGCTCCCCTGTCATTGACAAAGGAGCTCCATTAGTCACAGAGCACTCCCCTCATTTCTGCTATAAGGAGACTGTCAACTGTCTAATGCACAGGACAAGCCCAGGGACAGGAGACATGTCTATGGAGGCCATATAGATCAGCAAGAAGAAAAAAAGCATCTGCAATAAATTAAGCTGTATACTATGCTATCAGTGTTTCTGAATATCATTTCGGCTTTCAGGCGTAATTTAACAAAAATAAAGGTTAAAAAGAGGTAATAATAGAGACAGCTGACAAAAAGGCTCATTGTTTGGTTTTGGACCGACATTAATAGTAAGGTGTTGGCAATCCAGCATTTTGAGCAAAGCGGCTTAATGCAGCAGCCTGTTTTTAGAAAGAGGCTGGTGAACAAGCCTTTGAGCCTGCGGCTACAGTCGATCGCAGGGACAAGACAGAAGGAGTGACACAGATGAACAGAGAGGAGCAACTAGGGCAGGAAGAAACGGAAGATGAGGGGAGACAAGATGGGAGATGATGAGAACAACCGGCCCGGACACAGGTGCTCAGATCATATGTTTTCCTAATGTTAAAACCCAAAATCATGTTGAAATATAAAACATCTAATCTAAAGAAAATGTGACTGTTGTTTAGGCACTTTGACAATGAATCCTATAAATTCCTACAGACTTGTTTACAGGTCAGCTTTTTAAGTCCAAGTTGTGCTGATGCAGACAATGAATTCAAATTCTTTTGCTCAGGCCTAGTCTAACACAATAATACAGAACATTTATTCATAATGTTCATTTAACATTCAGAAAAACTAATATTCTGCATTCTTAAAAAAGATTCAAACGGAACATTTATCTCACTAAAAATACAAATATCTATGTGAAAGGAAAAAGAGTGGAGCTAAAGATTTATTTTGGAGAGTTAAGGTTTCTGTTGATTGAAGACTAGCTCGACACAAGATAATACGATTTTCTTTTTTTTGATACAAGACAAAGATGCATATTGTTGTATAACAAGCTGAAGTCAGGTATTACGGAGCTAAGTTTAGGAGATACTATGCTATCATTCAAATGACGCTAAAGCAAACACAATCCAATATCGTCACTTATTTATAAATCCAACCTACATATAAGAGCAGGTCAGACAGAGATGTTATCTCTGTCTTTTTATTGTGAACGTTTCCTCAATGTTGGCATCAAATAAAAGGGGTCAGATGAGTTAACATTAATCATTTACAATACCTTACTTACAGACTTTCAACCTGAGTTATATTTCTGAAACTCAAGTCCCCGACCTGAGGTCTGCCTTTGCAACCAAAGTGCCTCTAGTGCCGAAATCGCAAACTTTGTATGAAGATTTAATGTTTTTACACTGCAAAAACCATCTAGAAAGAAGTAAAAAAAATTCTTAATTTAAGTGTAATTACCCTGAATTTTAGCAGATAAATAAGATGATTTGCCAATGGAATGAGTATTTTTACTCCTAAAATAAGATAATTAGATATATGCACTTGAAATAAGACAAAGCAATTGTTTTTTTCTTATTTTAAATGTAAATTGTCTTGCTCGAATGGAAAAGAATCTCACCTTCTGAATTCAAGAAAAAATGCACTTAATTTAAGCAAAAATGTTCAAAGATTTCAATTTTTTGCAGTGTAGACAGTGATCAAAATGGGAAGGTAAACATGCTAATCAAATAAGGCAAAAGTATGTTGATCTTAGCATGCCAGAAAATTAGTTACAGAATAAAAGCTCCTCATTTATTTATCAACATCTGCAGTAGAGGCTATAATTAATTAAATTTCTATTTAAATCAAATCAATGCAGTTTATTTAGATAGCCCCAATTCACATAGCCTGTGTAAAATCAACAGGTTGAAAAACTGCAACTCTGCAACAAGGTTTGAAAACCCACAGTTATGCTATAGACAATCAGAAGGAAAGCAATATTTTTTTTCTTATTTTAAACGTAAATTGTCTTATTCCATTGGCAAAGTGTCCCACTTACCTCGTAAAGTCAAGAAAAATGCACTTATTTTAAGAAAAAATTACTTATTGAGATTTACAGTATACATTTTTTTTTCGCAAATACGATAACTTATAAACTTATTTCAGTCAAATAATAAATAGGTCTGAATGTAAGAAGAAATAAAATATATAAGATAATTTATATGTGACAAAATTGGCTAGAAAGTTTTTTAGAAAAAAAGTTGGAGTCTGAGTAAAGTTGGAGTACAGCTGAATAATTTTGTTGTTCCTACTGCCCATAAAAGAGAAATAAAATAAAGCTGAAACACTGTTTACAATGATCCCTCTTTACAATATTACTGATTTTAAAAGAGCGTAGAAGTAGGCAGAAGTGAAAGATTTAAATGCAAAATTTTAGAGAAAAAAATGTCAAAAAAAAGTTTTTTTTTGCGCTTTTTTTTATGCACTATATGACACTAAGCAGGACAAGCCAGCGGAAATAAGTCTGTTGATAAGTCACAGGCGAGGCAGTGAAGCACACTGCCGCCTCCTCACAGGATGAGGGAGGCAGCCTGTCAGAGATGGAAAACTGACTCCACTTCACATTTTCCTTCACCAGTAACCTCTGTTAAAAATAGAGAAACACATGGAGACAAATGAGGGAAACAAAGGACAGAAAATATTTATCAAAGTTACAAAAGACAGAGGCGGCTAGGAAGACATCTTTTCATCTCCAGACTGACAACTGTCCCATTGTTGTCATCTCTCTGTAACACTTTGTTGTTGTTGAAAGCCTCTCTGGGTTGTTGCTATCATAGGCATAAATCAGAGCCGGAGAGAGCCAGGTGGCTTCCCTGTGAACCGCGCCACACGTGTCTGTGTTTCACCTTTCCTCTGATAAACCGAGGCCTACAGTAAACCCTGTGATTTCCTTTAAACATAAAAAAATCTGTAGGCTAGAGGCTGGAAAGGATCCAAACCGAGAGGGAAAGAGCATTTACATGCACACGCTTAATTCAATTAGAACCAGACTAATGCAATACGCATATTATTGCAACTGTCGAGTAAACACCTTAACCAGGTTATCTTACTCACATTAAGACCCCTAATCAGAATAAGCATAACTTGATTAACAGAGCTGGTTGCTTGTCAATCATTCAAATTAATATTTCTGTGTGTTTGTGGATGCATGGATTCAGTCTCAGAGCCACAAAGGAACAAAAAGAAGGAAGATAATAAAGAACCTTGAAAGAACTAAACCAGTAAAATGAGCAGATGGAAAATGCTTCATGTGGTCATTGTTGTTGTTAAAACCACTCATTCAGTTTCTATCAATGAAATGTTATTTGACAGAGCAACACTGTGATGGACACGAGAAATAAAAGGAAAATCTTAAATTCTGCAATAATTGAAAAACATGGTGTTTATATTCAGCGGCCATTGGGTAAAACTTAAGACAACAACCTTTCACAGCACTTACAGCTGAAAGTCTGTTTGCATAGAGCCTACAGCCTGTGTTTCCAATATTTTCCTCATATTCTCCAATAGATTTATGCCTAACTTTGACTAGGCCGTTCTAAAACATGAATTTTCTTCCAGCTCTAGCCACATAAATAGAATTGCTGTGAGGGCGTCTCATCAACGAAGGGAAACTTTTCAGCTTCAGAAACTTTTCTGTAAACTCTGATTGGTCCATGCACACCCACAGAATGATGATGCTGTAAATATGTGTCCATCTGACCATGGTGTTTTATTTCAATTTGTTAAACAGCATCTTCTGCTACATGGGAGATGTAGCCCCTATATTGTTTGTCACATGACTAATGGTTGTTCTGTTAACAGATTGTCCCACATGAGCAAAGGATCTCTGCAGCTCATCCAGAGTTGGTATGCTCTGTGTTCTCATTAGGAGGCTGAACTGGTTACACTAGATTTTATTTCATACTTGCATTAGTCTGTCATTGAATGATTGGTGATGATATGTGTTGGGAAATAACATGTGGTGGTTTAATCCAGTCTTTGACAATAAAGGATCATTGTTTATTTATCAAGGCTTTAAAAAATAAAGGTGGATTCCCTCTAAGGCTGCATTGCAACTGTTTTTATTTCTGTTTTATTCTGTTATGTGATCATAAATGAGCTTGAATTCTGTATTTAGGTGTGCAGCAATGTCATTTCTTTCATTCGGAGTGTCTCTCTGTGCTTAAGCTGGGGCTCTCCCCTTTTAAACCGCTGCTAACCCTTTCTGCGTGTAATGAAACTATTTGGCACAGTAATCCTTTGCTATTAAAGACCTCATGGCTTTTGATTGTGGAGAGAAATCGTCAATCACAGGAGTGGAGTTAGCCCCGAGCATTGCAAAGCCTGGCTTTGTGGCAGCTGATTGCTCTAATATCGTCCACCTTTGAACAAAACGATGAGCCCTGGAAAGAGATATATTTGGTGAAGTTTCAACTGGGCAGGCGTACAAAAACACACTGAACAAAAACAGCAACAAAAAAAATATGTCTGGCATGTCGAATCATACAATTTTATCCAACCGAACAAAAGATGTTGCTGCAGACGTTTGAATGAAGTGAAAAAATAAATATTTTGTTGCTCAGTAGAGATGTGTGTCTTCTCAATCCAATATAAGAAACATTTCTAAAGAAGTGATTTTCTTTGAAGACAGGTCAGGGGTTAAATTTGATTATATTCATTTAGACCAGGGGTCTGCAATTCCAGTCGTCGAGGTCTGGTGTCCTGCACCTTTTAGAGGAGTCTCTGCTTCAGCACACCTGAATCAAACGGCTAAATTAGATCTTCGGTACGCAGCCAAGTTCTGCAGAGTCCTGCTAATGGTCTGATTATTTGGATCAGGTGAGTTGAAGCAGAGGCACATCTAAAAAGGGGCAGGACGCCAGACCTCAAGGAATGGAACTGAAGACTCTTCAATAGTCAAATCCTTGTTTTTATTCTTATGCACCATTTTGTAGACTATAACGACCTAGAAGAGTGTTCAAACTATCGTAAATCTAGTTATACAGAGTTTTGAACTTGTTATTCTGTTACAATCATAAATCAGATTTTCAAAGGAAGTCTTGATTAGAAGTCTATTCATGTCCAACTTTAAAGGTATAGTGGAGGATGTTCGTGAAATTTTGAAAAATGCACATGCAAAACCCTGTACCCGAGGACACGCCATTTAAATGCGTGCAAGAGCATGTATGAGCCCATTTCTCCTCATGCACGCTGCTAAAACTTGCTGTTTGCATCGCTCATACAAACTTGCTTTCCGTAAAAAGATTAGCAATTTTTCCCACTATGTCGGACTCACTTCTAAGTGAAAATGGGGACGAGCACATAGGATTGCCTTATGTAGACACATCACCTAATTAATGACAATTAGAAGGACCATTTATTTAGATGATGCACCCGGGAAAAAGAATATCCTCCACTATACCTTTAATGTCCTGCAGAGTAACGGAAATATTTCTTATTTATTCCTTTGTCATCAATCACGCTTTTTAAAATGTTTTCATTATCATAAACTTCAAAAGTTCGATAGCTTTAAAAAGTGAAGTTTTTTAGGCTTAAATATGTGGAACTGATTTATCAAAACACCAAAATGGCTATTAGCTGTCTTATCACTGTCGCCATATCTATCCCCATAATCACTCCAATGGTGATTTGACACTATTATTTAGCACCTACAAATACATCTCAAATACTAGCAAACAGAGCACAGAGTTTTTTAGTTTTTTTATAAGACTATGTTGGTGCGTTGTGATGTTTTAAGAAAAGCTTGCAGTCTTTTGCTTCGGTTCTCAGTTGCGAGCACACAGCTTCTTTGTAGCTGGAGTGTGTGGCAGCCTAGCATCAAAGAGGACAAACTAGGCTCTTTATTGAAGAGCAGCCACACTTTCGACCTCTTCTTTGTACTCCTTCCCATGCACTTGAGTATAAAAGGAAACTGCTCCTACGCAGGGGAACTGATACAAACGCACTCAGCCTGCACATAGGCCTCAATATCACCCTCAGCCACACATGTGGACGCATTAACTTAAAGCAAAGAGAAAAAATACAAGCAAAGAAACATAAAAAAAGGGTCTGAACTGACATTGAAGAAAGAGTAAAAGAGTCATGTGGTTGTTGAAGCTATGACAGGGCCTCAACATCGAGGCGATGTGTGATTGTGACTTGAACAGAGAGAGACGGACACTGAGGGAGACACAGATTTCTGACCTTGCAGTGGTGCTTATGTAATGGTCTGCTTCAGTGCATTTAACTGCAGTGCTGCCTTGCAACCTGGGCTCAGCCAAAGTAACACATCTCTGCAGTGCAATCTCCTCTGACACGGGCTCTGATGCTCAGACAGTATGAAACGGTCCTGTGAGCTCAGGGTGAATCAGTTGTTATACCCCTGCCCGGGTGGTCCCTGTGGAGCCAATCATACTAATTAAACCAGACTACCTAAGCCTCCTCTCATTAGAGTCCAAGTAAACAGCCTTAATTTTTTATGCATTTTAATGTCTGTCTGCTGCTTATTGGGGTGAGAGTGGACGAGACGGATGACGGGGGGTCATTTCTGGTCTCCTCAAATTAAAGTTGGTGAATCGGGTGTTCATTCTTGTTAAAGTATTCAGAACAGCTGCATCCTTTCACATATTGTCAGGATAAAACTAACTTTAGCATGAAGTTTATTGCACTATTTAGTCCAGGTTTGTAAGGAGCACAACTAATGGCTATTCTACCCACAGACCCTCCTAACCTGATGGACTGAGCAACGCCGTGTGAGATTTCCTATTTGGATAACTTCTAAAGGCATGGGGCTACATTGCATTTTATTTCATTGTTTTAAAGTAAGGGGCTAAACAGTGGGGCAGTGGATAGCACTGCTGCCTTGCAGCAAGAAGGTTCTGGGTTCGATTCCCGGCCCAGGGTCTTTCTGCATGGAGTTTGAATGTTCTCCCTGAGCATGCGTGGGTTCTCTCCAGGTACACCAGCTTCCTCCCACAGTTAAAAAACATGACTGTTAGGTTAATTGGCTTCTCTAAATTGTCTGTGTGCGTGAATGGTTGTTTGTCTCTGTGTTGCCCTGCAATGGACTGGCAACCTGTCCAGACCGTACCCCGCCTCTCGCCCATTGACTGCTGGAGATCCCTCGGGACAAGCGTGATGTTTTAAAGTAAACTAGGCTAAATATAAAGGTGTGCAATTTTTTTAGATTCTTATTTACAAAAGAAATGATTTCTTCATTATATTGGTCAATCAAAAAAGGAGAAGTTGCTGTAGTGTGAAAAAAAAATAGAAAATACTAGAGAGGAGCTTTAGTTTTCTAAAAAAACAGCCAAATAGAAACGTTCAGTGTTAGTAAAGCTCAGAAACAGCAGCTAAAACAGCAGACAGTCTTGCAGATGTGATTTCAAACGAAGCAATAAGAGATTTCCCTCTGTTTTGGCCAGCGCCATGCTCAGCGTTACACAATCCACCACTGCTCCAGATACCAGGGGCAAGTGGGGTAAAATGTGGCCTGGCCCAAAAATAGCGCTGCAACACTGGCTTCCTCTTGATCACTGGAGCTGCAAACAATCTTTCCACATCGAGCGGAGGGATGCAGAGGGCTTTAAACCGTGATTATGAGTAGATGTGTATGAATCCATATGTCAGTCCACTGGGAAAAGAGTACAGCTGAGCAACTGGAGGGCTATTAGCACAGTCAGCAGGAGGGGAGGATGGAGGGATAGAGGGGATGGAGGGGGCAGCTGTGTGGAGTCCCGGCAAGCGACCGACTTGCCAAGCTCAAAGCTCTCAAACAGTGGGTGGCATCAAAACAACAGACAGCAGACAGAGAGCGCTGTCACATAGACACACATGTTGCCCTCTTCTGCTGCTGCTGCTCTCCAGCAGGGTCTGAAGGTGGCAGCCACGGATGGAGCAGGGCAGCTCAGGTTTCATTTCTGGACCTGCAGCGCAGCAGCGGAGGCATAATGAGCTTTAGTGTTGCCACTCTGCCTCTTACAGCAGCTCATCTTCCCCGCCACAGGAACCAGGACTGTGGGTCTCCATGGCCACAGCGCGTCTGCCTCGGCGTGTGAGGATGTATCTGCTGTCCTGGGGTGAGTTAAGACCCGGGTAAATGAGGTGAGCTTCCTCTTTCACCTCACCGCTGCCTGTGTAAGACAGCAGAGGGAGGTTTCTATAAAGACCGGCGCCGAGAGAGGGGACGCACATGGACGTGCATGTGACCTGTGACTTTTCCGCGTGGAGCGAGGGATGGGATCTGTCTACATGGAAACACACTTCACAGGAAAGGATAAACTAAGCAGAAAAGAGCTGGTGGTGCTGCAGCGCATCCTGGAGAGTCCATCTGATTGAGTCTTTTTCTGAAAGCAACACACACGTTGTCAAACGTGGTAAAAAATGCCCCATTTCCAATTTCTTCTGCTTTTAATTTAAACTTTTGAAAGCTCAAATCAGCAGTAAGAACCTCTTTGACAACATAAAGTATGTAGTGGAACTTAAAAGTAACAGATCATGCCTCCATATTAGGGCATTCAATGACAGATAAGAAAAAATAAATCATTGACATGAATCCGTCAGGGTTGAGGCCTCAAGTGAAGCACAGTTAGAGCTATTACACACAACCAGCAGACCTTCCTAGGAGTGGCTGTTATGGTGAATAGCTGAAAGAATTATTTGGTGACACAAAACCTCTAAAACGATCCTTGAGTCCTTCAAGGTCAGTCTTCATGATAAAAAAACGTAAAAAAGTGACAAGGCAAAATAGATACTGTACATGGTGATGGTATTGGTTTTCTTTGTTACTTCAGGACCTGGATAACGACACCTAACAAAGAGTTAAATCCGACTAATATGCTCTGGCACCTTCAAAAAGCAGGTCAGGCTCAAACACCCTAAACTATGACTTCATTAAACAATGCTGCAAACAAGGTTGGGCTAATATTCTCTAGCAGCCATTTTAAAGGGTTAACATTAGCCATCCCATATATGGTGACATTTACCATCAAGGAATGTTATTCTGCCTGCAGGGCATTTTTTTATTTAACCAGGTTGTTTTGGATAGCTTGTTTAACAATTGTGTTTCCTATATATTCAGGTAATCTGTTTTCGAATCGATAATTCTAATTAAATTCTATGTAAAGAACAGAATCATTTAAGAGTGAAAGAAAACCCAAACATGAAGATGTGAAAAGGCTTTGTTTTTTATAGCTCTGTACGTGAAAATGAGCCGTTAATAGGGAACAAAGCTGATCTTGCAGCAGTGCGGATTTATGACTGCGCCCACAGTAGAAGACAGGCCATGACCTACAGAGCTGTCCACTGACGTCAACCATGAACACTCACCGCTGGGAATGGCGTCATGTCCTCTGGAGCTCTGAAAGTCTGTGGCCATGTGTGTGCAGGCTGTAAACAGTCGAACGAGCAGACAGAAAAGGAAAAAAGAGATGGCCCTGGACAGTCGCTCCACTTTTCATGTCTTCAAAAACAAACTCAAAGTGTTGGTTTTATGCCTGTGTGTTTTTTCGAGTGTGGAAGTCCAAGATGTACTGTTGCACGGTCATTCAAGTGTGTAAGATCACGCTTCCAGTAGTCAGCCCCTATTTTTAGGCCTGCAACTCATGGAGTGGCCCGGCCTCCGCAGACCCATCGGGCTAATGATCAGCATCGGCAATTAAAGCCAATCTGTGAGTCAGTGTGGCATCAGGAGGGCCATCTGCTTCCAGCCCTGTAGCACTCTCTCCGGCCTGTGGGACCACTTGCTGGGGTCACAACTCGCCCAGCTTGCAGAGAAATGGTCACAAGATCTGGGGAGCAATCTGAACTGAGCTCAAGATCAATAGAAGCCGTTCTGCTGGCAGAATGCTGCAAGCAACAGCATCTCTTGAGGGCCATCAAGATCCCAAACAGCAAGCTCTTTCTTGTGGAGGACAATGTTGCATGCAGCCGTGACACCAGGTAAACTCCATTTGAGCCTCAGGCCAGTGATTCTTGCCGCCTGCTCCTCGTCTGCAGCCAAGATGTGTAGTGAGTGGAAAATAGAAGATGTCTGAATATTGTGAGGGTCAGATCCGCAGGTAATGACTAGACATGGCGTCCCAGCACACATTAGCATCCACTCAGGAAGTAATTAATGATAATCAAGATGAAGGACAAAACATTAATGATAGATTTTCCTTGTAATAAATAGAATAGGACGTACTTTTAGACGGCAGCTATCTTTGAGTCATTAACTATGGCCTTTCTGTCCTCAGTAGATGCTGTGGAATTGGATTTAGAAATACATTCTAAAACTCAACCAATTTCAGTTAAAAGGGAAACAAAAAGGGAGTCAAAGAGCAACTGATTTGGCTCTAAACCCACTAAGACCTCACTGATCTTGGGTGTGCACAGGATGCAGCTATATCACCAAACAGCCACCTTTTCCTCCTCACTCCTCGGCTCCCGAATGCGGTTCAAAGGCTCGCTGGGATATCATCCATCTCAATATTTTTCTATCTCCTTTCTGCAGACAGTAGCTAAACACTAGGAGGCTAGGTGGTATTTCAGGCCAGTGCTCGACTGTGACCTCTGGTGCATTTATTAAATGCTTGGTTGGCTCTGCTCCTATTCGTAGGGTCCATTCACCTTTCAGAGGGAGCTACTATCATCTTAGTTTCACAGGTCAGCATTTCTTCTTCCTAGCGTGCCACCTGCTGAGCGGGTATTCCTCTCTGACAGGTGGAGGAAGGTTAACAGGTCAGCAGGTTTCTTATCACTATTATTTACAGCTGTATAGAGCCTGTCGGTGTCTCTATGTTCATCCATGGAAACTGCTGCTTTTCTTTTCTCCAGAAACATGCTCCTTCAATCTTTGCTCTAAATTTCCCAATTAGTCAAACCAAATCTAAATATGCTTGGAAAGATTAGTTTTCGCCCGTCGACTTTTTCATTTTTTATGTAACAACCATACTATATGCCAATCTTCCTTTATGTAATAGATCATCTAAATGCAGGGCATAACTGTAACCTTTAATAAATAAAGTGATTTCTAAAAACAAAACCTGACATATGAAGTAGGCTGGATCCAGTCATAATGTTACATTTTAAATATGTGGCAGAAAATAAAACCGCAGGAAAATTTGGATACACCGCTGAAACCTGGTGGTGGCAGCATCATTCTGTGGGGGGAACCTTTTTCCAGCGGATAGCCTGATACATCCTGGAAGAGAACCTTTTTAAAAATCCTTACAAACAAAATGGGCAAGAAGAGATTTAGAAACGTCTAAGAGTCCAATGGTGAATCCAAGAAGCTAAAGACGTGTGCAAATTCTGTCAGTAAGAACTTATTTTATTCTTGCACCAAAAAAATCGCCATAAGGCAGGGAGTGGCAAGAAGAAATCCAATATTAAAACAGAGCACAGGACACTGGGTCAGCACTGACCGGATGATGGCTGGAGCTAAGATCAGGGCAAAATTGAAAAACAATCTGTTAGAGGCTGCAACAAACTTGGCACTTGGGTGGAGTTCATCCAGCATAGAGTATAATCTAAATGCAATCAATATGTAGCAACTCTTGTAAACTGATGTTGACAGCTGTTCATCTAACTAGGCTGGAGCTATTTTCCAAAGAAAGGGAGAAAAAGTTTATCTCGCTGTAAAAATCTTGTAGACACATTCCCCCATATAGAAGCAAAAAGTTTCAGAGTTTTAGTTTTAAAGCATTAAAAAAAACACCACCTTCCTTCCTCTTCAGTTATGCATTATACCAATGAATTAAGCTGAAGATATAAATACCGACGTTTTTGGCCTTTCCAAATTTCTCTTATTTAGCACAAAAAAAGAAACCAGAACCACCTACAGCGCTCAGTGCTGTTTGCTTTCCTACAACAAGAGAACTCCTTTACTGTCTGCTGGAGGAAGATGGAGTGTGCTGTTCTGTGCGGCGTGGCTGGTTGATGGAGACGGAGATACTGAACATAGAAGGACAGAGCCGTCTACTGTTCTTCGCCACTCAGCATATCTGCCAGGGAACGAAGTCTGACTGAGATAACAAGGAAGTCTTACAAGGACAGCATAACAAAGATGAAGGAAGAAAACCCAAAATAGTACAATGAGACAAACTGTTTAGTGTACTTCTGCAGTGTTCAAGTAACAACCAAGACTTACCAAGTGCACTCTCTGCTGCTCTTACCCCTGACCTCTTCTGATCTTTATTAGACCCCCCCTTCTTTTAGTGCTTAAGAAGCTGACTCACTGGACTTGAGTTGCTATTTGTCTGTCAAGACATCTGAAAAAGCCGGATGACTTAGTGTTTTGTCTTTCACTCACTCGCTCTCTCCTCCCCTGATGGGACCCCACTAACGTCTACATCCCTGGGTTTTCAGAGCAGCATAATGACCTCCTAGCAGCAGCCCTAATGGAGCCATAATGGTCATTTATGCCAGGGGAGGCTCCTAGGGCACGGCTGCCGAGGCATCAAGTGGCGCAGGAAAAAAAAAAAAAAAAGAAAAACGTCTGAGCGGTGGAAAAGCTCCCGGTGAAGTCTCTCCTCCTCTTTCCTTCATACAAGGCTGTTGGATCTCAGTCTTTGAATGAATACAACATTTCACTGTGTGCACATTCAATTGTGCAGTCCTGTGCGTGGAATAAAAGGAACTGATACACGGCTGGTTAACAATAGGGAGTACAATATGAATGTATGAGGGGTGTATAGCTGCATTTCATGTTCACTTCTACAGCTTATTCACAAGCATAATGCACATATACACACTACATTTTCTTTTTAATTACATTTTCCTCAGACAAGCTACTTATTCATGCACACGGCATAGAGTACACACAATAGGGTGTGCTGCCATTCTTAAACCTCTTCATATTTCTTCTTCTATATTTGCTGCCACAGCTGGGGGGAAAGACACTATACAGAAACTTTCTGTGCATATGCTTAACTATGCAGTTATTGCTAAAAAAAAAAAAAACACTTTCTCCATGGCATTTGCATTTTTATTATGCACAGTACACCCAGGGATTCTTCGCCACATCCTGTCTTTGTTTAAGGTAATCTAAGACAAGGGAAAAACACCGGAGTGTACTGTAAGGTTGAGATTAAACAGTTTATTTGTTTGAATGTAACTTGAAATCCTTTAATCAACTGAAGTCCTCCAAAGCACACACCTGGTTCAGATGCAGCGCATGTTCCTCCAGGCGCTGCCAGCTGAATAATACAACTGTGTATTTATCAGTAAGATAATGCTAATTAGACCGCTGCATAAAAACGAGAATAATGTACGGTAATGTCCCATATAGCATGTCAGCTCCAGCAGTCTTTTTCTTTCACCTATGATCACAGATATGCATAAAAAAAGAAAAGAAATGGCATCCTACCGCTCTAATATAATAATCAGATCCAGATCTCAACGGGTCATTGTCATGTAGTTTGTAATCTTCCGCTCAAATGGGATAAAAAATTAAATAGAAAGAAAAATACAAGCAGAGGTATGGCTGATTTTCTTCTGTCTAAACAGGAAGCAGAAATCTCTGTCTTGCAGCACGACAGGAGGCAATGATTTTAATTTGATCCTCTGCTCTTTAAAGTCATTTGAAATTATTCTCCATCCAGCTGGTTTGATATGGAGTTAGTTAGCATGGTGTATGCTCTTTAAAGTCTAACAGAAAGGAAGCCGGGGCCTTTTGTACCTCAGTTTAATTCAATAACAGTTTGATTTTAGTTGCTTTTTGAAGTCCAATAAATTTCAGGTCTGAGGTCTGATTATTTAAGTTGAGCTGAGTGCAGCTGCTGTGTACTTGATTTTTAGTCTTTGATTCTTGCCTCAGCAGCAACGCTGAGCTGTGTTAAATGCTGTTCATAGTGAATGTTGCTTTTATCCTATCCACAGATTAATGCGGACATCTCTGCAAACAGCTGCTATCCGCAGTTCCTCTCTCTGAGAAAGAGCTCAGTTTATCCCTAATTTTGGAAAGTATTATACATGTTGTAAATAACATATTCTTTGAGGCATAGAAAATGAAGTATATGAAAGTGTTTTTCTCTTTTTGACTGAAGGGCAGATTCAGCAAGTCAGTTTGAATTTGAATCATTGCACTTAATCACTAAGGGTTCTTGCATATTTTCTGATAAAAAAATGTTCACTCTTTACCAGAATTGAATTTCCATATACATATATATATATTTTATTTTTAGGATTCCCCTTTCCTTTTTTTATGAGAATAATTTGACAGCTTTACAGAAATGCTTGCAAAGGGCAGATATTTCAAGAGAGGTAAGAATTACAACTTTGTATGTATGTATGTATGTATGTATGTATGTATGTATGTATGTATGTATGTATGTATGTATGTATGTATGTATGTATGTATGTATGTATGTATGTATGTATGTATGTATGTATGTATGTATAGATACCTGTATGTATGTATGTATAGATACATGTATGTATGTATGTATAGATACCTGTATGTATGTATGTATAGATACCTGTATGTATGTATGTATAGATACATGTATGTATGTATGTATGTATAGATACATGTATGTATGTACCTCCAATACCTCACCGTTGTTCCTTACCTACTACACTTTAACGTAAAAGTAAATCCACCTGTATATAAGCCATCCGGATTGTACATATTTTTATTTTTTATTTCCTATTTCTTTATTTCTTATTTTTATTTTGTTTTTCATAGTGTGCGATACAGGTACACTTGCACCTTAATCCTTATTTACCTTGATATACTGTATATACCTGGATATACTGTATATATATATTGTTTATTGTTTATTCTTAATGCACCTTTTTCCTCCCTGTTTGCACCTTCTTTGACTTCTATGCCAATATGTGACAGGTGAATTTCTCCGCTGTGAGATCAATAAAGCTCATCTAATCTAATCTAATCTAATGTATAGATACCTGTATGTATGTATGCATGTATGTATTGATACCTGTATGTATGTATGCATGTATGTATGTATGTATGTATGTATGTATGCATGTATGCATGTATGTATGTATGTATGTATGTATGTATGTATGTATGTATGTATGTATGTATGTATGTATGTATGTATGTATGTATGTATGTATGTATGTATGTATGTATTGATACATGTATGTATGTATAGATACCTGTATGTATGTATGCATGTATGTATAGATACCTGTATGTATGTATGCATGTATGTATAGATACCTGTATGTATGTATGTATGTATGTATGTATGTATGTATGTATGGATACCTGTATGTATGTATGCATGTATGTATAGATACCTGTATGTATGTATGTATGTATTGATACCTGTATGTATGTATGTATGTATGTATGTATGTATGTATGCATGTATGTATAGATACCTGTATGTATGTATGCATGTATGTATAGATACCTGTATGTATGTATGTATGTATGTATGTATGTATGTATGTATGTATGTATGTATGTATGTATGTATTGATACCTGTATGTATGTATGCATGAATGCCTGTATGTATGCATGCATGCATGTATATACTGCATGTACTATATGTATGCCTGTGTGAATTATTGTATGTACTATGTGTATGTATGTACCATATGTATATATGTATGCATACATGTATGCCTGATGTATGTATAAATGTACGTATGTCTTTACTGTATGTATGTAAGCATGCATGTACATGTGCATGTATGTATGTATGTATGTATGTATGCATGTATGTATGTATGTATGTATGTACGTATCTATGTATGTATAGATACCTGTATGCATGTATGTATAGATACCTGTATGTATGTATGTATTGATACCTGTATGTATGTATGTATAGATACCTGTATGTATGTATGTATTGATACCTGTATGTATGTATGTATTGATACCTGTATGTATGTATGTATGCATGCATGTATGTATGCATGTATGTATGTATGCATGTATGTATGTATGTATGTATGTATGTATGTATGTACAGGTGCTGGTCATAAAATTAGAATATCATGAAAAAGTAGATTGATTTCAGTAATTCCATTTAAAAAGTGAAACTTGTATATTATATTCATACATTACATACAAACTCATATATTTCAGATGTTTATTTTGTTTAATTTTGATGATTACAAATGACAACAAATGAAAATCTCAAATTCATCATATCAGAAAATTAGAATATTACTGAAGACCAATAAAAACAAAGGATTTATAGAAATGTTGGCCAACTGAAAAGTATGAACATGAAAAGTATGAGCATGTACAGCACTCAGTATTTAGTTGGGCCTCCTTTGGCCTGTATTACTGCAGCAATGCGGCGTGGCATGGAGTCGATCAGTCTGTGGCACTGCTCAGGTGTTATGATAGCCCAGGTTGCTCTAATAGTGGCTTTTAGCTCTTCTGAATTGTTGGGTCTGGTGTATTGCATCTTCTTCTTCACAATACCCCATAGATTTTCTATGGGGTTAAGGTCAGGAGAGTTTGCTGGCCAATTAAGAACAGGGATACCATGGTCCTTCAACCAGGTACTGGTAGCTTTGGCACTGTGTGCAGGTGCCAAGTCCTGTTGGAAAATGAAATCTGCATCTCCAAAAAGTTGGTCAGCTGCAGGAAGCATGAAGTGCTCTAAAACTTCCTGGTATGTGGCTGCGTTGACCCTGGACCTCAGAAAACACAATGGACCAACACCAGCAGATGACATGGCACCCCAAACCATCACTGACTGTGGAAACTTTACACTGGACTTCAAGCAACGTGGATGAAGTGCCTCTCTTCTTTTCCTCCAGACTCTGGGACCTTGATTTCCAAAGGAAATGCAAAATTTACTTTCATCAGAGAACATGACTTTGGACCACTCACCAGCAGTCCAGTCCTGTTTCTCTTTAGACGCTTCTGACGCTGTCTGTGGTTCAAGAGTGGCTTGACACAAGGAATGCGACAGCAGAAACCCATGTCTTTCATACGTCTGTGTGTGGTGGTTCTTGAAGCACTCACTCCAGCTGCAGTCCACTCTTTGTGAATCTCCCCCACATTTTTGAAGGGGTTTTGTTTCACAATCCTCTCCAGGGTGCGGTTATCTCTCTTGCTTGTACACTTTTTTCGACCACATCTTTTCCTTCCCTTCGCCTCTCTATTAATGTGCTTGGACACTGAGCTCTGTGAACAGCCAGCCTCTTTAGCGATGACCTTTTGTGTCTTGCCCTCCTTGTGCAAGGTGTCGATGGTCGTCTTTTGGACAACTGTCAAGTCAGCAGTCTTCCCCATGATTGTGTAGCCTATAGAACTAGACTGAAAGACCATTTAAAGGCTTTTGCAGGTGGTTTGAGTTAATTAGCTGATTAGAGTGTGGTACCAGGGGCCATCAATTTTGAACCTTTTCACAATATTCTAATTTTCTGATATGATGAATTTGAGATTTTCATTTGTTGTCATTTGTAATCATCAAAATTAAACAAAATAAACATCTGAAATATATGAGTTTGTATGTAATGTATGAATATAATATACAAGTTTCACTTTTTAAATGGAATTACTGAAATCAATCTACTTTTTCATGATATTCTAATTTTATGACCAGCACCTGTATGTATGTATGTATGTATGTATGTATGTATGTATGTATGTATCTATGTATGTATTGATACCTGTATGTATGCATGCATGCATGTATATACTGCATGTACTATATGTATGCCTGTGTGAATTATTGTATGTACTATGTGTATGTATGTACCATATGTATATATGTATGCATACATGTATGCCTGATGTATGTATAAATGTACGTATGTCTTTACTGTATGTATGTAAGCATGCATGTACATGTGCATGTATGTATGTATGTATGTATGTATGTATGCATGTATGTATGTATGTATGTATGTATATATGCATGTATGTATGTACTACAATGCGTGTCCCCGTATGTATGTATGTATACATTTATGCATGCATGTAAGCCTGATGTATGTATAAATGTACGTATGTGTTTACTGTACATATGTATGTAAAAATGAATGTATGTATGTACTGTCTGTATGTATAAATGTACATATGTAAGAACTGTATGTATAAATATATTTAAGTACTAGTGTTGCGCCGATGCCATTTTTTGGCCCCGATACCTGGCTGTGCAGTATCGGCCGATACCGATACCATAATAATGTAAAATAATTGCCATCATGGCTTTGTCAAGCTGCTGCCTACCTTTGTGAAGCAGGAAAAAATGTAATACAAAGTGAAACCAGTAGAACTTTTTATTGCCTACCAGGAGTGAGTGACAATAGTTGAATAAACTTATGGCTCTCAAAATGGTATCGGTGCCCTATTTGTTGGTACTCGCCGATACCGATACCACCATTTTAGGTCAGTATCGGGGCCCCATCCGATACTGGTATCGGTATCGGTGCAACACTAGTAAGTACTGTATGTATGTATGCATGCATGTATGCCTGATGTATGCATGTATGTATGTACATATGTACTGTATGTATGTATGTAGTATCTATGTATGTATGCAAATGTAAATGTAAATGGGGTGGGGCGATAGATGAGGGATGGATAGAAAACTGAATGGATGGATAAACTGAATAAATTATGAATGGTATGGTAAATGGCCAGTCACATCCATCCATTGTTGAAAAGGAAGCGTTAGAATGTACTTAACTACATGCATTAACAGCACAATGCTGCAGGTGTAATATAATCTACTTTACTTTTCTATAAGGAAGCATCTTGTGTTAAATGTTCAAAACAAAACTTCATTAAGTTTTGAATGGTGTACAAAGTAAGGAAAGTCCAAACAAATCAGCTTAAAGCCTTTGAAATAAGGGTTTCCTAAAGATGATAAACAATCATGTAAGATTCTGTTCTTAAAGAAACTGCCTGATGAATAAAAAAGACTTGGTTTCTAACTCCTAATTTGCTGCACGCCCCTTACCATCTTTTATTCCGCTACAATGGTAAACACTGCTGTTCTCTTGATTACTACACATCCGTCAGACAGTAATGTCTGAAATTAAGTTTCAATTCAAAGTGAAGTTCACACATTATGCTGAAATTATGCAGTCACGAGGTAAACAGTGCTTGATTTGCAACACTGCATATAAAAGACAACTCTGAATTCTAAAGTAGAGCAGCAAATCAAAAAGTCTTGCTTCATCAGACACTTTTTACTTCCCTTAGTCCTTAACAATTCACTGCATAAAAAAGGGACAAACATGCACAAAACATATGCATTTTAAATATGATTTATTTCAAAAGGTGCACAAATAATTTGGAGGCTTTATAAAAGTGACCCTGGACTGTTTTTATTTGTTGTAATAGCTTTTTAACCTTAATTTGTTCTTTATCAATTTAAACAGCTGGAAAACAAGATACAGCATGAATTGCTGACAAGATAATCTTTACATTGTTCATGCTGCAGAAACAGCAGATATTGTACAGAATTTTTATTCTGCCAGTAAGGATTGCTATTTGTTTGAGGATTATTATCTGTTCTGACCAGCAGTTGTGTCGCTAAACCATCAAAGACCCTTTGTGATGATTTGTGCATGTAAGCCCTGGTAGAGAAGCGATGTTACGGCTGAGCACATACTTAACAAGGAAAGAGTGCTTTAAAGTTTGAACACATCCTCTAGGCTGAACATTTATTCCCAGTCTCCTACTGCTTCATAGGATATATTAAAATATCAGACAGCAACTGTATATCACACCTCTGCTAATCCCATGTCTGCTGACAGCGCTCGGAAAGACCTACCAAATAGGAATATAAAGCAACTCTGGAGGGAGGATCTAAACCCACTGTAGGAAAACATCTCCGCCTGCAGATGCATTTGGAAAAATGCCACCAAAAACGGGCAGCGGGCAAGAAAGATGTTTGAGAGGGGGCGTGGTTTGGGTCAGAGAAGTGACGGTGTGTTTTAAAAGCAAATCTTAAATGAAAACTAATGCTGACTGATGTTAAAATATTCACCTAAAAAAATGCAACTTCCAAATTTCCAGTATGCAAATATTAAAATATTTTGAACTGAGCAAGCTTACAAAGAAATTTAAAAAAGTGTACATTAATATGAGGAGAGCACTTTTAAGGAGACATTACGGGAGTTTTTGGTAGAAAATGTCTTTAAGATAGTCTTTTTATTTGACCTTTTATAACTAAAACATGGTTTGATGTTCAGACTGACACCTCAGTAGTTTAGCACCAATACGTCTATAAGCCTGTAGTCTATTTTCCTTCGTTTACTTCAGGTCAGAGGTTCCAGCTTTTTTGAGCACATCAGTATTGAACGGGTCTGACTAAGCAAATGACCGAAGCATTATATGTATTAGTGATACTCTGTGTTTCCTGTGTAGTAAAGCCTTCTTTTGTCAAAAGACCTCATATGTTAAACGTGACATGAATATTGTAACTGGTTGTAGCTTTGTATTATTTCTTGGACATCTACCTACTCCTTTTGAGCTTTACTAACATGTCCATCATCTCAAAGTAAATCTTGCTTGCATTGTTGCTCAAAGAAACTGAAAATAAATAAATAGATGAATTTTGTGGATACTCAGACGTGACCGGCATCCAGCTCAACTCACACCAATGGCAACTCTGGGTAAGGTGAAAAAAGGAAACAATCAAGCCTTGTCAAGTATGAGAGTGAGCTATTATAATATAAGCAGACAAGTGCTGCAGTTCTGCATTTCAGCCACAGGTGGCAGTATCATTCTCTCTATAATGCCTCTTTAAGGCTCAATTTTTACAGTTCATCTACTAAACAAAGTTGATTTGAGGCTTTAGTTGCTCTTTTAAAGGCACAGTTAAAGCTGACTGTTGCTCTTTTAAAGGCACAGTTAAAGCTGACTGTATGACTGATTAATTGACCCTAAGTCTTAATTGGCCGATAAGAGACTCAAAACTTCTTTCAACTATTTAAACCACAATGCAAAAGCGCAACAGGTTACCATCACAAGAAGTTATTGAGAAAATTAGCTATTTTTTGTAAGAATCAGATGAAAATGAGCGAGCATGAGCACAGAAGTTTCAATAAGTTTTAATTGGGGAGTGATGGCCTTGTGCACAGGTCTCAAACTGGTTCCAGAAAGGGCTGTGTGGCTGCAGGTTTTCTTTCCAACCAAGCAATAGCACACCAGACTCCAGTCATCTCATCAAGTGAGTCCAATCTGAGCATGATGACTTGATGAGATGACTGGAGTCTGGTGTGCCATTGCTTGGTTGGAAAGAAAACCTGCAGCCACACGGCCCTTTCTGGAACCAGTTTGACACCCCTGGCCTAGTGGTTCTAGCATTGTGCTTGGGTCCCAGAGGTTCTGAGTTTAAGCCCCACACATGCCCATGGTGTTCTACTCTTGGTCCTTGAGCAAGACCCTTAACCCCAGACTGCTCCCCGGCAGCCATTTACATCTCACTGCTCCCCAAGGGGATGGGTTAAATACAGAGAGTGAATTTCCCCTTTGTGGCACAAGAAAGTATTTACATTTATAAGTCATTTAGAAGGAAACTGACTATTCAGTAATATTAAATACAAATATAATTTGTAAAAAAACAACAACTGTTTCATGTAAATCGGGAACATTAATATGGTCAGTTAATGTTTTTGTTGCATCTTCTGTTTTTTACAGATCATTAAGAGAAAATACTATCAGTGATTTGTAGTTCTGCAAAAGATGGATCAGAAATAGGCCATGAAAGTCTGATCAGTCGATCTTTAGCCTTAGCTGGTGCCTGAATGTCTGTGTTGAGGTAATGGATTGAAACGTATTTGCTCTCACAGGCAAGTCTCTGACCAACAAATGATCTGATTTACATCAGCAGTTTACACTGTATGGTTAATACAACAAGCAGGCAGCTTAAGTGCACCCGGATTTTAATTATACGAGTATGTTGGTACACAATTCATATCTTAAAAAAATACAAACACTCTGCACTGAATCAATACAAAAAGCTTTTTTTTTTACGTTTGACATCAATGTCAATTTCATACAGTTTTTATGAGGTGCTGAGCTTAGGCAGTGACTGCAGCCTCTGGTTCAAGTTCAGTATATATCACTTCTGCTTCACCTCCAGTTTTTAACAACTAAACTGTTTTCTTCAGCTGCAGAGATGTCAGCTTTGATTTCTCCTTCTCTCTTTAGGTTTTATTGAGTTGTTCTACTTAATTCGCTGTTTCATCACTGATCAATGTTTTATCACTGTTTTATCTTGAAAACTGAACAATTGCCTAACCTCTTTTTTTATGTGAACACAGGGACCCCTGAGGTTTACTGGGTGTAAAAAGGAAAAAAGTCTGAAAGGCTGCTCACAATTTACACCTCTTGAATGCCGACCTCTTCTCCTCAGCGCCGTTTATAAACGGGAGCCGGTGTACAGTGTGAAAAGATTCACATCTTAAAACCAAGGATGCTTTCCCCATTTTCCCGAGGTAGGACACAAGTCAATATCTAGCCTGAGGTTATTTAATTTAGACAAGCAGTTTGATTCATACATTAAAATTTCCAATTACCTGTCAAGAGTTGAGTGAACCCTGAGGAGGCTGTTTTAATCATACAGCTTTATCAAACTCTTTAAATTGAGTTTAACGGGGATAGGATCAAACATTCTGCCTCAGGGAAGGTGATATCCCTTAATTTGGTGAAAATAGTCAACATTTTGAAAATCCATGTTTCACCACATATACATAATAAATCTTTGATCCTTTCCTTTCCTTCTCCGTTGACTGATCTAATTCATGTAGTTGTTAGAATGCATCTTGAAGAACTGATAAAGACCCACAAGGGATCATTTCATACAGGCCCAGTGAGAAGTTTACTTAATTCTCATCATGGGATGAATATCATATTAATTTAGGGCTTTTAGAGGCAATTGAACTGTTCTTTCCCCGAGGCTGAAAGGATAATAAAACAAGTAAAATAACAGAGGTGGAACAAAGTCACAAAAAATAAATAAACCTTTATGGGGCCTGACGTCGAAGTCTCAATGTTTCAAATGTCTAACTAATCCTAATCAGCTATCCATGAAACACAATAAACAGAACGTCTCAAAGCATTAAAGTTAAACTTCTTTATTTAAATCTTTCAGCCCTGCAATTTTTTAGGATGTATCCTATATTTAGCTCGACTTTTTTGATATAACCGAGTCAAGTTTTAAGTCATCATGTCTGATTCGAGCCAAATTAGTGTCATGATGTTGGCTCTGATGACTGGCTTAATTATTCATTCCATTCACCTGTCCAACACTGCCCGGTTTCTAATCACTGCTCATTTCACTCACCTGCTCCTGCCTCTATTTAAGGTGACTGCATCTAGTTATCAGGGCCAGTTTATCTTGTTCTCTCATGCCAGTGGTGAAAGGGTTTTTAGCGTTTCCTTCCTACCATCTGAACAGTTTGTCTGAACGAGGGGTGTCAAAGTGGTTCCAGGAAGGGCCATGTGGCTGCAGGTTTGCTTTCCAACCAAGCAATAGCACACCAGACTCCAGTCCTTCATTAAGTAAGTCCACTCTTAACATGATGACTTGATGAGATGAATAGAGTCTGGTGTGCTATTGCTTGGTTGGAAAGAAAACCTACAGCCACACGGCCCTTTCTGGAACCAGTTTGACATCCCTGGTCTAAACTGTCTTTATGCTCCTGGACCTCTGAGCCTTACTCTTCTAATCTTTTTGCCTGACCTGGCTTCGGAGTCCTGCTGGTTCTCATTTCTATGGGGCTGCAGGGCCGGAGACGCACTGGGTGGCGCCCATCACATCTTGTTGGCAGCCCACCGGCTGGATCCTACTCGCTCTCAGGACTCGGGGTGAACTGTTAAACCAGGTTAACGACTCACTCGTTCACGTCATCCTCCGTTGGATATACGTGGTCACTAACCTGTGTTTCCTTTTACAGGTAGACACTCCAGCTACTGAAGCGCAGACCTGTTTTTAAATAAACGCTTTTCATTTATCCCACTGTGTGTGTTGCCTCGAATATTGGGTCCTCTGTTCTGAGTCAATACAGTAAGAGATGCTCTAAGCCAACGACGATACAAGCAGACTTGGAAAAAAGCATTCAGTTTTTTCAAAATGTGTCTAAATGAGGCTGTCCCAAAATTGGGGGATCTGGAAAGCTAATTACATGCTAATTAAACAATCTCAATGCTAAGCTAATAAATAGCTAACCTAAAAATCAATAGAAGTATCAGTAAGTTCATTATTTCAACTGCAACTCTCTTCAGAGACATTTATGAGAGAGAGCCATTGTTACACACCACAACGACAGAGCTACCGTTGTCAGTTCTTCTGCATGACAATATTTTTCAATAGTTGTTTAAACTTCGAATGTAGTGCACTAGTTAAACAGCAGGAGGTGCTGCACAGATGGCTTTAGATCCCAAAAAAGTATTTCAACAAAAATGACAGCACTATGAGGCATCTACATATGGTTTGTTAGCAAACAAAGAGGTCAAGAGGTGAAGTAAACACTCAGTGACTGCTAAGCATCAAATAAAGTTTTTCTGCTATTCAAGTTAAAGGATGGAAATAATCAGAATAGAAAACAGGAATATAATTAAACAAAAAACTCTGCTTTATTTTATTGGCTGATTTTTAAAGAGGAACATATGTCCATACTTCTTTGTGCAAATAAATATATAAGTAAACTAAGTATGAATCTAAGTATATTGATCATTATATCCAACACTCTTTCCTAGGATGACTTTGAAGACAGATTATAAATATAAGGACAAAATTAAAGCAAATGAACAAAAAACTGGTTCTAAAATGGATATAGCAGATTAAAATTAGGCTTCTGGGATCCCTGACCTTAACCCATCACAAATGTATGGTCTGTGCTTAAAGCCCAATCTATTCCAGGAAACTAAGGAGTTTAAATAATCACTATTGTGATAATAGAATTCCCAGATAGCAGATTATTTGTGCAACTCTGTAAGGTGTTTATCGAAAAAATTCACAATCTTTTATGTATAAATTAGACTCTCTGGATCAAAGAAGATTCATCATAAAATTAAACTAAGGCACCTGAATATTGTCTTATCATCTACCACTAAAAGTTAACTATTAAATGCTTAATCAGTACCCATAAATAGTATGTTTAAATGTATATACCAACTGTAAATGTTTTCCTTAGTCCTCATTATTCTCCACTTTGACAAAATCTTATTCAACTAGTGATTTCCATTTGCTTTACTAGTGAAACTGATACCTTTCACTGCAAGAAAGTAGTTGTTTTGAGAAATTCTGGAATTGTAAACAGATTTCTTAACTGACTCTTTTGGGTTCCCCTTTTAAACACAACTAAAGTACCATCAGGTTTTTGAGAGATTAAATAAAATAACTACTTTAAGCTGAATATTTGCTTTAATCTCTCAGAAACCTTAGAGTATAATAAACTTTAGCTTCAAAGTTCTTTAAAAATATAAAATGCATAGAAAAATAATATAATGGAATAAACACAATATTTATTTTCCCTTGGCAGGACAATTCATGTGGACATTCGTATAATGTTAAACAACAACAACATAAATAATGAACAAGGATCCATCTATTATATTCTAGCAGTTATTTAAAGTGGATTTTTTTTCTGAATAATAACTTTACATTTTAGAAAATGTACAACACAATTAATGATTGTAAATATATCAAAAATATTTTAATGATATTTCACACATTTAGCCTAATATTTTTCAAATTAATAAAATCAGTATCAAAGTCTGTGATTGTTTGTGGGGTTTTCTTTATAAGTAATGTTAATAGTATTTAATTAAACTGGTACATAAAGGTTTTGTTGTTTTTCAGTAGGTCTGAAGTTGCTTTAGAGACGCATTGACCAAAAAAAAATTTTTTTTCAAAACAGACATTTTTGTCCTTAATGACTTCAAAAGATAGAAATTTAAACTAACTATGTTCAGGATTTTTATAAAATCCAAAGGTAATTCCTTCCACAGTCAGATTAATTATTATAGTAAAGAATATCATAAGATATATATGATTTTTTATGTTGCTCATCCCATTCTTATATTTCTCGTGTACTTTGACAAATACTATGTACTTTATTTCCTCCTGTTCCTTCAAATAACGTTATGGTCAAGTCTAAAACCAACATATACCTCATCTGCAGGTGGTCACAGCTGGACCCCCTGTTTTACCATTTCTGAATCCATTTCACAAAGAATATTACTGAGATCTGAGCTGCTGGAAGATATTTTCCATTCTGTCTCATCAGTGGCAGGAATGATGTCTGGCATGGCAAACAGAGTAAGTGTAAGCTCCCTAAATAAAGCATGAAATTGACAGGATGCCCGTCTAAGTGAGGAAAGCACACAGCCCGCGGCCCCTTAAGAAGGACGCAGGTACAGCTGCTCACCTCCAGGCTTCACGCCTTCCATTTGGACTTCCATTAAAGCGCCCAGCGCTCTCTGAGTCAACACTTTTAATGCAGAAAATGACTTTATTTTCCATTATAAGCACCATATTAAAAGATCTGCCTACACAAAGAGCTGCTAATTTTTTCCACCCCTCCACAGAGACATTTGCATACATTGGACCACTGAAGACGGAAGAATTTTAGCCCATTTCAGTGATTTGGTCATGGTTGTGTTCAAGTGAGGGATAGAAAAGAGTAAGCAATTTACTTCACCATGAGTCTGCTTTCAAAACCTTGTTGGGAAAACCTGACACGTAGCACATATATTACCTCGCAGATGATTTGGTGACTGACGTGTATATTGATGAAGATTTATGTCTCCACATTTAAATGTGGGGGTGTGATTGTCAACGTGTGGGTCTGGTTGTGCAAAACAGAAGTTAGGTGCAACAGATATTTCAGAGAAGCTTCTGACTCACCAGGGAACTGGTAGCTATAGCTGGGTGCAAATCCAGTGTATCCGCGGCCATACGTTGCCACGATGTTAGGGTAACCTTTGTTAGGGAAACAGATAAAAAAAAAAGGTGAGAAAACAGTTTAAAACATACCAAAACACACACTATTATAGTGTATACAAATAATACAGTATGTTGCAGAACATTGCAAAATTATTTACATCCCGTTGAAAATGGTAATGTTTCAAGCTTTTGGAATTAAAGGAATTAAAACAAGAGATGAAGACAAGGATGTTAAAGGAAAAACATTCTGGTTTTATAACATTTTGCTGTTAAAAAAAGGTAACTCTGCCAGTAAGGTCAGAGTTGTCCTCCAACTTAATACCAAGTCATTTAGAACCTGTTTCTTCAAAAAATGCTTGAAATTCATCAATATTATTTTTTCTGATCTGATTGGTTATCCTGCTGAAGTAAAACCATTCCCACATCATAATGCTGCCACCACCGTGTGTCATAGATTTTGTGTACTCAGGGTTATAAGCAGTCTGAAGCCACAAGGCCAGAAGCAATCTTTGTTGTATATATGTAAGTCATTAAGTACATACACTATATTGCCAAAAGTATTTGCTCACCTGCCTTGACTCACATATGAGCTTAAGTGACATCCCGTTCCTAATCCATAGGGTTCAATATGACGTCGGTCCACCCTTTGCAGCTAGAACAGCTTCAACTCTTCTGGGAAGGCTGTCCACAAGGTTTAGGAGTGTGTTTATGGGAATTTTTGACCATTCTTCCAGAAGCGCATTTGTGAGGTCGCACACTGATGTTGGACGAGAAGGCCTGGCTCTCAGTCTCCGCTCTAATTCATCCCAAAGGTGTTCTATCGGGTTGAGGTCAGGACTCTGTGCAGGCCAGTCAAGTTCATCCACACCAGACTCTGTCATCCATGTCTTTATGGACCTTGCTTTGTGCACTGGTGCACAGTCATGTTGGAAGAGGAAGGGGCCAGTTCCAAACTGTTCCCACAAAGTTGGGAGCATGGAATTGTCCAAAATGTCTTGGTATGCTGAAGCATTCAGAGTTCCTTTCCTTGGAACTAAGGGGCCAAGCCCAGCTCCTGAAAAACAACCCCACACCATAATCCCCCCTCCACCAAACTTTACACTTGGCACAATGCAGTCAGACAAGTACCGTTCTCCTGGCAACCGCCAAACCCAGACCCGTCCATCAGATTGCCAGATGGAGAAGCGCGATTCGTCACTCCAGAGAACGCGTCTCCACTGCTCTAGAGTCCAGTGGCGGCGTGCTTTACACCACCGCATCCGACGCTTTGCATTGCACTTGGTGATGTATGGCTTGGATGCAGCTGCTCGACCATGGAAACCCATTCCATGAAGCTCTCTGCGCACTGTTCTTGAGCTAATCTGAAGGCCACATGAAGTTTGGAGGTCTGTAGTGATTGACTCTGCAGAAAGTTGGCGACCTCTTCGCACTATGCGCGTCAGCATCCGCTGACCCCGCTCCGTCAGTTTACGTGGCCTACCACTTCGTGGCTGAGTTGCTGTCGTTCCCAAACACTTCCATTTTCTTATAATACAGCTGACAGTTGACTGTGGAATATTTAGGAGCGAGGAAATTTCACGACTGGATTTGTTGCACAGGTGGCATCCTATCACAGTTCCACGCTGGAATTCACTGAGCTCCTGAGAGCGACCCATTCTTTCACAAATGTTTGTAAAAACAGTCTGCATGCCTAGGTGCTTGAATTTATACACCTGTGGCCATGGAAGTGATTGGAACACCTGATTCCAATAATTTGGATGGGTGAGCAAATACTTTTGGCAATATAGTGTATGTAAGTAAATTTCATCACAACCTGAAGAGACACAAGGGGCGATAATGAGGCAATTAGAGAGTTTATTGACATGAATGAATAAGTTTTGAAGTTTTGATGGTTACTTGAATTATTTTTTCACTTAAAAAAAAAAAAAAGAATGGAGCCAAAATGAAAACACATTTTGGGAAAAAAATTCTGATTTGGCCAATATCTTCCTCACATGACTGATAAGCTGGTGTGCTTAAAGCAGCATCTGTATCACACATTTCTCAGTGTCTCCAGATTGAATGATCCATCACTAATGCTAGCTGACATGATAAAGTAAGTAAAACCTGCCTGATTACAGAAAATGTATTATAACCATGGTCCATCACTGATGTGTGGTCATGCTCGCTTCCTAACTGTACTTCCTGTTTACTACAGCCAAGTGTAATGTCTATAAATAACATATAAAAAAGATGGCTTTGGGCTCAAGCCACACCCAAAAAATATTGTTCTACATTCCTAATTTGGATTGGAATAGAGTCTGTTATATTGACGTTGGTACAGATCTGAATAGAAATGTGGAAATAATAGGTAAACATTTGAAACCCCTTGTTAATTTGCTACAACAGATGGAAACCCATCTATATCACATTTTCTTAGATTTTTTTTTTCTTTTAAAGTTTTGCTCAAAATTGGAATCACATTAGGATAGAAACTGAACTATATTCAAATTCAATTACACAGAGGGGATGTTTTTTCTACCAGTTGGCTGATTTATAGAGAAAAATGTTTGCATTAGGTTAGTTAATGCTTATCAAAGTAAAGAGTGTGTGAAAAACCAGAAGGGGTGGGAATACTTTAGCAAACCATCAATAGCCTTAGGGAATCAGACCTAGATGGAACCCTAAAAGGTTTTCCTGTTATCTCCATTTTCTCAAAATTACATGTTTCAGTTAAAATGAGTGTAGCTCTGCAACCACAAGGTCTATTTGAATATATTCAGGGTGAAAGTAAAGAAAACACTTGTGAGATTTATGGGGTGTGTGAATATAAGCATATATGTTACTGATGAAGGGTAAATGAAGATAGCACAGCAACATTTCAGACTTCCTCTAAAAAACATTTTCAGCATTCACAACTCTCTGAAATGATACTTTGGAAGCAATTACTCTCTTTTAAACTAAAGTACAATATGTTGACATTGTTTTTGCAAAGCCGTCCAATTCCAAACTGAAACTAAACAGAATTGCAGAGCTTTTTTATTTACAAAAAAAATCAGGTGAGATTTCCAAAATGGCCAATTGGCACAGTTGTCCTGATCTGTGTTAATATGCATTTTTTCATGTAGAAACATTTATTTTTCACATCTGGATCACTAGTAATGATGAGTAGAGTTGAACGCAAAAGTTTTGGACAACGATTAGAAAATTCAACAGTGCACCCAAACACACATCTGCAGCCTCACATTTTCACAGTACCTCGCTACATGTGGGTGCGCAGAGCCATAATACCGCAACAGACTGATTAATTTTGACGAATCATACATCATTTAAACTGTTAGAGACAGTTAAGTTAATCTAGAGGAAAGATTGACATTAGTTTCAGCCAATCAGAGCAAGCCAAAAGCATTCTGTTAGCTTGGTCAGGCACCTGAATTGGTGGCTTGTGAAAGCTACTTCTGGATGCTAAAGACGTGTAGATACACCCAACGTGTTTTCTTTAATGTGATAGAGATCCCTTTTAACCGACCATGTGTGGATTTAGTGGTAAAACAGACTTTTTTAAAGCTAGTTTCTAGCTAAGCAGTTTCATCTTTTGCCGTTTATTGCCTGCAATGCTATGGTGTAGAGGAAGTGAAGCATATAACTGAATTCTACACTGCAAAAAAATTAAATATAATTAATAATTTTTCTTTATATAAGTGCATTTTTTTCCTTTAATTAAGGATTTAAGTAAGACACTTTGCCAATGGAACAAGTCAATTTACACTTAAAATAAGAAAAAAACAGTTGCATTGTCTTATTTCAAGTGCATAATATCTAGATACCTTATTTTAAGAGTAAAAATACTCCTTCCATTGGCAAATCATCTTATTTACCTGCTCAAACTAAGGGTAAATACCCTTAATTTAAGACATTTTTACTCATTTTGAGATTGTTTTTGCAGTGTACGGAGTCGCTGCTTTCATTTGATGTGTATTTTGTGGTGTTCTGATCCTGGGTTGTGGCTGTGGGGAAAGAAATGTTTATAAGTTGCTATTGTGTGGTGTATTTACATTTTACATCTTTTATTGCATTTGAGCATTACTTTAATTATGTTTTGCACATTTTAAAAAGATTTTTGTTGGCTTGTAGCCTAATTTCTACAGTTAAATTTGATATGATACATTGCTATATTCTTTGATATTAATGTATGGTTTATCACTGTTGTTATTGTGTAACTATAATGAGGTACCTTAAATGGTTTCAAAGGGTTAAACAATGACTTAAATAACCCTAACACAGATAACACAGAATTCTTCTTACAGTCTAGAGTTGCTGTCCTCATTTGAAATACAGCAACAAGCAAGGAGAGATTTATTTGTGTGCTTTAAACCTAATAAAGCATTGTTGACTGAAAAACATTCCTTCTAAGCTGAGCTTAACAACAAGCAGCTCCTCAATCACTGCTTCTCTTTCACAAACATGTCAGCCTCTAATCACAATCACGCTACCTTAGTTGCTTTGGCCGAAATCTCTGAACTACTGTCACAGATCGTAGTGATTAATTTAGTCAGTAAAATTTTACAAGGATAACTATAAAACTGGAGCCTACTCTTTTCTTTCAAGAAAGGAAAATATGATCATTTAAAACCCAACTATTAGTGAATGCATAAATTCTTTATGATCTTACTAAATTTATACATTTCTTTCCCAAAACTGGAGCTTCAGAACAGGTTTTGATGTTTTTATGCTCATGTATTCTCATCTCCATGCATACTTTTGTTTACATCTTTACAAAGGCTGGTAATTGAGAGCTGCAGTCGCATTTGTTATGGTTGGAAAACAATGTTCAAATATGACTACTCTTCTCTTTTTTAAATGGCAAGTTCATTTCCAGTCTTTTGTTAACCACAAGCTCTCAGGCATTTTTATAGCACCATGTAATAACATTTTATAGCCGGCTCCTGGAAATGATGCAGCACCACTGCAGAAAAGGTTCACGTTTAAATATGGATAGATATTTATTTGAAGTGAAATCACCTGACATTTAGATCTAATTTAGTTTTATTTTTTGAGTCAATGTTTTACCATTAATTAAAATGAAATTAAAACAGGATAATTTTTTGGTGCAGATATCATATGAATGTTAGCAGGGTCACCAGCCTTTTTTTTTTATATGCATAAGCCAATCTGTTCAGAGAGACATTATATGAGAGCATTTGGCTTCGGCGAAAACGACTAAATGTCCACTCTAACGCAAACATGTTTTTTGTTTGGTTTTTTAACACTCTTTTAGAACAGGCCAGACACAGCTGGGGATTTGATCATAAAAACAAAGTATTCAGCGCTTCTGGAAATATTTGCGCAGTGTAAAAAAGAAACTCTCTTTTTTCAATGTTCTTTTTTATGTGATGCATAAATTGTTTAAATCTAACCTGAAGGATTTCCAAAAACCACAAAAGACTGCACAAGGTCATTTTTACTGAACAGAGACCAAGGCGAAACAGAAAAGCGTGAAGTACATGAAAAGCAAAGTGCATCCATGTTGCTTTTTTTTCCACCTTTTACAGGAGTTAAGAGGGAATGTAGGAGCTGGGTGCTCCAAATAAAGTGCTCACTTAAATCAAAGGTTTAATTGATCATTAGCCAGGTTGACCACCTCTAAAAAAGTAGCAGTTTTTTGGCACTATGCTGGTCTGGAGAAAACACGTGTGTTCAACACAAAGTGGGGCCAGCAAGACAGCAGCAATGGTCTTAAATAAGATTTTGTTGCAGTACATCAATCTTGAAAGATTTAAAGGAACATTTGAAACAAGCCAACATTCCACACTGTAAAACATTTCATGCAGGTGAAAGTTACCCAGTCAAATCATTGAATGCTCAGAGAGACAGCAAAACAAGTCAAGTGACAGAAAAAGACTGAACATGTATGGCTGTTTGGGTCTTTAAAAATAAAATATTTTTAAGTAAAATGGTTAAGGTTGGCAAAGTTTGATCTCAAATAACCATATGACTTCTAGAAAAGATTCTTAAGAGAAATTAGAGAAATATTAAAGTACAAACAGCTGTCAAAGTGAAATCTGGGGTTGGTTTTTAAATGTTGCAATGCGTTAACTCTGATTTTATGGAGTCAAAAATGAACTTCTGTTTTTTTAGAACGGGATACGGTCAACTAAAGTAAAAAAGTTTGTTAGCAAATGTCATCCAACAATGATTCCCGAAAAGCACAGACTTGCAACTGATTGACTGAAAAAGAACGCTCCAGTAAAAGTGAAATGTTCTGGTGGAGATAGATGTAAAGTTATCTGCAGAACGGTGTAAGTGACTGCTAAGGTTGGAGAGAAGTGATGACGTAAACTTATTCATGCTAGAGGTGGTTCTACAAGTTTAATGATGGAGTAGAATTAGTTTCTCACACAACGCTTATTTCTAACCTGGTTAAAGTCAGATTTTTCCTGTCAGTAATGTATAGACATTATAGAGAATATAATATCCGTAAATCTGTGGAACTAAAAAACTTATATTTGGAAGTACTGAAAAATAAAGAGGGGGGGATTCTCTTTTATCTGGTAAAGATAACTGACTTTAGACCCGTCGCCCTGACCTCTGTGGTCATGAAGTCCTTCGAGCGTCTTGTGCTGTCACACCTGAAAGAAATCACGGACCCCCTCCTGGACCCCTTCCAGTTTGCCTACAGAGCCAACAGGTCTGTAGATGACGCTGTCAACCTGGCCCTTCACCACATTCTCCAGCACCTGGACTCCGCAGGAACCTACGCCAGGATCCTGTTTGTGGACTTTAGCTCGGCCTTCAACACAATCATCCCAGCTCTGCTCCAGGAGAAGCTCTCCCAGCTGAATGTGCCTGACTCCACCTGCAGGTGGATCACAGACTTCCTATCAGACAGGAAGCAGCACGTAAAGCTGGGAACACAGTTCTCTGACTCACAGCTCATCAGCACTGGTTCCCCCCAGGGCTGTGTTCTTTCTCCTCTGCTCTTCTCCCTGTACACCAACAGCTGCACCTCCAGTCATCAGTCTGTCAAGCTCCTGAAGTTCGCAGACGACACCACTCTCATCGGACTGATCTCCGATGGTGACGAGTCCGCCTACAGGTGGGAGGCTGACCATCTGGTGACCTGGTGCAGGGAGAACAACCTGGAGCTCAACTCTCTAAAAACAGTGGAGTTGGTTGTAGACTTTAGAAAGAGCGCAGCCCCAGCTACCCCCATCACCCTCTGTGACTCCACCATTGACACTGTGGAGTCTTTCCGCTTCCTGGGATCTATCATCTCTCAGGACCTAAAGTGGGAGCTGAACATCGACTCCCTCACCAAGAAAGCCCAGCAGAGGATGTACTTCCTGCGGCAGCTGAAGAAATTCAACCTGCCCAGAACAATGATAGTGCGGTTCTACTCCTCCATCATTGAGTCCATCCTCACTTCCTCCATCACCATCTGGTACGCTGGTGCCACCGCCAAGGACAAGAGCAGACTGCAGCGTGTCATCCGGTCTGCAGAGAAGGTGATTGGCTGCAACCTCCCATCTCTCCAGGAGCTGCACGCCTCCAGGACTCTGAGGCGTGCAGGGAAGATTGTGGCTGATCCCTCGCACCCCAGTCACAGACTATTTCAGTCACTACCCTCTGGCAGGAGGCTGCGGTCCATCAGGACCAGAACCTCCAGTCACAAAAACAGTTTTTTCCCATCTGCTATCGGCCTTATCAACAAGGCCAAGACCCGCCCGTGACACTGGACAATGTTTCTCTCCCCCATTCAGGATTTCTGCGTTACATTAACGCACAGTCTACTGTTTGTATATAGCTTCTGTGTATATATATATATATATATTTTATATATATTCTATCTTATTTTGCTATTTTGTTTTGTTTTTTGTCTGCACCAACAACACCAAGTCAAATTCCTTGTAAGTGCAAACCTACTTGGCAATAAACTTGATTCTGATTCTGATTCTAAAGAAACAACAGCTAAAAAGATAGCAAAGGTCACCAGACATCACTGCTTTTTTAAAAACTGATTTTGTTTATTTGACTAAGCTTATAGTAAGAACATTAATAATTTCTCAACTTGACTACTGTCAAACAATATGGTCAAATGCAAAAAGAAAAGATTTAGAGAAACTTCAAATAATGCAGAATAAAGCTGCCTGTGTGGCATTAAATTGTTTTCACAGCACCAGTATAAATACCATGCATTCAAATCTAAGCTGGCTAAAGATTCATGACAGGGCACTAGCTTCGCTATTATTCTCAACGTGGAAAATCCACTGTTTCTGTTTGTTCAATTTAAGAATAATTTGGACTCTCATGGTTATGCCACAAGTAGTGCTGTCAATCGATTAAATTTTTTAATCGCGATTAATCGCATAAATGCCTGAGTTAACTCGCGATTAATCGCATTTTAATCGCACATTTTTTTCCTGATTGAAAATCATTTAAATACTCTCGATGACATACAAAAAAATACATACAGGCTAGGTTTGTGCCAATGTTCTTTTTTTAAAATGAAAACAGGTCACAGATACTGATTTATGCCATAGAAACATATGGCAAGAAGATGGGGAGGCATGTAGCAAAAAATAACAAATATGTAGGCAAAAAAAAGGCCCTGAAAACAGGCTGATGTAAAAGACAGTCTTTACAGTTAATACAGTCTTTTGAACAAAGACAAGCATTTTACCCTACTGCTATAAAATTTAGTAGAGTTAACATTAGATGTTAATTAACCAAGGTAATAATGAACAATTTTCAATCAATACATCAAAATCAATAGACCGACATCACTAGATGGAGGTAGTCTATGCTCTCTAGAAAGTTACTTTTCAGCCTCTTAACAAAAATGAGAACACACACACACCCACTCACCCACACACAGACACACCCACCCACACACACACACACACACACACGCGATACCGACCTGTTGCGTACACAGACGGCAAGAGTGCTGCTACGAGATTCCATTTCACCTCAGTAATCAGTTTTCTCAGCGTATTTCAGGTTGCTACTACACTCAACTTGTTTGTTGGTGGTGGGGCTTAAAGAAAAGGCACTAGCGTCACCCAGTGTATGAGCGTCTTTTTCCCTTGAGGAGCTCCGCTCTAGAAGCCTATGAGAAATGCATAGACTGGGGGAAAATAGCCCCGCCTTCCCGCAGGCTGCAGCGGGATGTACTTGGAAAAATTGTACCATAAAACCACATAGCGTTAATCTCACGTTAAAAAAATTATCGCCGTTAAAATGGCCTCGCGTTAACGCGTTAATAACGCGATAATTTTGACAGCACTAGCCACAAGACAAGCAGCTGAAGGACGATTTGTAATTTCTAGGGCGAAAACTAATTTCCTCAAATGCACCTTTACTTACAGAGCAATGAAAGAATGGAACTAATTGCCATTAATTCTCATAAAAATTGTACATAAATCTGCTTTTAAAATGCAACTTAAGAAGTTTTTTGGAGCAACTTATCTATAAATGAATTAGTTTCATATTCTAATTTATTGTAAGTTATTCATAAAATGTTAAAGTTTTGAATAGTAACTTTCCCCTTTTCTATGAATGTTCAGTCTTATTGATATGTATATGAAATTTGTCATCTGTCAAACATGTTCATGAATTTACATGGAATACTGTATTTTAATGATTTGGACCCCAGGAAGAGTAGCTGGCTATAAACCACAGCTAATGGGGATGCTAATAATAAATAAACAAAAAAATAAATTTAATTTAAAATGTCTTCTTGAGTTATTAAGCCAAATGTACAGTAGGTGGTCTTGAATCCTGCACAGAACCACTACTGTGTTAATTTTAAGTTGCTGCTCTTTTAACTTAACTGTATATGTTTCTGATTTTTATTCATTGTTAACATTGCCATTAACCTACTTCCCATTTGAATCACATTGCAACAGCAATGGTTTAAACAAATGATTCCAACTAAAAGTGATTAACAGCATTAAATAGTATACAGAATTTGAAATATTTTTTATGATAAAGAATTGTGCATGATGCACCTCATAAGCTAAACATGTTTAAGCTGTCATCAGTATATGAATCAAAACGTAGCTACATTTAAGTTTGACATTTTGGTCGTCCCACATGCTGACATGGAAACATCTGCACTAAACTATTAACTTTTGATTAGTTTAGTCCGGGGGCTAATTGAAAATGACAAATGCGACTTGACTGTGATGTCTGTAAACCAAAGTCATCGTGCTTGTTGAGAAATCTCTTGACGTTCCAATGAGGACAAAAGAGGAGCCGGTGTCATTAGAAATATTTAAGAGCAGCAGATGCATTGTTCATCTGCTGTCATGATTCTTATTACAACCACAGACCAAGCAGTTAATTAGCTGGACACTTTTCAGACAGAAGCAGCTGTGGGCAACATATTGAGAGAGGATGTGAGGCAACAGCCATTGGATACAGGAAAAAGAAGAAATCTGAGAGGAGTAAAAGGGTGAGTTAGTGAGGCAGAGTGGAAGTGGGGAAGGATGGGAGCATCATCAAGGGTAATATGAACATAATTAACCCCTCTGATTATGGAATGTGTGTTAGTCTTTATTTGTTTTCCTCAAACCATTACCCTATCAATGATTTTTCTGTTTCTAACTACTAAGGAAGGTGCAGTGCTTAATGCTAGGAATTCAGCCGTAATATCGCTGTCTCAATTGTACAATATTTAAAATACCTATATCTCAGAAAAACACCTTGGAAACCTTTTTAGGCTTTTGTTTATTCAGCATGCGTTTTTAAAAGCTTGATGAAGTATTACATTTCTGCGTGATAATTTGTTACCATGCATCATGGATAAGGGAGGCTTCAGATCCACTGACAATTTTTATTCACTTAGATTTGAGGCAGCATGCTGGGGAAGCTGCCAGAAGGTTTCTAGGTTTGAATCATAGTCCGGGCCTTTTTGTGTGGAGTTTGAATACTCTCCATGTGCACACAGTGGTTCTCTCCAGGTGTGTCCTTAGAATCTCTAACCTCTTAAATTCTGAGAACTTCACTGTTATACGGATGTCTGAGTGTCTAGATGGATTTATAAATGATGCATTTCTACGACTAGAAGACTCTAGACTCTAGTCTCTCCTTTTTCTCATCTATTCCATCCCACATATGTTCTGATACAATTTATTTTACTGAAACCAAATGTACGAATTTATTTCATCAAAGTAATTCTGTATCTGTTGTTTTAATAAAACAACAAAATGTTCTCAGAAATCAACTGCTGCAGATGGGACATTATTTAATGTTTATTCAATTAGCCCTGATTAATAACTGCCCTGTGGGGAATACAAAAATCTCATCTTTTTGTAACAGTGAATGCACCACACTCTTCAGTGTTTATGCTGTTACTGAATGAAGAACGTTTTGCTTCTTTAATGATCACAGAGCTACTTAAAAAAAAAACTTGGGAAGCAGGGAGAAGAAGAAGCAACATGTCTAAGGTGGTGAAAGGGAGATTAAAAACTATAGAAGATGGCAGCCAGGTCCTCTGATGCTTCTAATCAGGCTTTTAACTCCAGAAAATGCTGGAATCATGTTGGAAATCCAAGAATAAAGATAAAACATCCAATTTCTTTAGGGAATATATATTAAAAAAGGCCAGTTTAGCAGTGTTACTTCATACTTGCTAACTGTTCAAAAAAAGATGAATTTTTTTTTAAGTGAAATCCATGGCTATATTTTTTTTGAAATATAAATAACACCTTTTTAGTATTGTCATTTCCCTCATACAGGAGGTACATCATAAATATAATGCTTCTGTCATGGTAGGTAGTATTGAAAAAGCATTTAGAACTGCTTAACTAAGTCATCTTATTTCATAGTGTGTTTACTGCAGACCTCCTTTGCCCTGAGGTATGACATACACACCTATGAGCACATCTCTCAGAAGGATGGTGTCTATAAATGCATGAAAAATGTAAGTTTGCATGCCGGGGCATTTTTGGTGTGCCTATGCAGGATACGTGCATGTTGGAATGTGAGCATGTGTGTAGACCCTCTGTTCTGTATGCTTTGTGGGTTGTGCCAGCTGGAATCAGAAAGGTTGACCTTGGTCATAAATATCTAATCAGTGTTTGCTGTCCATGAAAAAGTTCAATTTATTCCTGACCCAATGGGAAAATGCCTCAGCCAGAGCCTCTCTTGCAGACAAAACGAAATTCAAGTCTGAGAGGCGGAGAGGGGAACCTTAACCTGGTTTGGATGAAGTAGGACAGAGGCATTGCTTGAAAAAAAATAAAAAATCAGTTCTCATCATCTGCTGATGAGAAGTCATCACCAGGAAGCTACAGATGGATAGCTTTCACAAAAAAAACCCTCATTGTTTGTTTGGTCTGAAAAGAACTGTGATATGGTACAATGAAAAGCCATCACAGTCGGCAAAGTATTGGATATTATGTGTTTGATACTGTCTTACTGTCAAACTGAATAAATGCCTGACTGAAAATGTTGCCTCAGATACCCTTGCTCTTGATTCCTTCCTATTTTAACATTTTCTAAAATGAAAAACCACAACAACAATATATTACCAGCCCATTCACATAAGTAAAAGCAGAATTTCAAGCCAGAAGCATTCAATATAGAGAGGTTCTGAGTTACAAGTATGCATTTCTAAATTGTCTGTACTGTATGTGTGAAATAAAAGAAAGGAAGCCAGAAATAAATTGCTAAAGAAAGAGAAGGCAGGGGATAATTTGTTGTTTCACTTAATGAAGCTTGCTACTGTGCCTGGCCTTGTGGCGGCCTCTTAGTGCTCTTATTTGCCTTATTAATATGCATGCTAATGTACCTATTTTATGGCCCAACAGTTCTGATTCACTTTAAAATCAATTATCCATCTGGTACACCCATACCTCGTGCCGGCTCAAATGTGTATTCATTTCAGCAAACATACATCGGCACAACACAATAAAGATAAATGCCCCGATTAGAGGCAGTAAACAAAGGAGCTAGGGATGGCTTTAATGAGATTTGGCACAAAAGGAGCTTACACTTTCTTAAATAATGAGCCTAGGGTCCCTTTTTCCAAATGCAAATTATATAAAGGAATGTTTCGCTGCCCTTGTTCCAATTTCATTTAGATAAGAGTGTCTCCAAACAAGTTGGCTGTTAATATTCTCACATGAGCACATCACTGCCTTCCTGCTTGGCATCTCCCAGCGGAGGGAAAGAGTGCTCTCCTCTCCGCAGACACTTTAGTCTGTAATAAGTTCTGAAAAGTTCACTGTGCTTGTTAAATACTTTGACCAGATGAGATGGAGCTGGGAATGGCTTCAATAGAGTTGACAGACGCACTTGGCTGGACTCATCAACTGTTTTAGCACCAACAACTGTATAATCACTTTCAGAGAAAGGTCAAGAATGCAGTAACTGAGACAATGGAAGTAACTTTGCACAAACAAATGAGGAGATGAATGTATAGAAATTAGCTAATAGAAATAATTTGCTGCCTTTCAGAGTACAACAATTTATGTTGTTTGTTAGAAACTGTAAAGCCAGGAAATTATGGGGAAATTTTTTTTTCAGTAAATGTTTTAAGCTGCTTGATTACTGAAATAATTCAATCTACGGTGTTGCTATAGTTTTTTAACACTTAAAACGATCAGAAAATTAATTTTGTATGATGTATTTGAGCAGTTTGCATACATCCTTGAAGGGATCCAGTCACAGACTGTGCCTATTAAAAAAACAAACACCAACAACCTTATGTACATGTTAAAATAAAGCAATTTATAAAGAATATGGTGCAAATGCAGTAGAAACATTGAGTTGAGTTCTATTTAAAGAGATTTGAAAATTCACAATGTAGGGCAAAAATTATGTTTACAAGTGGGAGACTTGACTAGACTTGATTAGAGTTTCAACAGTTCAACAGTCTGATGACAGCGAGAAAAAAGCTGTTGCAGAACCTGCAGGTCTTGCATCAAATGCTTCGAGGCCTTCCTAGAGGACAGCCTCATAGTGTTTACTCAATCACTTTAGAACCTGAAACCTTTTTTTGCACCATACTCGATCAAAAGAAAGGAGCTTTGTTTTACACTGTTGCTATGTGCTGGCAGATCTTACTTTTCCATCTACGTGCTAGCTTCCTCAGCCTTAGCTAACACTTCAATGAACATCAATGTTTATATTGTATTCCAAGCACTTCACTTGTCTTATCCCTCTTGGCATCCATATTTTCCTCAATTTTGGACTTTTCTTATTTTTTTCCACGCCTCTTGGAGAAAAAATGGCTTCTGCTCCATTTCTTACTTGTTTACTGTTGTGACGATGTGAAATATCTTACCTCAAGCCATGTGGTCTTCTTATGTATGCTTAAACTTACTAACAAATGGAACAAGAACTAAGTAAAAAATCTGAGAAATAAAATCTAAGCCAACAGGAAACCACAGTTCAATCAGATAACCTTTATATAGAAACCAGAAAAAGCTAGTCACAAAAATGAACCTTTTAATAGCCACACACCTGATATAAGATTATACCCATGCCTCAGAGGAATGCCAAACAAACACATTTCTGCATGTTGAATGGTGTGCATTTATAGGGTGATATTACATCTTGGGTTTTTAAAGATGAAAGAAAAATAAAACATTTAAAATAAAATTATGTGTAAAGCGTAAAGAAAAAACCTAGATGTAATTTAAATGTACAATGATAACCACTGTTTGGTGAAACGAGCTGATAACCCTTTTTCTGCTCTTAGGTGGCTAAAAAAATTCCCGTCTGTATTTACTTTACTGTATTTAAGAATCTTGACATGTAAACTAAAACAAAATAAAACAATGCCAAACATAGTAAAAATGTATTTGGAAAATAAATAATGGAAATAACTTGAATCAGTTTAAAATGCACCACTATCTAGTAGTAAACATGCTTCAGCATTGAATTCATCTGCTTTAGGTGGGAGGAGCCATTTTCAGGTACCGTTTGTTTGTAATGGAAAAGGACTTTAAGTGATGGCAAATCCATTTGGTTTAGCCATACAATCAAATTATTTGCATATGGAATGTGAACGACAAATAGATAGCTAGGTAGATAACTAGACACACAGACAGATAGCTGAATAGATGGGGGGTGAGCACAGGGGCAGGGAGGCAAAGAGTGCAATGGTGTTAAATAAAAAGGGACCAAGGCATTGGCTGGATGGTAATGAAGGGAGGAGGGAGGGTCGGCAGCTGAGGTCCCTGTAGATGAGATCTCTCTCTGACATGTGTGTCCCCTTCATTACCCATTAAGGGGGGAGCAGTGATGAATCCTTAATATGACATTACACCAATTTTCCTCTTCATTTAGTCTGCTAATGTGCTGGTCTGCTCCTATATGCCCAGGGGCTGCCTGTACCAGACTCAACCCGAAATAGACCACAGTGGCCACTGGTGGCACACCTTGAAGCAGCCTAATTAGGGGCAGCAACCACCTAATAGAGCTTTCTAGATGAGGGTTAGTTTACTTAGTTTGTTTTTCTTAGCAGGTAGAAACTGTGCGTGATGAAGCTCAGGGAGCTGGCGGCCAACCAGTAAGGCATGTATAAGGTGTGTATCTGACACTTGATTGTAGAGATATCAATTGCATACATTTGAGGGCAGGGATGCCCTCTGTCACCTTTCCTGTCTTTAATCTTTATGGCCAGCATTTCTAGTTTGCAGCTGAATGCAAAGAGGCTGGAAGGGGAACGAGGTCCTCTAGGTCAGAGGCCATGGTTATTGATGGCAAAAAGGTGGCATGTTCCCTTTGGCTTGGATGAGAGTTCCTGCCTCGAGTGGAGGAGTTCAAGTATCTTGGGGTCCTTTTGCAACCGAGTGGAGAATGGAATGGGAATTTGGAAAGATGGATCAGTGCGGCTGCTGCTATAATGCGGATGCTGCACTGGTCTGTTGTGGGGAAGGGTGTGCTGAGAGAAAACGCAAAGCTCTAGATTTACGAGTGGGTCCTAAATCCAAGAACTCTAGATTATGAATGAAACAACGAGATTGCGGATACAAGACACTGAAAGGAAATGTCTCTGCAGGGTGGCTGGGCACTCCCTTAGAGATAGGGTGAGGAGCCTGGTCATTCAGAAGGGACTCTGATTAGAGCTGCTTCTCCTCCACATTAAGACGAGTCACATGAGGTGGCTCTGACATCCTTTTCTCACACTCCCTGGACACCTCTCTTAGGAGGTGTTCCAGGCACATCCCACCAGAAGCAGACCCAGGACACACTGCAGGGACTATTGGGCACATTGGGGTCCCCCAAGCAAAGCTGAAACTAGTGTCTGGGGAGAAGGAAGTCTGGGAGTCTCTACTGAGACTGCTTCCCCTGCGACCTGGTCCCTGATAAGCAGACAATGATAATTAGGAGCAGGTAAAAAAATCTGGTTTTAAACAAATAAAAACTGAAAGAAATTGTATTCTGTAATATAAAAACAGCTCTTCTGTAAAGGGTCTTTAGAGGACCAGTGAACAACCAGCACTATGCAGATTTAGGAACACAACAGACAGGATAAGGAGAAAGTCTGAAGCGTCTAAAGTCAGGGTTAGTACATATATTGTTTGTTATAAGTTATAACAAACAATAATGACACCGAATATATTTATCAATTGACCATGCAAAAGTGGAGAGTATGGCAAAACTGCACCCCTACCAACACATGAACATTCATCTACACTTTCATGAAAGGCAAAGAGAGGATAAATCAGAGAAGCAGCCAATATGCAAATGTTAACTGCAGAAGATGCAGAGATCTAAGGCTCAGGTGAAAGAATTTAAAGGCAGATATGACTGTATTGGAAGGGTGGAAAGAAGACAACCATTGTGGAAAGAAAGCCATAAAAATATTTGTTAGCTTTTTTTCCATAAGAGATAACATATGGAGTTTGATGATGACGATGGATGAGTCTAAAACTTTCTGCGATTTATATTGTTGCAAATAAGCCTAAAACTCATCTCTTTGGTGACGCACAGTAATAGTTTAATCCTGTGGGAGTGGTGATCTTCAGCAGACGGTAAGTGGTCAGGTTATTAAAAGCTAAATAGGAATGAAAACCTATTTGAAGCTGCAAAAAAAATGAGACTAGACTGAAGAGTCAGCCTCAGGCAGATATATGACCATGAACAGACAGTCAAAGCAAGGATGGAATGGTTGGGACAACACATTTGCCAAATCAGTGGGAGTGGGTTTTTTAGCTTACAACCTTGGAATCCTGAGGTTGTGAGTTCGAAACCCACTCCCGCAGACTGCCTCTCTGGGTCTCTGAGCAAGACCCTTAACTAGTGCTGCGCCGATGCCATTTTTTGGTCCCGATACCGATACCTGGCTGTGCAGTATCGGCTGATACCGATACCATAATAATGTAAAATAATTGCCATCATGGCTTTGTCGAGCTGCTGCCTACCTTTGTGAAGCAGGAAAAAATCTATTACAAAGTGAATCCAGTAGAACTTTTTATTGCCTACCAGGAGTGGGTGACAATAGTTGAATAAACATATGGCTCTCAAAATGGTATCGGTGCCCTATTTGGTGGTACTCGCCGATACCGATACCGATACCACCATTTTAGGGCAGTATCGGGGCCCCGTCCGATACTGGTATCGGTATCGGTGCAACACTACCCTTAACCCCCGATTGCTCCCCGGGCGCTGCACAGTGGCAGCCCCCTAGTCTGAAAAGCTGAAGGGGTAAAATTCCTTTTGATAAATTGTAGACATACCCTGAAAGACATTGCAGAGGTTGCAGAAAGTAGTTCTACATATCTGTCTGATAATGCATCCTATTCTATCAACTTCACAATAATGTATTCATGTATGTAAGTTATTGACAGTAAATTTGAAACCAACTCACTCAGCATGCCCATCCCCAGCATGAAGGCATCCATGGTGTAGGGCAGACCCCTGGCTCGCCCTCGCGTACCTGGTGGGAACATCACCTCCTTGGGCTGGGCCTTCTTACATTCTACCTATGTACACAGACAAACACACACACAGATGCACACAGACAACCCATTAAACTGTGTAGGTACACAAGTAGACAGATCTGACAGGGCTGTCTCAGCTCTTAAGGCTGGTTTTGTGTCTGACTCACACACAGCTAGATGTTTTCCATAGGAGAGAAAGAGAGCGTGAGACAGGGAAAACACAACTAAGTCAAACTGGACTCACATTTTAGAGAAAAGACTCCAAGGGAAAGTTAAAATCGTGCTCCCCCTGTATTAAAGCAAAGGTTACTGCTCCAGTGAGCATGTGCCTGGAGCCTCAGGGAAATACAAGCTAAAGACTTTTAAGAGTTTTGAGACATGAGAGTAGAATAAGCTGCTTCCACTATGCAGAGTTTTTGGAAGTCAAACATTATAAACACCAAAGAATTGATAACTGCAACAATAGCAGTTTAAATTTAAGCAAATCTAGTCTTTCACACAGTAAAGTCCCTTGTGTCCCACAGCCTTCTTCCACCTGCAGCACCCATCTCAACTCTGCATTTAATCCTCTTGCTCTCCCTCTCACACATATACAGGTTTGCTCATTTTCCCATTTAGCAAGACTGACATTCCCTCCTCCTACATAACACATATCAAATGAACGATGTGACAGGGGCAGATGAGGGGAGGAAGAAAGATGAGAGTCCTATTTACCACGTATCCATCCTATCTGTAGGAATTATAGCAGCTGACAGCGTTGCCGCGGCCCTGCGTCTCTCGGTTGTTCTTTGGTAGGCTGAGTCCGTTCACCATGCTGCACAATCTATTTGCTCCACTGCCTGCTTGGCATCAGCCTGTCCATCTGTTTGTCTGTTTGCCTCCTGGCTCTTGCCGGCTTCTCCCCACTGCCTCCACTTAAGCGGGGCTTTCTCGGCTGCTGCGATTCACATGTCATCCCGGCCTGCTGCACAAGACAGGCACCTGCACCGCTGCAGCATGCACATCAGCTAAAGGTATAGCTCGGCAGCCATATAAATAGGTCTGCAGCTCCTGACAGGCCAGGGGTGAACATTATTATTCACACGAAGCGGTAGGCACAACATGTTACTGCGTTTTTTCCAAACTGAAGAAATACTTAATGCCTTGAGAGGTTTTCGTGCTGAATCAATAGTGTAACAAGCGCTTTATACTACATCCAGGGAACAAGACATGTAAAAAGAGAACACTAATGAAAAAGGTTTCCATCACAGAGGGGAAGCTGCTGCGTTGCAAAGCTGTGATTTGTTGCTGTTAGCAGCCCCTTTTATTTGAAGCAGACTGACTAAAATACACAGTTCCCTCAGCCACTTTGTAGCTGTCACAGCCACTCTGGCCTCTACATTCGCCTTGTGCGGTTTGACATAGTGCTGAGGCGAGCGCAGGCTCTCCTATCGTCAAGAGAATGACCCATGGAAACAGGAGTTGGCTGGGACTTCTGAGTGTGTTGGAAATCTCAGCACACTGCTGGGATTTTCATATGTTCACATGGCTGAGTGACAAATGCAGTCGAGTTCCACCCACGCCGCAGACACGCTGCCGTCTGATCAGCCGTCCTTCTGTAACCCCTGCCACTTCCAGCGAGTTGGACGCTCAGGTGGCCTGCTGGGGGTAAGACAGAGCCCCGTGTGTGAGTCATGCCTACATGCTCTCAGATACGAGTCTTTGATATTCATAGTGAGGGCTCCTTGTCATGGATTTAAAAATCCAGTCAGAAGCGTAGATGTGTGGTGGTGTGAGTGTGTGGGTGTTCACCTGCTTCACAGACAGGGAAGTGTGTGAGGGAGGCAGGCAGGAGCTTTCAAGATTCAGCAAAGTTGAAATAAAACGGGAAGAAAGGGAGAGAGGACACGGAGACAATTCAGCCGCTGTGAATGAGAAGCTACAAAAGAGGTTCAGCAACTGTGAGGGCAGAGATTCAAATTTTGCCAAGTGGAAAGTTTTAGCGACTGAACCTGAGCAGCTTAAAAACAGGTTTTGGCTTAGAGTATTTCCAAGAATTATAGCTTGTTGAACTTGTCAAGGACTTCTGAATTAAACTCGCCGCAGTGTGATGTACTGGGACCCACAATATAAACACCAAGGTGCCATTGTGTAGCATGGTGCCCTGTAGGGAAAGGCGACACCCCATTAACCTGCCTTGACTTTGTGGAGAAGGGGACAAAACTCAAAAGGAGAAGTGACTCAGGCTAAAACAGTCTCAAACACACAGTTACAGCTTTAAACCTTTCAGGCACAGCGTTCACAAGTTATCTAAACCTAGACGGTTTTAACAAAATCTGAGATGATTCTTCTATAAATGCCTGCATGCAATGCAAAACCTCTGAACAGTTAGATGTGGATAAAACCAGCTGTGCTGGTCAGACTTCACTACATACTATAGGGCAACAGGAGGCTTTAGATGATGCTTAGGCAACTTGCTGCACAGTTTAACATGAGTATTAAATAATCCAAGCTGGCATCAGGCCTAAAACAGTGTGTGGTACAAGTGGACAGATGTTGACTTATAGAAGACAGAATGCTCTGTTTAGAAGGTCTTTTACATTAATTAAGCATTTAGTATTGCACATCCAAAATATTCACAATAATTGCCATAATCTAGTATTTGGGAAAACTTTGTGTTCATTTATTCATGTTCTTATTGATCAGAATTAGCAGCATAGGTTTTAATTTACCTACAAAACTGTTCACATTGTCAGTAACAATGTTGGGATGGTTAACAGGTCTTTATATAAAATAAGAGCATCAAGGCAAGAATGATTACTTCTTTTTGCCTGTTGTTTCTGCATAGTTGGAAAGCAGGCTTGCACTGGTTGTGTGAACTGTTAGTGTGTCAGATGTTGAAGAATGACACCTTTTGCCACTTTTAATCTCCTTATTTTGTTTTAGAGCAGCTGTAGATGAACTAATAGTAGTTATCAAATAGGTTGTATCAGACTAATTGATATAAACTTATGCTTATTTTCTATATCATTCTAATATTGACTGGTCTAAATCTAGAAAATTCTGCAGAAAGGTATAACACAAATACATAGATAATGTTTATATATGGTTTAAGGTTAGGATATGATTTTCCATAATTTCCAGGATTATTCCACTCCAGCTCTCATTCTTACATATGATCTTACATTTAATTGAAGCTACCTTTTCTAGGTGGTAGGATTCTAGGTGGATTCTGTAATATGAGTGTACCGCTTCCTGCTGCAATTAAAGATTTATAAATCCTCACACTTTTAGCTCCATGCTTTTACTTGAATGCCATATTTGCTTTCCTCTGTTTCTGTGTAAATAAATAAATAGATCAGTTTAGAATAAGCGATCAAAGGAATGTGTTTCCAGAATTCCTAATCTCTATCTGGCCTGTCTCGGGCAGACTTTCCAGTTTTCCAGGGAACCAAGACTGCCTCCCATGATGGGTGGCGTAAGCAGTTTTCCTCCAAATGTGGACGCATGTATTTTCAAATCAACAGTATCAAGAACCTGCTGTAGGTTCTGTAATGACATTTTTACAGCATCTTGCAGTCTGCTTTTTAGGGTGAGCTCACAGTCGGACCAGAAAATGTCTGCAATTGTGTTCAATTTCCTCCCATTTTAGACAATATTTTAAAATAATAAATCGTTGATTTTCATTATTTAGAGACATTTTTTTATCCTTTTCAAGATATCGTCTTTTTATACTAATCTCAGCATGGTTTTCATTGTCATTATAACAATCAGGAGAACAACAGACTTATTGTCTGGGGAAAAGGGCAAATTTCCCTCAAAATGATGGCGCAGTAATAATGTGCTCATCATGTGTAACTAATGTGAAATACGTCCATGTGTAATTTTAAAGAGGCAGGTAAATCAGGCAAAGATTGTACTAAAGTAAGAAGCAGTGATTTTAATTACTTAAGTAAGAGAAAAAGATATTGGTAAATAGATTTACTGATCATAACATCTGATGTAATTTGATCAAAATGATGTAATCATAAAGAAAAATAATAATAAATAGAAAAATAATTTAATCATTTTAAGACTAGGAATGTCTTCCAGCAACAATATCTACTGTTTACTGTGTTTACCAGAGAACTCCAAATATAACAGAAGATATAAAATATCATTGGAACACTGAAGCTAATTTACCAACAACACGACTCCCTTTAGAGCAAACTAGAAGAGTCTGAATCGTTTGTTCTTCATTCAGTGAAGTTATTTGTCAATAGTTGAGTAGCCAGAAATGTATAATTCATAATATTAGTCAAATAAAAGTAAAGCTATGATGCAGTAAAACTGCTCCTAGAAGTTACTAAATATTACTCTCCATATAACTACGAAAGAATTTTAACCATGTGGAAATAAATTGTATTTTTCACCAGCAATAATTTTTTTTAACGAGATTTTACACAACATTAAGGAAGTGTGAAGTTGTCTAGTTATATTCCTTTTTTTATTTTCCACAATAAAAAGGATAAAACTTATTAAAATATTTACAGCATGCACACAGGCAGTTCTAGGATGTCCTTAATATTTCACGACTGTAAATCTACTGTAAATATATATCTACAGTATATGATTCTTCTAATATTATTGGAATAATTTAAAGTAGCAAAAATACATAAAAATTATACTTCCCTGTTGACAACACAACATAAAACAAGATAACCCTTAATTACTATAAAATACATATACTGCATAATAACTGGCCATGGTTCATATATTGTAGTTTTTTACATTTTTCTTTCTACATTCAAAGGGATAAACCTTAATAATCAATACTTCTTATCATATTTACAGCAGTTACTATAGTTGTCTTTATTTTGATTTAAAAACTGTCAGATCCAGTTTTTCTTTTGTTTAAATACCAAGAAACCATGAAATATTGGTATTTTACTCAATATTTTCATGCTGGACGAATGTCATATGTGAGCATGTGGTTTAGCTCAGGTTGCTTTTCTATATTAACAAACATTCAAGCTCTACACTGACATTATCACACAACCCAATAGGTTGGCTTTATGATGAGTGTAATAAAAGCTCCTAGCTAAAGAAATAAACAACCCTTCTTCGTGTGGAATCTACGAAAGCTATGACACAGAGTGGGGAAGCATGCCAGTTATGACCTTTTCAATACATCCACATCTAAATTAACCTTGTAGGTAGAACGGAGACGAGTGGGCGGGATGGACTGGCAGTGGCTGTCCTTCAGGGACAAGCTTTGTGGGCGTGGGTGAGCATCTGTGTGAGTGTGTGTGCACGCTAAAGGGGGGAGGCGTACGGCGGCTATTAGCTTCGCCAGTGAATGGATTCCATCAGTCGTCTGGCAGACTGGAGAAGAGGAAACGGTGTGATTCATTTACTCTCACCTGAACACACAAAACACACAGAGTGCATAGTTACTGTAAGGACTGTCACAGCGCTGACTGGTCAGTGTCGGGTGACATTATAGTACAAAAAAAAAAGTCTCAAATGCTTTTTAACATATTTTTTCTCTTGAAAGTAAACAAATGAAGTAAAACGTCAAACTACTTGCTACAGCTGACGTTATGCTTGGAAATCAAATGTTAGAAAGCAACTGAAAAGGCTGACAAGTTGGTATACTTTAAGACATACTCTGGTCAGCACCCTCCTTGTTCTTCATGATGCCATGTAACCATGGTGAGCATAAAAACAGGCCTACTGAGTGATTCCAGCTACACGACGATAACGTTTTAGAAGAAGCAAAACGATGCCGGAGATGGCAAACAATCTCAGACGAATCATTATGCCTGATGATCTCTCTGCATGGATACGGCATATAAAAGGTAAGGGATGAAGGGTCATTTTCAGGCCATGCACACCCCGAGGTGCTTCCACTCCCCTTTTGCCATGCCTTTATATTGCAAAAATAATACTGTCACCATACACACTGAGAGACACATTCAGAAGTAGCACCATGATCATGAGGTTGATGTGAAATGGCCTCCATCACTTCCTCAATCAGCAGATCTGAACATCTCGGAGCTTTTATGGGACATCCTGGTGAGCGGACTGCAAAGTGGATTTCCACTTGCTTCATCCCTCAAAGCTTTCCTTCTTCAATGAAGGGTAAACATCCAATTACTGACAGTCTAAGACTTGTAAGGCAGCGCTCCAAGAGGGACTCAAACTGCTCAAAGGGGTGGTCCGTCTCCCTTATTAGGCACTTGATGTTCAAAGAATGTGAGAAAGTAACTCTGTATGTATATATATATTAAAAAACAACCCATAGCCTTTAGTTTTTTTCCTGTAGAAATGATCCTTACCACACTCACAGCTACCAGGACCAGTTTATCTGGTTATAACTTCAAACCAGTATTCTAAGAGTCATGGCATTAAGTTGCAAACAGATCAATTAATTTAGCAGCTACTGTTGAATCCACTCATCAGAAATCAGATATACACTATATTGCCAAAAGTATTTGCTCACCTGCCTTGACTCACATATGAGCTTAAGTGACATCCCGTTCCTAATCCATAGGGTTCAATATGACGTCGGTCCACCCTTTGCAGCTAGAACAGCTTCAACTCTTCTGGGAAGGCTGTCCACAAGGTTTAGGAGTGTGTTTATGGGAATTTTTGACCATTCTTCCAGAAGCGCATTTGTGAGGTCGCACACTGATGTTGGACGAGAAGGCCTGGCTCTCAGTCTCCGCTCTAATTCATCCCAAAGGTGTTCTATCGGGTTGAGGTCAGGACTCTGTGCAGGCCAGTCAAGTTCATCCACACCAGACTCTGTCATCCATGTCTTTATGGACCTTGCTTTGTGCACTGGTGCACAGTCATGTTGGAAGAGGAAGGGGCCAGCTCCAAACTGTTCCCACAAAGTTGGGAGCATGGAATTGTCCAAAATGTCTTGGTATGCTGAAGCATTCAGAGTTCCTTTCACTGGAACTAAGGGGCCAAGCCCAGCTCCTGAAAAACAACCCCACACCATAATCCCCCCTCCACCAAACTTTACACTTGGCACAATGCAGTCAGACAAGTACCGTTCTCCTGGCAACCGCCAAACCCAGACCCGTCCATCAGATTGCCAGATGGAGAAGCGCGATTCGTCACTCCAGAGAACGCGTCTCCACTGCTCTAGAGTCCAGTGGCGGCGTGCTTTACACCACCGCATCCGACGCTTTGCATTGCACTTGGTGATGTATGGCTTGGATGCAGCTGCTCGCCCATGGAAACCCATTCCATGAAGCTCTCTGCGCACTGTTCTTGAGCTACATGAAGTTTGGAGGTCTGTAGTGATTGACTCTGCAGAAAGTTGGCGACCTCTTCGCACTATGCGCGTCAGCATCCGCTGACCCCGCTCCGTCAGTTTACGTGGCCTACCACTTCGTGGCTGAGTTGCTGTCGTTCCCAAACACTTCCATTTTCTTATAATACAGCTGACAGTTGACTGTGGAATATTTAGGAGCGAGGAAATTTCACGACTGGATTTGTTGCACAGGTGGCATCCTATCACAGTTCCACGCTGGAATTCACTGAGCTCCTGAGAGCGACCCATTCTTTCACAAATGTTTGTAAAAACAGTCTGCATGCCTAGGTGCTTGAATTTATACACCTGTGGCCATGGAAGTGATTGGAACACCTGATTCCAATAATTTGGATGGGTGAGCAAATACTTTTGGCAATATAGTGTATATGCACAACACAAGCTTATGGTCTCATATTCTTTATCTTTATCAAAGTAAATGGAAACATTTATTATATATATATACATTTATTGCAAATTGCATGTAGCACTAGATGTATAGACATTTAGGGTGTGACATTATAAAAGCTTAACATTAAACTGGGTCATAAAATACATTGTTTAACTAAAGTAGCTTGAGTTGCTACAGGTAAGGATTCATCTTGTAACCAGTCAGCTGCCAGTTTAGGTCCCTTGCTCCATCTGTTTCAGTTGTGTCCTTGGGCAAGACACTTCAACAAATTTGCCTGTAGTCAGCGGTCAGAGGGCCTGGAGGCACCAACTGTTTGGCAGCATTGTTTCTGTGCCCTGAGGCAGCAGTGGCAACAGTGTGGCTTACCACCATTATTGTCTGAATAAATGGGTAAATGAAAAAATGTAGTTTGACACGCTTTTAGGTTGTTTGGACTCCATTAATAACTGTAAGTACAGGTCAGTTACCATTTACAATCTAACCAAAACAACTTCTGAAGCTCTAATCTAGAAACCTCACTGTGCGTCACTGTTATGGTCGCTCTGATTGTTAATCCTTGTAATCTGCAATCTGCAATACAATCTAAGAATTCCATAGTTTTCCACACTTACATTTATTTTTTGCTTCCTTAGGAGGTATTGTTTTTTTGGGAAAAGACGCAGGGTCAGGAGGAAGTACACCCTCTTAACTCTAGGGGTCTGATGTATACAGAATGTTTTTTCCTCTGTTCAAAAACCCTTTTCAAATCTTAAATTGAGGTCCCAAAACATATACCTCCCTGAACAATTCTTCATTCATTAAACATTTATTCAGCCAAGATGAAGCCAACGTTACCTTTCTGCTCATTTTCTATAAAAATGAGCAGAAGGCAAATGGAGCTTTAAAATAACTTTAATGGCATAACTGCAAATTCTAGTGGAGGTGCAGCATGTTCTATTGTTTTGTATTTTGCCTGACCATCTGGTTGATTGGTCTTTAATAATTATGATGGTGATTATCGTCTGTAAGATTTGATGTGTTATGGTTTGCTACACAGAGTGCATTTACAATTGGGTTCGAGAGTATTTGCCCTCAACAGCCTTTAAGCTAAGGCTGTTGGGGGCAAAGGCTGTCTCCCTGTTGTAATAATAACAATAATAATAACAATAATAATAATAATAATAATAATAATAATAATAATACATATTTTAAAATTAGTGACCAGTGATTGTTTTCACACATTTTTCTTTTAGGAATCACATAGTGGAAAAGGTGATACTGTGACAACCCAAGTGGAGAAACACCTTCCTTCAAACGCTGAAAAGAACCGCTGATCAGTGATGCTGCCAGCACAGGTGGTAATTTACTGTGGGTGAGCTTTAAAAAAAAAAAAATAAATAAGAAAGAGGTGCAAAAATGAGAAGGAAAAACTTTACAAGTCTGTCTGTGTCTATATCTATCTATCTCCCAGTCATTATAGTCTATCTTTACATTGTTTTAGGAGGGAATACCTCTATTCTAAATAATTACAGAGTAAATGTTGCATGGTGGCAGGTATAACTGTTGCCTCACAGCAAGGTCACAGTCTTCTAGGGTCTTTCTGCACGCAGTATTTGTGTTATCCCTGTGCATGCATGGGTTTTTTGGAATAGTAATGATTCCTCCAACTGTCCAAAAGTTTGAGTATAAGGTGAATTGATTAACCTAAATTAGCATTAGGTGTGTGTGTCTGTGCTCCTGTCAAGGCATCAGACTGATTACCTTTTTTTTTTTATTTCCCCATCAAATTAAGGATTGGGTATTGTAAAGTTAAGACATTTTGCTGGTCCTAATGAGCTGTTTTGATGATTTATAGCTAAGGTGGGAATTGTGTATGTGTAATGGTTATGTTTAGGGTTATTGTCAGGCTTAGGGCATAGAAATGGTTGAAAATGACTGAAAAGCAATGAAAGCCATTGGGAGTCAATTGGAATAGTTATATTTATCTAAAATGACTTTAACATCGTCATCAAATCTATTTTTACATAATTTTGTACATTTCAACTGAATTTTCTGCCTCATTTTCAACTTGATTTAATTAATTCTTTTAACATCATTTAATTATTTGAAAAGCAATTTGTTTTGACTTATTGTGTGTGAAAAGTGCTCTGTAAACTCTAAGAAAATGACTGATATCCTGACAAATTTTTGATAAGTCTGAAAAACAGAAACACTGTTTATTAACTTCTTTAAACTGTGACGCTCCAATTTTCAACTGTATTGCTTTTGTAGACTTTTTTTTTTTTTAAGGAGTCAATTAATTTCAGGCTGACATCACAGTAAAAAATTTGACATGACCTCAGTGGTTCATTACTGTAGCCTAGAAAGACATTTGATGTTACATTTTTATAACAGCAGAGATACTCCCAGAAAGACTTAACCATGGTACAGTACTTGGCAGGTATGTTGTTGTAAACATCCTTAAGAACTTGTCACAGTTCTTTTGTGGATTTCGGCTGTCCCAGCTGCTCCAGTCTCTTCACATAATCCTAGACTGGCTCCAAGATACTGATATAAAGGCTGTGTGTGGGCCAAACCATCTGCTGCATGACTGCTTCTAGCCCCATGAGCTGATTCCTCGTGTGATCAGAACTGCTTGGCTTTTGGGTCAATTAATTACAAGAAATTGACATGCTCCATATGGGTTGGAGTGATTGAAAAAAGAGGAGCACTCTTTCGTTATTCTACTGTCCTTTCATCTCACTATGAAATATATATTTTACAATATCCTGACATTAAACTAATTAGCTAATAAATGCTTTTAACAGACAGGTCATAAAAAAATCCAATCATAATTTTGCCTTAGATTTTGGGCAGCCTTCAGAAAAATTAAGATTTAAGACCCAGCGGTTCCAACAAACGTGTTTACTCCGCGGATAGTCCGTGCCACAGATTTTGCCAAGCCCCCCTATTCTATGGCGTAATGATTGTGCCATTGGTTTCAGACAGGTATTCAGTATTTAAACATCACATGCCTGGGCTCAAAATCTGTCTGACACATGCTCAACCCACTGTTCTATCGCTCAACCCAATGTCCTAGTGCTGAACCCACTGTCCTAGCACTGAACCCACTGTCCTAGCGCTCGACCCACTGTCCTAGCGCACGACCCACTGTCCTAGCGCACGACCCACTGTCCTAGCGCTCGACCCACTGTCCTAGCATTCGACCCACTGTCCTAGCATTCGACCCAATGTCCTAGTGCTGAACCCACTGTCCTAGTGCTGAACCCACTGTCCTAGCGCTCGACCCACTGTCCTAGTGCTGAACCCACTGTCCTAGCGCTGGACCCACTGTCCTAGCATTCGACCCACTGTCCTAGCATTCGACCCAATGTCCTAGTGCTGAACCCACTGTCCTAGTGCTGAACCCACTGTCCTAGCGCTCGACCCACTGTCCTAGCGCACAACCCACTGTCCTAGCTCTCGACCCACTGTCCTAGTTCTCAACCCACTGTCCTAGTTCTCAACCCACTGTCCAAGCGCTCCACCCACTGTCCTAGCTCTCAACCCACTGTCCCAGCACTCTACCCACTGTCCTAGTTCTCAACCCACTGTCCAAGCGCTCCGCCCACTGCCCTAGCTCTCAACCCACTGTCCTAGCGCTCGACCCACTGTCCTAGCGCTCGACCCACTGTCCTAGCGCTCGACCCACTGTCCTAGCGCTCGACCCACTGTCCTAGCGCTCGACTCACTGTCCTAGCGCTCGACTCACTGTCCTAGCACTCAACCCACCCACTGTCCTAGTTCTCAACCCACTGTCCAAGCGCTCCACCCACTGTCCTAGCGCTCGACCCACTGTCCTAGCTCTCAACCCACTGTCCTAGCGCTCGACCCACTGTCCTAGCGCTCGACCCACTGTCCTAGCGCTCGACCCACTGTCCTAGCGCACGACCCACTGTCCTAGCGCTCGACCCACTGTCCTAGCATTCGACCCACTGTCCTAGCATTCGACCCAATGTCCTAGTGCTGAACCCACTGTCCTAGTGCTGAACCCACTGTCCTAGCGCTCAACCCACTGTCCTAGTGCTGAACCCACTGTCCTAGCGCTGGACCCACTGTCCTAGCATTCGACCCACTGTCCTAGCATTCGACCCAATGTCCTAGTGCTGAACCCACTGTCCTAGTGCTGAACCCACTGTCCTAGTGCTGAACCCACTGTCCTAGCGCTCGACCCACTGTCCTAGCGCACAACCCACTGTCCTAGCTCTCGACCCACTGTCCTAGTTCTCAACCCACTGTCCTAGTTCTCAACCCACTGTCCAAGCGCTCCACCCACTGTCCTAGCTCTCAACCCACTGTCCCAGCACTCTACCCACTGTCCTAGTTCTCAACCCACTGTCCAAGCGCTCCGCCCACTGCCCTAGCTCTCAACCCACTGTCCTAGCGCTCGACCCACTGTCCTAGCGCTCGACCCACTGTCCTAGCGCTCGACCCACTGTCCTAGCGCTCGACCCACTGTCCTAGCGCTCGACCCACTGTCCTAGCGCTCGACTCACTGTCCTAGCGCTCGACTCACTGTCCTAGCACTCAACCCACCCACTGTCCTAGTTCTCAACCCACTGTCCAAGCGCTCCACCCACTGTCCTAGCGCTCGACCCACTGTCCTAGCGCTCGACCCACTGTCCTAGCGCTCGACTCACTGTCCTAGCGCTCGACTCACTGTCCTAGCACTCAACCCACCCACTGTCCTAGTTCTCAACCCACTGTCCAAGCGCTCCACCCACTGTCCTAGCGCTCGACCCACTGTCCTAGCGCTCGACCCACTGTCCTAGCGCTCGACTCACTGTCCTAGCGCTCGACTCACTGTCCTAGCACTCAACCCACCCACTGTCCTAGTTCTCAACCCACTGTCCAAGCGCTCGACCCACTGTCCTAGCGCTCGACCCACTGTCCTAGCGCTCGACCCACTGTCCTAGCGCTCGACTCACTGTCCTAGCGCTCGACTCACTGTCCTAGCACTCAACCCACCCACTGTCCTAGTTCTCAACCCACTGTCCAAGCGCTCCACCCACTGTCCTAGCGCTCGACCCACTGTCCTAGCGCTCGACCCACTGGCCTAGCGATCGACCCACTGTCCTAGTGCTCGACCCACTGTCCTAGCGATCGACCCACTGTCCTAACACTCGACCCACTGTCCTAGCGCTCGACCCACTGTCCTAGCGCTCGACCCACTGTCCTAGCGCTCGACCCACTGTCCTAGCGATCGACCCACTGTCCTAGCATTCGACCCACTGTCCTAGCGATCGACCCACTGTCCTAACGCTCGACCCACTGTCCTAGCGCTCGACTCACTGTCCTAGCGCTCGACTCACTGTCCTAGCGCTCGACTCACTGTCCTAGCACTCAACCCACCCACTGTCCTAGTTCTCAACCCACTGTCCAAGCGCTCCACCCACTGTCCTAGCGCTCGACCCACTGTCCTATCGCTCGACCCACTGGCCTAGCGATCGACCCACTGTCCTAGCGCTCGACCCACTGTCCTAGCACTCGACCCACTGTCCTAGCGATCGACCCACTGTCCTAGCGCTCGACCCACTGTCCTAGCGTTCGACCCACTGTCCTAGCGCTCGAACCACTGTCCTAGCGCTCGAACCACTGTCCTAGTGCTTAACCCACTGTCCTAGCGCTCAACCCACTGTCCTAGCGCTCAACCCACTGTCCTAGCGCTCAACCCACTGTCCTCATGCTCAGTTCCATCTCTGCATGCACTCAACACCAGCTGTGCATTTGGCTGTGTCTCCGCTTGCACCACTCTGCTTTTTTTTTACATCCAATCAAAGCATTTTTTCCCTGGGCAGAAGTTTAAAAAAAAATCAAAAGGTAAGGTTTAGCTAAACTTAATATAAAGTGAAATAAACTTTGATTGTATATCCAAAGAATATTAACTGTATACATATGCATGCTGCTATTTTACATTAGTATTAATTTCACAAGCCACTATGAAACCATTTTATAACACTCAACTGGTTAAATTTGTTGACCACATTACTGCAAGAGCGGTTTGATTTCCTGATTGTCTTTTGGTATTTGGAATGAATGCTTTGATTGGATGAAAAAAAGCAGAGTGTGATTGGCTTATGATGTGGTTCATTTTCATACATTTATGAAGTCACAAGTGCAGAGAAAACACTAATGTAAACACTAATGTCACTTTCAGTAGTGAAGCAAGTTACATGTCATCAAAGCCTGGCAGGGGGCCATTCAAGAGGGAACAGCCTGCTCTAAAACTGGAACCTTCAAGTTTGACTGACATTTGAAGCTTTATGGTCAGGAAAGAAAAAAAAAATCAATTAATGAGAAAAAAAAGATCTTGAGAGGCCAAGAGCAATGAACCAGCTGTCAAGCATGGTAAGAGCGCTTTGCTGTCATTAGTAGAATGATGAAGTGAAAAAAAATTCACCCATTCACACACCATCATTGCAAGCCGCATTGTAGCCAAAGCTGGAGCGAAGCTGCTGTAAACAGGTGCCACCAGGCCTTCTGATCACCATCAGTTCTCTTCACATACAGTTTAAGTCACTTACTCTAAGAAACAACCACATTGAAAGCTGGAGCCAGGCTTCTACCTACAATCGTTGCAGAGCAAACTCCTGCAACTGTCCAAATATAGATATATCTCTGTAGCCATGAATTAAGGATGCATTTACTTTTCTTTATGATAGGCAAAATATTCGAAAAATATTCAAACCATCTTTTCCCCTATTAATCACTTTTAAAAACCTTTTACCGAAGACAAAATAATAGTTTGAATTATTAAATAATGCTCTATAGAGTTAAATGCTGTAGAAATAATAAAAAACAACTTTTTTCTTTAATAAACTGATTCTAATATTGTTTAGTTTAGACCAATCCTTAATGACTCAGATTAGTTTTCACATACAATCTGTCCCAAATCCTTTTGTGTTCGATTGGACAAAATAAAGGTAAATCATTTGTCATCTACATTCAATGAATTCATTTGCCTTGATTATGTTTATATATTTTGTCTTTTCCTGGTTTGGGTAATAATGTGATGACTCCTTGTTTCATTTTGGTTTTAAATTATCATTTTCAATACATTTTTTTAAGGCTTTGAATATTAGTTAGCTTTCCCAGTCAGCGTATCTTAACCAGGTGTTTAGCCTACTGACATTTGTTTTACAGCAAGATCTAATTCTTTTGTCTGTATTTAAGAGTTGCATAACTTTTTTTTAATCTGAGGTAAATTCTAGGAATGTTGGGTTGATTGCTTTCCAGAAAGGATATTAAAGCTGGGATGAGAGTAGACTGAGTTCATAGAGAGCTCTCTGATTTCTCTGTGTCGGATCACAGGGAGACACAAAAAGTAGAGGAAGTCGGAGAATCATATTTGAGCTTGTTGAGGTTTTTTCTGAAACATGAAAGGAGACTAAATCGAGCTTTAGTACATCTTACTGCTCCAGAGAAAAAACTGAGACACAGGAGAAATAAACCTTAGTGTCACAGATACACTATATTGCCAAAAGTATTTGCTCACCTGCCTTGACTCACATATGAGCTTAAGTGACATCCCGTTCCTAATCCATAGGGTTCAATATGACGTCGGTCCACCCTTTGCAGCTAGAACAGCTTCAACTCTTCTGGGAAGGCTGTCCACAAGGTTTAGGAGTGTGTTTATGGGAATTTTTGACCATTCTTCCAGAAGCGCATTTGTGAGGTCGCACACTGATGTTGGACGAGAAGGCCTGGCTCTCAGTCTCCGCTCTAATTCATCCCAAAGGTGTTCTATCGGGTTGAGGTCAGGACTCTGTGCAGGCCAGTCAAGTTCATCCACACCAGACTCTGTCATCCATGTCTTTATGGACCTTGCTTTGTGCACTGGTGCACAGTCATGTTGGAAGAGGAAGGGGCCAGCTCCAAACTGTTCCCACAAAGTTGGGAGCATGGAATTGTCCAAAATGTCTTGGTATGCTGAAGCATTCAGAGTTCCTTTCACTGGAACTAAGGGGCCAAGCCCAGCTCCTGAAAAACAACCCCACACCATAATCCCCCCTCCACCAAACTTTACACTTGGCACAATGCAGTCAGACAAGTACCGTTCTCCTGGCAACCGCCAAACCCAGACCCGTCCATCAGATTGCCAGATGGAGAAGCGCGATTCGTCACTCCAGAGAACGCGTCTCCACTGCTCTAGAGTCCAGTGGCGGCGTGCTTTACACCACCGCATCCGACGCTTTGCATTGCACTTGGTGATGTATGGCTTGGATGCAGCTGCTCGACCATGGAAACCCATTCCATGAAGCTCTCTGCGCACTGTTCTTGAGCTAATCTGAAGGCCACATGAAGTTTGGAGGTCTGTAGTGATTGACTCTGCAGAAAGTTGGCGACCTCTTCGCACTATGCGCGTCAGCATCCGCTGACCCCGCTCCGTCAGTTTACGTGGCCTACCACTTCGTGGCTGAGTTGCTGTCGTTCCCAAACACTTCCATTTTCTTATAATACAGCTGACAGTTGACTGTGGAATATTTAGGAGCGAGGAAATTTCACGACTGGATTTGTTGCACAGGTGGCATCCTATCACAGTTCCACGCTGGAATTCACTGAGCTCCTGAGAGCGACCCATTCTTTCACAAATGTTTGTAAAAACAGTCTGCATGCCTAGGTGCTTGAATTTATACACCTGTGGCCATGGAAGTGATTGGAACACCTGATTCCAATAATTTGGATGGGTGAGCAAATACTTTTGGCATCATTGTGTATCTCATAGTTGTCTAGCAGAAGTACGTGAAACATTTTGGAGGCCTCATATCAGATTTTCCTTTCCTCTGGGAGAACCCGTTATCTACAGGCAGCTATACCTTTCATCCCCGACAGCCCCTCCATTTCCTCAGGTTTCTGTTTCACTGTTTAGAAAACAAGAGTCCAATTAGAATAAGTTTGTGGGTTGATTTATTTTCTGAAAACACCAGAACTGACTTTTCCTGTTTGGTAATAGTACCCACACCAAACCGTGGCAAATGTGAGTGTACGCACTGGTTTTAAACATTTGCATACATCACAGCCAAAACATAGTCAGTGTGATCCTGGTGTTACATTTTTGTTGTTAATATAAAGTGAATATGTCAACCTTTGTTTAAATCTTCTTAAAATAATTATAGAACAGATTTAAAATCAAATAGTACCATTTTGAATAAATGCCTGTTTTAATCAGTCTTAAATCCCGAACTAGGATCATTACAGGCTATTTGTCATCATTTGTAATTGTGTGGTCATATTGAAAAGAAACAGCAAATAATAAATGAATAAAGCCAAAAGTAAAAGAAATGCCTGAAAATGAAGTAAACAGCGTAATCCTTTGGTAGTATTTAGCTATCTTTAAACTTTAAAATAGTTGCACTAAAAATGACTGTAATTCCATTTTAATAGAACACCACTCGCTTATCAGAGCCAAATCGTGATTATAATTATGCTGTATTGTTAGGAATTAGCTGAGCTTCCACAACAACAGGGTAGAGACTGATTAAGGAACTTGCTTCTTTAAGAAAAAACAGAATTTACAACTTTCCCTCAGCTGTCAAACAGACTTCTGTCCCTGTAGTATTATATAGACATTCAGACACGTGGAGGTGTGATGAAAGGCTTTAAAAGTATTTGAAAGCCGTCATCCCGTCTTCCATCTATTGATTTTTACTTGAAAATATTTACTAGTTTCAACACAAGGATAGTGGCTGCATAAGCTAGAGAAGATGTTTCAACAATGACAGACCCCCAGAAGGAATGATCAATACTTTTATCACATCCTACATATGCTAAAGCAGGCAGACGGACAACCCAAAGCGGCCGATGGGAGAGGAGTTATGAGAATCTTGCAAAGCTGCACCCTCGTTTTAATTATATATGAGACAGAATTCACAGTGACAGATAAGACATACCCCTGAGAACGAGGCCTGGGTGGTGCATGAACACAAGAGGCTGACCAAGTCAGTTACAGGTTCAGTCACTCACATCGGAGCAGGCCCTGACCCACTACACCGACGGAGCTGTTGAGAGGAAGGACGAGGAGAAGGTGGGCTGTCCTGTACGTCCACAACCTTCCCAAGCGGGGTGGAATTTCTGTCGACATCAATTATTCACGAGACCATCTCAGATAGCACTCATAGGCAGGATGGATGAGGTCTATTTCTGTATGGTACTTCATAAGGATGAAGACAGGGGACATTTTTTACTTTTTGTGCTTCAGTCTGTGGCAAAAAACCCCCCACAGCTCTATGATGTGCACCTTCCACAGAAAAAAAAAGCTTTAAACATACAGATTCTTTTCCCTTTGTGGATTCTAACAAATGTCAAACACCTTGTAGAAGATCTGAGGTTCACATTTATTTCCTGCATTCAAACACCTTTAATGTGCTGTAGGTGTTATCAAAGGGGGATCCTACAAGGGTGACAAAAGCTTTTGAAAACTGGTTATATCCCTTCACACAACACCTGCTCAATATATTCCAACATTTCTGCTTTGCCTTCTTGGACTTTATCTTGATGTTTATAATATTTATTTGTGTGGTTATTGATAAAGGTATTTATATCTCTGCTATAAAAAGCCTTTTTACAGCCAGGACATAAAGCAGCACACCAGGGATACAAGTAGAGATGCACTGAGAAATCAGCCAGTAGGTTAAATTCAACCTTTAGCTAAACCGTGAATGCACCATATCAAAGCCATTCAGTATGGACATTGTAACAAAGTATAGAACGCTTGGCTTTTTATAGTATCTTCAGGGTGTTTAGATTTGAGTCGGAGTACAAAGGAATGGAAGAGACAAAAAAATAAAAATCTAAATGAAATGAAATGTTATAAAACAGTGTTGACAGTTCAGTAAAGCAACAAGAGAGGAAGCAGGAGAGACACTTTTGGAAGGCTAAACTTATTTAGTTGCTCTCTGAACAAGTTGCTCTCATTTCTTTCCTTTTTAGGCCCTCCCTCTCCATGGATTAGCAAACATGCAACATCTTTTCTTTAAACCTTAGAGTTACAATTAGCGTATATATTTTTTTATCAAAGGGGTCATAGAATGCAAAATCGAGTTAACATTGTCATAGATGAATAACGATAGTTCAGTGGGTGAAATGGACGCACAGAGAAGTTCAAACTCCATCGGCACCTGCTTTCTCTGAAAACGGGCGAATCCAAATGAAGCACCAACTTGACGTTAATTCAGGGATGTTGCCTTATTTGGTTCTGGCCTGTACATTTGTCACGCTCCAAAATTGATATACAGACCAGCCCACTGGTTCACTGGCCATAGAATATGAATAGAGATAGATGTACTGTAAGACACCAGTTTAGCTGTTGAACCAGCTACAGTTGGGTTAACTTCTACAAGAATTACAAAGCAGGCAGTTTATCTATTGAAAATGAGCCAGAACCACGGGCGTAAATGCAGTGTTCCACGCTGCATGGAGAAAAGAGAAATTTTTTCACAGTCTTCCCAAGGATATGAAGACTCAACACCAATGGATTATTTTTGTCTATCAGAAGATCCCTGCAAAGTTTGATGTTCAGCTGTTCATTTCCTCTAAGCATTTATCCGAAGACAGCTTTCAAAATATTGGACAGTTAAAAGGACGATTTGCCAGACCTGCATTCGAACCATGCCATCAGCTCCGGGGCTGGTCCGAACACGACAGGGTGACAGTATGCTGCCCCGGCCTCCCCAGTAAGGCAGGCAGGGGGAAGTATGGGGTCGCCGTTGTCAAGGCTACCGTCACCGGTTTGGGTTTGGTCGCTCCGTCCCCGCGCTGGGGACTTTTTTAGGTATGAAAAATAGGACATGTCCGGGAAAAAGAGGACGTCTGGTCACCCTACCATATCATCATTTTCGATGTTTCAGTGATTGAGTGCTTGTTGCTATGATGCGTCTTTGCTCAGCAGCTTCGCTTGTTGTAAACCAACCAATCAGCGCACAGCTCATTTAGATATTCATGAGCATACCATAAAAGGAAGAAAACCTGTCGTTTCATTCTGGGGCTTTTAACCAGGCTTGCATTAGGGCTCACAGAACAGCAAATATGCCATTTTCAGCCCAACCAATGTTACACACCCTATCCAGAGACCTTAAAGACCAGCACCAAATACCCCATATAATCATTCTATGGCCTCTTTAAAGTGACACATTAAACTTTAGTAATGGTGGCTATCCTACCCACTTTATTTGTCAGTTTAAGATGCTAATAATCCTTCCAGCTATGCTCTTCATTAGGACGGTGCCTTTGTTTAAAAATATTCTCTGAACCTATAGTAAAAAATAAAGAATCCCTTTTGCAGGGTGATCTTTTTGATCTTACTGACTTATGAAAAAATGTAAAGTGAAACTAGGATCAGCTAAAGTTGAGTATCTCTGCTTAATGCAATCCAGGCTGCAAAGTACTCTATCCAGCCCATTTATTTACCACTTCATGAAGCCCTTTAGTCAGAAAATCTAGACTAAAAGCTTACAGGTATTTAGGATTTCATACTCTTTGACTCAACCCCAGATCAGATGGATAAAAATAGCTGCAATGTTTTTGGCAGAAGGATGAGAGGATTTGAAAACCACATACAATTTTGCAACATCCTTCCTAGTTTTTGATGTTGGACAGTTTAATTTGCAACATATCCATCCATCCATCCATCCATCCATCCATCCATCCATCCATCCATCCATCCATCCATCCATCCATCCATCCATCCATCCATCCATCCATCCATCGGGGTCACCGGTGCCTCCTATGGGCGAGAGGCGGGTTACACCCTGGAGGGGTCAACATTCTGTCCAAGGACAACACAGAAACACTCAAAAGACACACAACCATGCGTACAGACACTCACACCTAGGTTCAATTTAGAGAGGCCAATTTAACATAACAGTCCTGTTTTAAAATGGGAGGAAGCCGGAGTACCTGCAGAGGACCCACGCATGGACAGGGAGAACATGCAAACTCCAAGCAGAAAGACCCCGGGATGGGAAGCAATCACCTTCTTAATGCAAGGCAACCACACTGCCCACCGTGCAGCCTAATATTTTAAGATGCTAAATGCCACATCAAAGGATTTCAATGCTAAGAATATATGTTTAGGTATGGCCTGTGTCAATGAATCCTTGCAAAATGCTAACCTTTGTTACTGTAGGTTAGAGGGGACTTTATATTCATGTTTCATTATTTCTAGAGGTCCTAAATTCAACTGCTTTTTCTTTCTTATAGTTACTCTGAAGGAGAACCATTAGGTGACAAGGATACTAAATATACGAAAATATGTATAGCATATATAGATACATAGATCCATGTTTTCTGAATGCATGTTCAATTATTTAAAGAGTTAAAGATTGAAAATATGTTGCATCTTCAACATTACATGGCATTTTACAAATCAACGCCCGGTGCATTTACTTCTAAAATGCCAGGGATTCCTGGGGCTATCAGTGCAGCTTGGCATTAATACCTTGTGTGAATTTAAATTCACTAGAGCAGATGTGTTTAGCAGATAAACAGGCAACAGTGGACTGAGTAAAATCATGCCACAGCTGACCAAGTATTTCTCTAAAGCTCAACACAAGCCTACATCAGGAGATGCTTCTACAATTAAGTCTTTGTCATAAACCTGCATTTGTAATTACGAAAATCATTGCAATCATTCTATTTTATATTCGAAAATAAAAAGTTAAAATTTATATCCTTATTTTACCACCTTGCATTTGAGCCTCTAAATCTGTTTGAAGGATAATTTTTGATTAATCATCATCATATTAGTGATCAATCCAGAACAGAGAAAGAAACATAAGAAGAAAAACAATCAATATTCATATGTTAAAATAAGTAATAAACATTAATTTTAGCAATATAATAAGTGAATAAATCACCAATTCTCACTAAATTTGAGGAAAAATATGAAATATATAGACAGTGTCCAACTATGCGAGCTATTAGTTTAACCTTAGACATTGATGCGACAAATTGTAGTTTTCAACTTATATGTAATTTAACAGAAAAAAAATCAGTTTGACAGAAAATGTGATAGGCAGTGACAGATCCATGAGCAAGTCTACACTGGGGCATTTAAAATGATTTATGGATCATAAAAGAGTGGAGTAAATGGATTCTATCCACTAATTTTAAACATGTAGGAAATTATAAGGAATTAAAGAAAATATGAACAATAGAATGCTTGTGTCCTGCTAAGAACATAAAGGGGAGAACTACCTTTAGAGGTTGTTTAGAATCACCCAGGAAGCCGGTAAAAAAAAACCTGTTAATACTTTAGCATCCCTAGATCTTGTCAAAAGAGGCTTCATGTCACCTGCGTTATTTTTCTATGTAAATGTTTATTTACAGCACTGCTTTAAAATATGTGTGTTACATCTGTGCATTTCTATCCGTATTACATTGACGTACAGTCATTTTATTAACTGCATTTATGCCTAACCCTGATATTTACCCTATCCCTAACTATTAAGACTATTAACCTAAAGTTAATTAACAACATGCCACTAAACTGTCTGTCTAAGTGGGGATCCACCACATGAGGACCAGCCTTGGGTCCCCATAAGGCCTGTTAGTTCTCAGAGGTTAGTAAATATTTACAAAACTGGTAATTTTTGTAAGTTTGTTTTATCTATGCATGTTTTTTGGTGTGCATCATGACTGCGACTTGCTGAAAAATTAACATGTTGGTCAAACTGTTAAATGCTTTTTTTTTCTTCAAAGACTGATCACTCAGCAGGAGTGACAATAAATGAATTGTGAATGCAGGTACTGATAGAGGTATGGAGCGATTCTGTTGGCCTAGTGGTTAGAGCAGTGCGCTTTTGCTCTGAGAAGGTTGCAAGTACCCGGTTCGATCCCCACAGCCTGCAGTCTGGCTCTCTGAGCAAGACCCTTAACCCCACACTGCTCCGCCCCACGATGGCAGCTCACTGCTCCCCAAAAGGGGATGGATTAAATGCAGAGAGAAGTAATTTTTCCATTGTGAGATCATAAAGTTCAATTCAATTTCAATGTTGAATAGGTGTTAAACATCTATCAGATCCTCCAGAGATGCTCCCAGTTTGTGGAGTCCAGGAGCTACAGCTGGATCATGGCTGCTTTCTAAGACAGCCGGAAATTCTTCTTCACACCACATCGCAGCCACATTCAATTCTTTCTTGATGTGACATGAAACTAAAGTTACATTTTCTAACCCTAGCAACCCTTCCTTAACATCCTGATTTTGTGACAGCTGTTTCGCTGTAATCTGCAACATATTTATGTTTATTTCATCAACGAAGTTGGATCCACTAAAGCAACAAAAAAGTGCTTGTGTGATTGCACTTTGTGCAACCTAAAGGTCACTGCTATGACATGTTGCAACATAATGAAGATATAGGCAGAGATAGTTCACTGCTTGAACTACGCTGAATTATTCCTACATCACTGATAGTGCAACACAAATATAGGAAAGGCACAATAACCTGGATTCAGCCCTTTGAGAGGTTAAGACTTCTTTTGATTTAATTTCACCTATACCACTCCAACTCTTCATGTCTGCCATTAATTATAGAATTTAAGCAACAGAAAGAAATTCATCTATCCTATAGGATCTTTCTGAAAAGGGTTAATTTGCATTATTTTGCTAGCGCCATACTTCAACAAGACCCTATACAGGATTAAGAGCATCTCTTTTTCAAAAGGAAACAGTCAAGGGAATACTAGAGACAAAAAATATACCTGCATTATTATAAATGTTACAGTAATGACACTCATCCAAAAACAGGAGGAAATATGGGAGTAATTGGACATTTTTTTAAATCAATGAAAATACAAGCTTGAAACCTGGAAGAGCCTCTCAGGAGACCTCGATTCACAGCAGGTCTAGCTTGATTCTCCTTATATTTCATATGTCTGCAGTGAGAAGTATGATTGACAGACAGAAGTTTTTGTTCCAAAGAAAAAAAAAGTGGTAGTCTTAAAGGTATAGAGGAATATTTTTGATTTCTAGGTGGATCGTCTAAATAAGTGGTCCTCCTAATTGTCAATCATTTTGGTGATATGTTTATGTAAGGCTGTCTTACGTGCTAGTCCTGTTAGCTATCTTTTTTCTGCGTACTTTCAGGCGTGTATGTGTGGTGGGCTACGGTTTCAGACAGTCATTGAAGCTCACCTTTCTCATGACAGTTCTTTGAAAATGGCAGAGGGTCGTGCACAGAGAGCTCTCCTCGCAAAGCATTATGGGATTTGCTGTAACAGCAGCCCAATGTCGCCATAGGCATTTGCAACCCCAACAGCGGCGACTAATAACAAAGATGGCGGAGGCACTGTGCAGTGTAGGAGGAATTACATGACCAATGGGGGAGCAAAAAGTAGATCATTGGATCTAAACGGTAAGATAAGTGAGTTCGCTATAAAGTTCACTATATATTCCCCGCTCTATATAGTGATTGAGGGATTCAGGGGTTAGGGCAGACATTCGGGTACAGTAAGCTTGTATGAGCTATGAGAACAGCAACTTTTAAACAGAGCGTGCACAAGGTGAAATGGGCATATGCATGCTCTTGCATGCCTTGAAAAGTCGGTCTCTCATAGGGGCGGGTACAGGATTGTTCATGTACTTTTTTTTTTTTAAGTGGAGAGGTCTTTTAAAAAATTCGCAAAAATCCTCCACAAAACAGGGAGTGAAAACCAACAGAAGGATGGTTTCATCAGACAAAATGGGAAGTGTTGAAAAGCCTTATAGGCTCAAGCCTCCTGATGGCCTCCATTAAATGCTGTAGTTGTTTAGTGTATTAAACTTATGCAACCAGCTTGTTCAAAGTTTTTCCTTCATATTTTTCCTTCAAATCGATTTCTTCAATTTACAGCTCAAATGTTCCATTTATTACAATGGGTTTCTACAACTAGCTGTTATATATGTTAATGGCTGTAGGCAGACAGGATTTCCTATAGTTTTCGGTCTTACAACCAATCTGAAGAAGCCTCTGACTGTCTGATGAAGCTTTTGGTTTTCATGTTATGAAGAAGTTTGGAAATGATCTCTTAGGGTCTCCGAGTTAAAATCCCAAAATCTCTGATTTTGATAGAGGTGTATTCATATGAGAGCCTCTTTCCTTGTACTTAAAGTTAAACACATACATAATAGAATAAGCCCTTTAAAAAATGAATTATAATGGTGCTATTATTGAACTATTTATTAGGCACATTCAGCCTTCTAATTAGAACTTGTGTTTCCAATCTAATCATTACCAAATTAAACTATGGTACTTAACTGCTTTTTGTGAGAGATTTTACCTCCTGGTTAAAGGTGGTAGAAGAGAGATTTTTTTTAAGGGAAATAATGTGTCACCTTCTTCTAAAATCTAAACTGGGACTGGTTGACATTCAAGGATATTCACATGTGACATTTTGTTTGTTCCCACAGATCTGATCGTCAGGGGATCTGACAGAGTATACTACAGGTGAATATTTTTATCCCTACCATATATTTCTGTTTCAGATGAAGCAGGGAATGTGATGCAGGGAGGAGGTTACGCGGGGATGCATGGTGAAAAAGGGGAGGGTTTGGTCATATGTGACTTTGCCCGTTCCCAGGTGAGCAGGGTTTTACTACGCTGGTTCTGTCAGTCAGGAAGCCAGTCAGTCTGCTGGTTTCAGAGGACGGCCTGAGAGGGAGGGAGAGTGCGCACGTAGAGAGAAGTAGCTCCACTGAACGGCAGTGAGTATTCCCTCCAGTCAATCACTGCCCACAGAGCTGTTCAAATGATGCAGGATTTCTGAAGAGGCTCACGGGGCAGACGTGGGCGAAGGAGGGCCTAATGTCACACTCACTACACTGAGGGCGGACCTTGTCAATTTATTATACGAAGAATTGATGACTTAGAAAGTTGCGGCAGAAACTCAGCGATGAAAGAACCGTACGAGGGGTGTAAATAAAACCAGCGTCGCTGGCACTCAGCAGAAGGTGTTAATCCCTGACTAATGAACTCTGCCTCTGCCAGTAGCTTTCCTCTTGCACCCTTGGACATCTCCACCTGTGCCTGTGTGTTTGTGTGAGCGCATGAGGCAATGGAGATTCAGGAGGAGAGGGACAGGCTCCACTCTCCCGTCCCCTCAGCCTGACAGGCAGAACTCAGCCGCACAATTTCACGGTTTGTGAGCAGTACACACCACTGCTTTCCCATCCCTGAGACCCAGAGACCCACAAAGTGTGGCTATGTGGGGGTATTAGCTTGCGCATATAACACACATACACAAACACACATGGTCTGCTATTAATAGCCAGGCAAAGAACAAATCAAATATTAATCCTTCAACTCCCTCCTGGAATTGGAAAAAAAAAATGCATGAACTTACCATTTTGTTATTGATTTCATGAAAATGAATTTCACAGACTTTCTCTACGATGTCTTCACTCTCAAAAGTTATGAAACCAAATCCTATGCAGAGAGAGAAAAAGAGGGGAGGGGGTTGGAGTGGGAAAATTAGTTAGTTGAGGGCCTCGACAAAACTTCAGCAAGTCAAAAGAAAGCACAGCACAAGACAAGAGTATCATCTCCATTCCAGATTCTCAAACTATTCGAACACATCGGTGGAGATTGGCTTCCACATGCAAAAAAAAAAAAAAAAAGAAAAGATAAGAAAAGAACAAGTGAACAAGGCAGACATTGTCCTCTTTAAATCAGGAATATGATGAAATCTGCCACATTATTAAGGGCACTCAAGGACCCCCCTCTACAAAGAGAAGATGGGAAAAACAGCACAAAGCTCATTTAATGAGATCCAGGGAGCCAGGGCCCTGCATCTGAATTTCATTAAATGCATTTTGGGTTTCTTTTTATTGAAATCTCACTGTATAACAAGCCCCCTATTTTTATGTTAATATGGGCCTTAGAAAGAACGCGTCGTGGACAGAGGGATTTCCATGCCATATTTATAGGATAAAAGCTTAACCCCTCTTTTAACACAAAGACAGAAGCGGCGAGATCCTTTTTACACTTTTGAACACGAGTGGATTGTGTCGCTCCCCTCTCTGTTTTGATGGCGATGCGCTAAGCAAAGCAGCGCCTGTGGAGCCGGGGTTGCAAGGAAAAAATATTTGATTACTTTTGTAGAAGTGGGACAGAAACAGTGAGTCAGACTGAGGCACACAAGCTGTTCTTTAAAACATCACCACTGCTGGAGAAAAAACTGCTGTCAGGAAACCATCCTCAAGTTTTTATCTACTTAAAAACCCTATCAGAAGCCTTAAACCTTTGCACAACAAGTCAAATCTAAATGTATTGTATTGGGATACAATGTCATCGACCAGCGCAAAGTAGGTTAAAATAAAGACAAGCATTTGTGATGCCTCATTATAAGCAGCCTCTTTTACTCAGACACCTTAAATGAAATAAAAAGCAGTATCTACTCTATCTTTAAAGGGGGCAAAGGAGTAATTATAAGCATGGTTTGAAAAGGTGTTATTGAAAGCATCATCAAACACCTGGAAAAGGTTCCAATGGTCAGAAAAAATCAGACCTTTTCCAGCATACAGATCAATTCCTACAAGTGAATACAAACAATAGCGCTAAATCTGAAAATGGCAGCATCATGTAGTGAGGCGGCTTCTCTTTAGAGTGGAAGCCAAAACGGATGAAACTAACTTCAAGAACATCCTGAACTTAAAACAGACATGATGATCCACCTTCCAGCATCAACCTTCATCATACAACCAGAGCTGCAACAGGTAAGGTTTGGATTAAAGCAAATTCATGAGAGAAAATGGTCTAGTCAAAGTCCGAATACAATTTAAATCCTGACCTAAAATCCCAGATGTTTACATAAAAATGTATAAACAATATAGATGAAATAGAGCAGGAATTTTCTCTAGAATCTCCTCCAACCCATGCTGCTTTGATTTAAGCAACAGACGGCTCAATATCAACCGAGATGGGATGATACAAAAAACATCCCTCAATCTTAATACATCTATTTGCAAACTGCATAATTTTCATTCCATCTTCAAATTATTCCGAATGAATATTTAGTCTCTACCTTCCAGCGCAGGCCTATATATTGACATACTGCAAAGTACACATACACAAACTACATGAGAGATGAGACATTTATCTGCGCTTACTTTACTAAGGTGGTTTATCCCTGTAATATCTTTGGCTGCATTAGGTCATTGCTGGCAAAGCTGAAAATCAATGATCACGGCTGCTTTATGGCAACACTGGATTTACAGGATTTTTGAATCAAACATAATTAAATTCCTTTATTTGTAAAGCACCTAATACATTGGCCCAATACAGATATGATTAGCTTAGATTAAAAACAACAACAGCAACCAAAAAACACACTGAACTAAAGTGACATTTAACGTCGATACTAAATCCTTTTGTTCAGCAGCTTTGCATGTTTTCACACTCACATCTTTGCAAAAACAGTTACATTCACTATATTACAGTACATTAGACTAAGCTGCTTATTCTATTAATTCATCAGATCATCCAAACAGATTTCTTTCTCATGAGCTATTTGTGCTTCTTACCACAGCAGGCAGCCTATCGCAAATCCTGACTTCTTAGTTCACTTATCGCTCACACGCTTTCCCCCCTTTTCTCTTCCTTCATTTCCTCTCCTATAAATAAGAAAAGATCCTCCTCAAGCTCCTTTTCCTGACATATTGAAACAGTCTTGTCGGGAAAAAAATGTAATGTGGAAGCTGATTTAACATGAAAATCTAATGTAATGAGATCTTATGAGACAGAATGTCAATTTCCAGAGAGGGGGCAGATGTGAAGGGTTGGTTGGGTGAGAGAGGTGGAAGAGCAGGATATCTGGTCAGCCATGGAGGGGGGGGTACCTCTAGCATCCTTTTTTCTGCAGCTCACCCCACACCTCCAGCACAAGGAGCACTTTTGACAACCAACAAATCAACCGCCAGGAGTAATTTGTCACAGAGGAGTGGGGGTGGGAGGGTGGAATCTGGGGGAGCAGGGATAGAGGAAAAAAAAAAAAAAGGAGTGGGAAAAAATAAAAACAATGGAGATAAGGGGGGTGAGGGGAAAAAGACAGAAAAAGTGACAAGGAAAGAGGTTAACACACATGGCCCCTGTCGCCACACTCCTTCCTTCTGCTACAGGCAGCTCCTCCATCAAGTGACAGGACATTTTCCACTGCAGTACTATACCCAGTGAGGTCACGGCTCAGCCACGCCACCACAGATACCACCAGCAGGGCTTCTCCACCCATGACTGCATCGCTTTAAATGAACAAAAAAGACTTTTTTTTCTCCTGTGGTGTCAACTACTCTTAGAATGAATCTGTCAGCTGCTTTTACAATGTTTTTTGGCCCCTGTACAATATATATATATATATAAAAAAAATCGTCAACATCAATATTCTTTCGCTTGCTGGCTCAGGATACCTCATGTTCCCTCTGGGCTGTCAGAACCTCAGGTGCTTCTTTTGCTGTGCACTTTCTATGCTCCTATCCTGTATAATAAACCTTAGAAAGAATAAAATAGCCCTATTTTGTCCCTGCAAGGTGTCAGAAGACTGAGGCTTTCCTGTAGTACCCCGGTCCTTCTCCTCCGCCTATCCACGCCAAGCAGGAGGCTGACCTCCACAAAACTATTAAAGCCTGTCAACTCTTACTGACACAAGTGGAGAGGTGTCAGCATCCTCACAAAGAAGAGCCTTTCACGGCTTAAACAATAGCCTCTAAATGGAAACACCTGGATGTCTTGTAGGAAGGATGATAATAGGTGTTATAAGGCTACTGGCTGAGGCCTCTTGGCTGTATTTGCTCAAACTTATTAGCCAGAACTGGCCTTGGCCTCATCTCATCACTCCGCAGGATCGGCAGGGAGCCCACTTTCACGGCCCTTTACCATCTTCATCATGGTCGGTTTTTATTTCGCACTCAGCGCATGTTTCTCCGTCTTTGTTGTTCTAATGCTTTCCACCCACCTTTAGAGGCTCAGCATCTCCAAGGCTGACGAACAACTCATTCTGGCACAGGCGGATCACTGGAAAACTCGCAAATCACTGCAGAGATGCTGGTTTGGCATAAAACTAGACGTCGGCGGGCTTTTGCAATTTCTTTCTTTCAAAAACGTCCTTTTCCTTATCAGATATCCAAAAAGACATTGTGTTTACACATTAGAAAAGGGCTTTGAGCTGGTCGAACTCAGGGTTCAGGTATGGAAGAAGAGAATTTATACCTGTTGCGGCGTATTGTTGGAAAGATTTGTGAGCGCTTGAAGATGCATGGAGGCAAAAATAAGGATGACAAATTTACAGCTGCTACAGAGCAACTCCCTGATGACTGCAGCTAAATATAAAGCAATAAGTGCAAGACAGTGAATGCAAAGCACATATGCATCATCACTGATATACAAATTCTACACCTGGTGTTCACTGGAAACCTCTCTGGGTCAATGTTTGGCTCTAAGTTATAAGTAAAAAAAAAAAAAAAGGGATTTCAGCTCCCGGTGTGAATCTTGTATAATATGATATATGTTATTCAATGTTAAAGATGGTTGGTTTCTGTTATTTAGGTTACCATTTATATCAATATATATTTACCTGTTGTAAGTATTATTTAAATGTTAGTGTACGCTGCAAAAACGATCTCAAAATGACTAATAATGTCTTAAATTAAGGGTATTTACCCTTAATTTGAGCCGGTACATAAGATGATTTGCTAATAGAATGAGTATTTTTACTCTTAAAATGAGGTATCTAGATATTATGCACTTGAAATAAGAAAATGCTATTGTTTTTTTTTCTTATTTTAAGTGTAAATTGTCTTGTTCCATTGGCAAAGTGTCTCACTTAAATACTTACTTCAAGAAAAAATACACTTATTTTAAGAAAGAAATGAATTATTTAGATTTTATTTTTTTGCAGTTATTTTTCTTGTTTTCATACAAGTATATTCTTGTAATTAAACCTTATTTCTTTTAACTTATTAGTTTTATCTAAACATTGTGTCAGTACACTCAGCTTCTCAAACTGCTCAGTATTACTTCTTATAAAAACAACTGTCATTAAAAAAGGTAGTAAACTAAAGGAATGAGGCTCAGGCTTCACTTTAATATTTGCATTAAATAAAGTAGCAAAAACAATATTTAAAGTGGATTTTATTGAATAAATTGTTATTGAATAAACCTTATAGTTAAAAAAGTTAAATACATTCAAGGTAAACACACCTATAACATCCTATATTAAAGACTATATTAAAGAATATATTCTATGCAGGTGAAAAAAGAACAAGGCATTTCAGTTTGGAAATCTAAATAAAAACATTATTTTCCTTTAAAATATTAACCAATGACTGTTTGATCTATCTATATCTTATGGGGACAAACCTGCATGTCTACATTTCTATTTTCCTGTATTTACATGTTAAAACTTAAATCCTGATTATTTTGGTGAAAAAAAAGAAGAATGGCAATGAGAAATGCAGTATTCTAGATTTTTTTATATCACATCATAATGAATTGACCTTCAAATTCATTACATCTAAACTCTTTGATCGATAGTTATGTCGCTCTAACCATGGGGACTGTAAATATACTGCACTGATACCCAAAGTAAGGCTATTAGAGGAGGCTCAGTTTAACATCACAAGGTAGGAAAAAAAAATTCAGAAGTGTTTTAAAACAATATATTAATTTTTAGCAACTTTAATTCATTTTACCAAGGGAAAAGTCAAATTTATAACACTTTAAAGGTGGCAGTTTGTGATTTAAAAGGAAATTGTGGTTATTTACTCTTTACTACAGTTATTTACTGTAGTTGACAATTTGTTGTTCAACAGCTTAAAAAGGTCAGTTGGGGGCGAGGAGTAATTTGGGTGGGGGTGCAAACAATTTCTAAACAACGAAATGGAGGCTGAGCAAGAAACATTTAGGGATCACTGAGGGTTTCTGCATTCCTCTTCTAAGTAAAATTTCCTGAATGTTTTGCACAGAACTCCAGAAAAACTGTAAGGCAACCAGGTCTCTCAACACTTCTTGTTGGGTGGTAAATACAATCCAAGAAAGTAATTTAAAAATTACTTTTACACATAAGGTAGCAAATAAACTTGTTTATAACAAGTAAATAAAACAACATGATTGGCCTTATAGTCGTAGTGAAATCATATTTAAATGTCAAATCTTTCTCCCTTAAACATGTATATAAATGTATTCTTTGTCAGACAACATTGTCCCAAAAGTTAAGAAATTTCTATGAAAAAAAAAATCCTGTCTTAAAATCTGTTTTTTTTTTGTTATGTTATCCAGGCCAGTTAGTTATACGTCAGCCTGTACACCTAAATTCGGCCAATCATATTTCAACGGTCATCTGTCAATCAAATTTTTTAGTCATAGCATCTTGATTTATATGTCGCAGCTAATATATGCAACGGTTGAAATAAGAAATAAGAATCATTATTTACTTTGCCATTGAGTTCCGTCCCAGTGTTCATACTGTAGGGATGGACGTCTGTGTCTTCGGCAGGCGTAGAGCTAATAGAACTGGCAGCGTTGTGAGGCAAGGGCTCCAACATGTACGGCTGGAACACTTCTACACCAAACCAAGCTTCTGCCTGGCGTCCTCTTCCCCAACAACTTCGTCTCCACCTTCAATGTATGACGGAGGAGACTCATCCACTACCTCCGACACAAAACTCTCCTCCTCTTGCATGTTTCCACTGTAACCAATTTAGTGCTATTTGGTCCCAATGTCATTTCCCCATTCGGAACCTACTAGCTAATTGCAAGATGCTTCCGACAAACCGGCCACAGCCAGACTTGCTCCTGAACCTTCCGCCACAACAATCCTGCCCCCTTGATAATCGACGAATCACATTCACTTTATTCACTTGTGTAAAGTCGGGCACCACTCGGGAGAATTCAGAACTGCAACGGTTGGAACAGCCACTTCCCTACGACTTTAAGGAGAGCAGAGACACTTTACTGAAGAAACTTGCTACCGACCAGGTTAGGTCCATGTTACTACGGCAACTGAAACAGAGGCTGAATAAACTCTCTTTGTGAAACAGAAAACTCAGAGTTTCACATATTTCAGGTTTAGACAACTGCTTTGTGAAATAGGCCCCCGGATGACTGACAATTTGCACAGGCATTCTGGGGAAATCCTACTTTTTTGTAATTGGTAGTAAATGCAACATAAAAATATCTAATTAAATATCTATTGTTCTGCTTTTAAAATTTTTTGATAATATAACTTTTAATATATAAATTTCATTAATCTATTGATTTATCTTAATAATCAAATGCCAGTAGATGTATTTAGTCAAACACAGTGCATTGTTACCTTTGCTTTTCAGGGTTAATTCTAAAGTTTGTTTTAAAAGAAGTTGAAGCCCTACATGTTATATGTTGCTTAATAATCCCTGGATGCTTGATTCTGATTTATGGCTCAACTAACAGACAGAATTATAGTTAAATAACTTATAACTGTTTCTATTTACAGGTAGACAGTCATATTGAATTTTAAGGCAGATGTTTTTTTGTCTAACTTTCTCTAACTAGCTCTGATTAAAACATATAGGGTAGCTTTTCTAAAGATTTCTCTTCATCTGGGAACTTCAAAATAAAAAATTGAAGGCAGTATGCGTCACCATTAAGTAACTGCATTCACATTACATTGTTCATTTTCAGTTCTCAGATCCTGTGCATTAAAGAGAACATTTTCTGAATAAATGTGGAACAATAATCACCAACATGACCCAAAAACTTTGTCAAACCCAGATTTTAAAAAATGGCTTTTTGCCTGTAGTGTTTCCCCTAACTGCAAAGCCACTTTTACACATTTATTACTGTGATTTATTTCAGTTGGCATAAAAGACCCACATGCATAAAAAAAAAACTAATGCTCAAACAGTTGGAGTTGTATATTTTCCTGATGTGGACTGCATGTAATGAGAGCAGGCTGCTGCTGAGCAACTCTGACTACTGGCCCTGCCAACAAAGCCTAAGTAAGAGCAGCAACCTGGAGAAAGTGTCAGGTGTGTCTCCTGGGAAACAAAAAGAAGGAACTGGAGCCCCCCGCCATGACAAGATCTGCACAGAAACAAACATAACACAAACAGGTGCGACTGGAAGAGCAACAGTTGCAAACATAAACACATATTCCTGTGTGCTATAGGTCATCTGTGCATCCTACATGGAGTTAAGACTGCTCCACATTCAGCTCCCCAATGAATCAGTGATTGTGCCCTAATTATAGACTATCAGACCCTCACCTGTCCCCTGCATGCATAGATAGTCTACAGCTCTGTCTCCCTGTGCATGCGCTTTATCTTCCAAAGCCCTAGTTTGCAATGCAGAGAAGCAGAGAGGCAGTCCACAGACCCACGGCACAGTTCCACCTCTTTGATCAGTATTTCCGCCTGCTATTACTAGAGATCTAGAGCCTCAGGCATTAATCCTGTACTTAATATGTGTCGATGGCAGAAACTTTTCAGCAGCACAAGGCAAATAAAGCTGGGTAAAAAGAAAAAAAGGAAACTATAGTAATGGAAAAGAGTATGTAATTAAAACTTAGTGTAATTTCAAAAGATTCAAAGAAAATAAAATCTTATGCACAACAAACTAGTTGATAAATGAAAATGAGAGAAAATGTTGGAAAGAGAAAAAAATGAATGACATCTAGTGCTAGTTGCATGAAAATGGTATGGACTGGGAGGAAAACAAAGAGCAGATAGGCAGCGACTTCAATACTCACAGTTTTGAACTACAAGGCTTTTGTGATCTTTAATCTGATTAATATCAAACTCTGTATGTTTTACTAACTGACTCTTATTTGTATGCACGTCCTATTTGGGAAATTGTGTTTACAAGACTATAATAAAAAAAAAAATTCAAATTCCTACGACATTCAACATTAATTCCAGTTTAATTTAGGATTAACATTTAATGTAATTTTCCTTATAGCTCTGAAAGTCACTGAGATAACTTTACTAGGGCTGTAACTAACGATTATTTAGCAAATCGATTAATCTGTTGGTTAATTTTTCAATTAATCAATTAATAATCAGATAGCCAAAGGTTCCTAAAACAGGTGAAACAAAAATTTTCCACTTGAGGAGTTTTGGATAGAGCATATTGACAGATGAAAAAGTCTTTTTTTTTATCTTTAATGCAAAATGTTTACATTTAATTTTTTTTAGAATATTGATATAACTTACTGCTCTTAAGCTTAAGATATGTTTTACAGTCTCTATACTCCAGATAACGATTAATCAATTACTAAATTAGTTGACGGTTATTTCAATAATTGATTAGCTTAATTGTTTCAGCCCTAAACGTTACCTCATACTAGTGAACAACAAGTGTAAATAAACAACATAGTGCATTATCACCATCTTCTAGTAATGATACTGTTACTTGAAAATTGACGATGATCACTAAAGACCTAATAACCATCTTTCTTTGCTAAGAACATCCTAAAACCAGCAGATCATTTGTAAACTTAACTGAAACTAGCAACCATAAAAACTACAATACATATGCAGCTCACCTGCACTTTCTATCAATTTGACACGTAGTTTTGCACACAATAATCTTTGTCTAATGAAAATGACATCAGTTTGGTTCTTTTATGAGAAACTGCTTAGAAAAAAAATGAAAAGCTTAAGAAAATATGTCAGCCTGAGTCTAAAAGGCTGTGTAGGTGTGTGAATGCTGCAGCCCCCTTGGGGCTTCACCAAAGCTAATGTCTCTATAGACCTTATCAGCACAGTGTGGGGTATGTCAACCAACAATTCCAGCAAAAATATAAAGGTGATTATTACTGTGCTGTATGTGTAGGTGGCTTTATGAGCAGGTGGTAGAAGAGCTGGCTTCAAAAAATAAATAAATAAAAAGAATCGGGTCAAAATATCCACACGTGTTTTAGATTGTTTGCAACAGTTGTCTTGCTTTTAAGTGCTGAAACTAATTAGGTTCGACAACATTTAAAAGGACATCTCATTACTGAAAAACATTATGAAGAAGCTTTTAAGAACAGAACTGAATAACGTGTCAGACCAGAGAACAATTAGCCAAACAGCAAGACCGTAAATTGATGTAATCAGATAGTGGTTTGCCCGCGGTTCCTTTCACATGGCTAATCTTTATGATTTTATAACGCCCCAATATCTTCGTACAACTGCTTATCTAGAAAACTTTGGATCTGATCAATATAATCTCATAATCATTCTTAGAAGTGATAAAATAACAGTAATAACACTATTTATATTTGCATCCATCAACCAAATGTCCTATTAACAGATCGTAATGTTTAATGCATGATTTTATTAAATGCCACATTAACAATATGGCTGCTTTCACTCCATATTCTGCAGAAGAAACCGGGCTCAGCATGCATGCTGAGGAAACTAGTTTTTCTGTTCTATTTAGGTCAGCTTTCAGTGCCGGCCATCAATTTCTCTTTGTCCTACTTAAAGAGACGCCCCATCTCCATACAATCAAGCACAGACATGAACAAAAAAACTGGGAGTATCTATGAGGTCTAGAACCACGTCATATATATGTTTTATTAATGCATTTACCATCTGTAACACCAAGAGGGTGAAAGGTTGTTCGTCAATAAAACTATCAAAACAAATCATAGCTCACACGTCTGGCCGCGATGTGGTCAGCAGTAATAGAGATCTCACAAGGACCACAGTGGGAAATAAATGTGGCTCCTTCCACCTCTTTAGTGTAAGTTCAAATGCTCCCTAACTCAAGAAAGACCCTCATTAGTGCCAAACAATGTAACCATAAGAGCGAATTTCTCTCTCCCTATATGATCACAAGGCTGCTCAAGAAACAACAGAATAGAGGCAATTATCTATGGAGAAGGTGAGTAACTACCCCTTTACTCAAAAGCCCCCGAACAGCAGGCTGTCAAAGCTGAGCTGAAAGAAGCAGATAAAAGAAATGTCAAATGAACCTACAATAGAGAGAGGGAATAAATAGAAAGAATATAATTCCAATCTATTAAAACCTGTTCTCCATTGGAATGTCATAGTCAAGTAAGAATAGGAAGAATAAAAAAAGGGTATAGCTGAAGTTATTCAGAAAATAAAGTATGTTGCAGGTCTATGTGTTATAAAAACGTGCATCATCCTCTGCAAGGAAAGACTTTAGGAATTACTGACCATGTCCAATTTTTATGGTTTTGTTACATTTAAAAAAATTGCTCCCTATTGTTCATCGATACAAATGTATAGAAAGGAAATAAAAGGATGTTTTCCATGCAGAGTTTTGTAAGTTTATATTTAAGTTTTCACCTTTTTTACCTTCCAACCACAAGCTTCTGTGCATTTTATGGGGTTTTGATGTGATAGACTGACACATTCAGATCAAAGTTGTGATGTGGGAGGAAAGGGATACATGTTCTTCAAAGTTTTATACAAATAGAAATTTGACTCATCCCCCTGAGTCAACAAAAAGATCCACTCTACAGCTGAAAGATTTTTAGGGAAGTCTCTACCAGCGTTGCACATCTGAAGAATGACATTCTTTACTCTTTCTTCCAAGCATCATAGCTCAGGCTCCATCAGATCGCCTGGAGAGAATCTGCCATCACCTTTTAAGTCTCTTCAATTGGATATAGTTCTGGACTTTGACTAGGCAGTCCTAACATATGGCTGTACTTTGATCTTAACCCTTTTATCTCTGCATCTTTAGGGTTGTTGTCCTACTGGAAGGAGAACCACCACCCTGTTTCTATACAACAGAATACTGTATTTCAGTATTATCTGATAATTAGCTCTACCCATCTCCCCATGAATTCTTTGTCTCTGCTTGGAGATAAACATTCCCTCATTATGATGCTGCTAATATGGCCCCTCCCTCCCGTGTAGCACTGACAGGGAGTCAAATGCAGCTCTGCAGCCAAAGCCTGCAGGCAGAGACAGAAGCTGTTCTTCTCTGTTTCTCTGATTGAGAGTAAGTTATACATGTGCAAAGCTTCCACTGACCCTACCTATAATAAAACAGGGTTTATACAGGAATGAGTAGCTCTTAGTCAATGCTAATTTTAATGCCATCAACAAGTACCCATGACTGTCATATATACACGGCAAAATCCTTTGTCATCTTTACCGTCGACAGGCTGCAGCCATGTCCCGAATTCCTGGTTTACCAGCCACTTTTGTTTAAATGAGCATTTTCCTATTCTCTAGCTTTTTCTCCGCCTTTAGCTTCTTTTCCGAACATGCAGCTTTTACGATCAACCGGAAGCAGTTCCTCACAAATATATCATGATATAACATATCTGACGAAGTTGTTTTTATTTATTTATTTTTAAATAAAGCATTTAAAAAGCCACAATAATCAAATTTAATGAATTTTAATGCCAATTAAGGCCTTAATATAAAAATATTTTCATGGCTTTTAATGATTTTTAATGACCCGCGGAAATGCTGTAAAAGTAAGATGCAAATATAATATTTATATTTTCTTTAAAACTGTTGCGTTCACATAGGTCCCCTTGCATTAAATTCATGCACAGCCTCGTCAACTGTGTGCCTCTGCTGTTTGAATTTTTTGTTTTGGTTAAATAAAATGCTTAAAACTTCTTGATAGATTTCATCTTTAGTTTTAAATGTGTTTAGAGTGTTTCTAACCACTTTCTGTCTTACTGATAATAATATTTCACTCATGGCTGTATTGAAGTAATACCAAACATTTATTTATTTTCTTTAGTTTAGTTTTTATCTTGTAAATTAATCCTCTACATCCCTGCAACAACACTTTTAATATGCAATAAAACGAAACACGTTTGATTACTTTTTAGACAGGATATCTTCCTATAAAAGTGGATTTCCCAAAAAAAATGTATCAGAGCTGCATAACTGATAATAACCAGTGTTAAACATTTTCTGTAGTTTTATTACTGTGCAAATTTATTTACATTTTTTTTTATTTTAAATCTAGTTTAAGTAAACCTTAGCATGCCATGGTCAGCTTTAATCATATAAACATAATTTTCTAACAGAAAATCGTGGCTAGTGAAAATGCTGAGTGGCTAATGTTGGAAAACCACTAGCCACAGTGGCTAGAGAGCAAAAAAGTTAATGTCAACCCCTGGCTACCAGCATGTATCCGTCTTTGTATGGTGCGTTCAGGCTAATGTCGAGTTTAAGCTCTCTGGTTCAGATGATAATTTGCAGAATGATCTTTAAGATGTTTAGAGATTGTTATGGTGTATATTTTAACTAATAACATTTAAAGTGTCTCTTTTAGGTGCTGCTTATTAACTAATATTCTTAAAAAAACTCTGACTCCATCACATAGCTTCAGTATTTGTCATGTAACTACATAAAGTACAGTTAGGCGTTTATTTTTCTAAACAAGTGATTATAAAAGAAAAAAAAAGAATGACAAAGGGTACTATTTCCCTCATAATTTTCAGATTTCTTGCTTTAAAAATAAAGTACTCCATTCCACAACTATCTATTAGTTTGTGTTTGATGTCAAATTTTCCAAAAATACAAGAGGGGGGGGGGGGGGGGGGGCTACAGCTGCACAGACACAACCCAACAATAACAAGCAGAGATGCTGAACTAAATGTGAGTATACACAGTAAGCTATAATAGGTGGAACAATTTACCCTAAAATTCTTCCAGTATGCACCACTTGCACCCAACATTTCCACCCAATCAGATCTCCCTGGCCCATTTGGCAACACCACTGTGACTGGCACCGTTTAAAATGTACAAAATGAGTTTCATTGCTGGCTGAGAGGTTAATGAATAATCAAAACACACTCACATTCAGATATCACTTCACCAGAAAAATCTTAACCGCATACTGCTTCTTTATGGACAGAATGCACTCTGAATGCACCCTCCCTGTCCTTGCACATATGTCCCAGCCCTCTGAAATGATTGGGCTGTGAAAGTAGATTCCTCTGTGTGTGTTTTTTTTTAGTAACTTACAATATGTTCATGCATTCTGTGTAGCCTAAAAATGTCAAATCATTATAAAAAAATAAAAAAAAGGATTTTAGCGGGTAGAGTTGGGCTGTGGAATATATGTTGTTAATGCAGAGCTAAACAAAAACTGTTACTATTTTTGCTTTTGCAATTAGGTCATGAGATGCCAGGGTGTGCTTTCTAAAAAAGTCCATTAAGCAAAGCAAAAAGATTCTCTCTGCTTCCCTCTCAAATTTTTCTCTACATTAATAATACTCCCCTGCAAACCATCTTTAAGTGTAGCTTCCAGACCCAAGCGCTGTATTTATTCTCTTGGAAAGAGAAAGAACCAACATGCAGTATCTCAACAGAGCGAAATAGGCATTATGAATTAGATCACAGTTGGCCAAAGCAAACCACCACTAGAAAGAAACCAAACAGCAGAACTATGGGGGGATGACTTCCAACATATAGCCAGCAGTATTTATTAAAATGAAACAAAGAATAAAAACCTTCAGCTGAGAATTAAGGACAAAACAAGGGAATTTCTCAAACATCTATCTCAGCTGCAAGATAAAGCTGTATATCTATTAATTGTCAGGCAGTCAGTTATATATTGCTCACAGCAACTGCACCACAAATCCTATAAAGCATTACTAAAGCTACTCAGAGCTCCAAGCATGGATGCACTTGTGACAGAGTCAAAGGCTGCCAGAAAACTTACTGCATGTTCCATGTATGCAAGAAATTCCAAGCCTAAGCAGGAACGCTGTGGACCCAAGCTGGACATTTTGCTGATAAAGTAAACGTGATCACGCACGATCAGTTCACAGTGTGTAGCGAGAGCAGCTGTTCTTTAATCCATTTGCTTATTGAAGAGTACATAAAGCCATGGAGCTCAGAACTGCACAGTAAGACGAAGTATGACAACATGGAATCAGAGCAGCGGCTCGAACTCTGTCTCCAACCTGCTTGCATGCTTGGCATGAACTTTGGCAGCAAGCAGCTGTTTCTTAGTGATGAAGATGGACATTTACTTTGGGGCATGTTTTTTTAATTCTGATTTTAAAAAAAATAAAGTACTGAACTAATGGTTTAAGCAAGAGCTATTAGGGTTTTAAACATGGGTGTATGTTTGTGAATTCAGAAACCAGCAGATGCTCTATTAAAAGGTAAAAAAAAATACATTATTCTGAATCAGGGTATTGTTTGGTAGCAACAGTTCTGTTCTTATGTTGAAATCTTTGTTTCCCTTTTTGATTCAGTGCCATAATCTCACAATATACCTCCCAGCCGTAGAGAAAAATCTGCTCTAGCCAGTCTAATGAAGATATGAAGCTGAAATTAAAGCTGGAGGAGCCAAATGGACATTTTTCAAATGCCCTCCTGACATTAATGTATAATCATTTCTTACTATATCCACACTTTTATTTCCTTTACTTTGTTAGTGGTGTAAAAAAAAACGCTTCTCTGGACTTTACCTAATCGATAAAGTAACCTCTCCTAGCAACGAGGTGAGGCAAAAAATTAATGTTCTTTCCTCTGGAGTAATCCAATTTTTCTGTTAATATCCACCCAGTGTTGAAGATGAACAAACCCACCTTCAGATAGCAGGAGAGAGAGGAAAATGGACATAAATGTAGAAAAATACCGCCAGACTCTTAGTTTTAGGTAGTATCATCCCTCTATCTCAACACTCTGTTCTTGCCTTAAAACCAACTGCAGGTCTAATATAAAATACACACCATTAATGAGGAGGTAACTAACAAGTACGAGGTAGATAAACACTGGTCAGGGTATAACAGTGAGGCTACAGCGAGATGAGATGATGAGTTTTAAAACTGAGCAAAACCAACCTGGAGATAATTGCTGTGGCTGATAGAATTTCTTCAGCACAAAACGGAGTATGGCTGTAATGAGATACAAAGGTTTCTACCACAAGGGGATTCTTCATTCAGGAATGTCAGACTCTTTTGTGCCAAGCAATAGGCCAGGCTTAATAGATGTCTCAATTTCCATCACATACAGTAACAACCGATGCCTGGAAAAGACAGTGGGAGGTGGGGGCAGGAGCCGTTCCAAAAGGCTCTGAGGCGGTGTGATGAATTTCTTTTGAGCAACGAAGCAACGTGGGACTTGAAATGAATCAAACAGATACGCACCTTTTGTATTTTCTGACCTATTGATAGAGATATCAGTTTTATTACACTCAATTAGCATTTCTCATTCCCAGTGAAAGTGGGAAATCAAAACGGGGGGGATAAAAAGAAGCCTGTAAATGCAAAGTGATGGAGAAGAAGCTCGCACCTTTAGAGCGGTGAGAATCCAGAGTCGGAGCTTCTACAGAAGGATCCACTGAGAGTATAGAACCGTTTAGTAAATATGATTGTTTGAAAAACATAACAAGGCTTTAATGCAGCAAATTATTTGCAAGGGGGATGCAAAAGCAAGATTGAAGTAAGTGAATTAGGCCCTCATGCCTGGAGCAGCCAGATTGTTATTAATATTGATGCATGAGGTATGTTTAAAGTCAAGACACAAAGGCAGCTCATCTGAAACGAAGAACTCTGATGACGCCTCTTTACACAGGCCCATTACCATTTTGTTGAGCTTACTTTAACTGAGAGAGCCAAATGCTTAGAGGCGGAACTGCCACTTGTGTTTACTTTATGGTTGCTTCAGAAAAGGAGAAAAAAAAAAAAAGAAATAGAGTAGGGCTTTCTTCCAACAGGCAGCCTTTTCTCGACAGGTGCATTAAACACACAAGCGGCCAAATGCAACGACATGAAATCATCCAGCAATGGAGAATGATGTCACTCTGATACTACTGACCCTCATAATCAAGTCTGTGTTTTATCATTAGTCTCTAAAACCACACTAACACTGGGGGTGGGGTGGGGGGGGGGGGGCTGTGAGTACAGTAGCACAGTTCTGCTGCCAACTGAAACATTTCACTACATCCGGGCTCCGTTTAATTGCTCACATGCGCTGTAATTGGGTATATAATCAAACGATAAACCGAACACAGCGCAGCGCCTTCATAACTTCAGAATAGCCTTTTATCAATGCCTTTGGGCGATGATTAACATGGATGAGAAAACTCTGCAGAGGGCCATCACTGCTGCTCGGTTATCTCTTTGTTGAAGTTATTCAGCTTACTGATCTGCGTTAGTCTGTTGGCTCCTTCACAGAAACACCTGAGGAATGGCAGACAGGGGTCACCATCTCAAATTAGCCCCGACACAGAAGGTTCAAACGTGAGAGGTCAGGAAAAATATTAGAGCTTGCGGACGTTTACTGATATGTACGTAATCTGGGAATGTCTGGCTTTACACTTCAATGGTTTTAAGGTTTAGGAAAGATTTCTAAAATTTATGTGATCAAAAAAAAATATTCTATCCAATTTTAGGTCAATTTAATAGCAGCAATAACCAAAACAGCAGAAAATAAATATAAAAATATTAACAATAGTCTGGTTACCATTTCAAAGGAAACTAAACATGCTAAAGCAATCTAAATTAGTACCGTATATCTATATAGGGTGATTTAATATTACACAATGCATCTAAATGTGACAGATTTCAGTAAACTGAAACTACATATTCTACATGTGCTCTTTAAACATTTATTTAAAAGCTGCTTTTTATTGAATTCAAGCAAATTCAGAAATGTCAAGCTTTTTATTTTTAAGATGTGGATCATTGATGTCTAAAAAAATGAAACTTTTCTCTTTAACAAAAACGTATCAGTAAATGATGATGATGAGATTACAGCTGGTTATCATATTTTAAACAACCTTTTCTTCTTCTTTTCTTAAAGTGCAATGAAGCTAAATTATTAGATTTTCTTCTAAACCTTGCTGTGTGACAGATGTTTTAAGAAAATAACAACACCATGGTTGAGAATATTTTTTGTTTGAGGCTGTGTTAAGTGCAGCACTGCAGAATTAACAATTTATTTATCTAAAATAAATCAATAAACAGAGGGGAAATAAGTTTAAGGATGGTTTAACAACAACCGAAGCAATATAGGGTACAATTCTTATGAACAACCCTAATTTTCCAAGGACAGTGCCTGTGTCAGTAGTATGAAGCTGACAGGCCATCTGAAACAGAAGAAAACAACAATCCAAAAACACATCCCAGCTTGTGTTGTTAGTCAGCTGCACTATTCTTTTATTTTTGTTTTTGCTGCACTAGTGCCTTGTTTTTTTGACAGTATGCCGACAAGAAAGGGGGTATGACGGAGGGGAAGAGACATGCGGCAAAGGACCTCAGGTCGGATTCAAACCCGGGTCATCCGCATCAAGGACTAAGGTTCGTACATGGGTTGTGTGCGATAACCGCTGGGTCACTATCAGGCCCTCTGCATTATTCTGAAGTAAAAAAAAAAACGAAAACATTATCTCTTTTCTGATACATCATTACTGAAAATGTTTAAACCACACCCCTAAACAGTGGCCAGGCAAGCAATTCAAAAGCGGTGTAGAAAGAGTTGCTTCCTTTCTTTACATCAAAAGAAGAGACACAAGAAAATTCTTTCAAAATAAAAGACTTTATTCTGATATGTGGCAGTGATAGTCAGCTTTTGCATATGGTCATGCAATCGTTCTCTTCGTTTTGCTGTTATTTTTTTCTTAAAAGGTTGAGTCACACATTCTCCAATCCTAAGACTGCAGCTTTTGTCCAAACACATAGACGTTACTTTGAGCCAAAGACTGGCACCATTTGGTAATTAAGAGACTTTGCATCTCTGTTTAATTCCTCTTTACCCCCTCTCACAATTTTCCTTTTAACTTTGCCTCTTTGCAGAAGGGGAGCTCATTTCAATCTCAAAGCTCACATCTGTGGAAGCAATGCAAGCTCTAAATGAGTGGATTTAATCCTGTGCAACAAGGCTGGAGCACAGGAAGTATTCAAAAGAGAAGCTGAGGGAGAAGGAGTCAGAGGAAAAAATAAGAAGGAGACAAACAAGGAGCATAAAGGCAACAAGAAAAAGAGAAATGATTTTGTAACCTCCGCTCATATCTTTCCGTCTGAGGCAGAATCAGTGCTAGCTCATCCAAGAGAGAGGAAGACAAGAAAAAAAAAAGGAGGGAAGGGGACAGAGGAGCAGCTTAACAGACAGGAGTTAGGCATGTTTATTCATGCAGTGAAGCAGCTGAACTATATTGGAGAGGGCTTCAAAGCAGAGGATGGCTTCACGTCCAGCATGGCCTTCTCCTCTGGCTAGGCTTTCTGCAATTGGCCTTTGAGTGAGGGGCTGATCAATCCCACAGCAGGCTGCTGGGCACCGGACCCCCGTTACCATGAGGCTGCTCTTTGAACAAATCCTGCCAGGGGTCATTCTCCCTGCGCTTCATCATCTTAAAGGTCAGACACAACAAATGGCTTGGAAGACAGTTGTGTCCCAGCTTATAAACGCATAACCAGCCAAGATGAGGGGCCTATGGTGGAGACAGGGGACCGAAATGGGTACTGCAGGGACATCGTTTCACTTCCATCCAAATAGTACAGTTATTTTAATACATTTCAACTTGAAAAGGTGTTAAACCAAATAAAGAAGCTGTTTATTTTTCTTTAAATAACCTGTTCAGTTTCAGTTATTTTTTGTTTTTGAAGTCATGCTAATATATATCTTTCCAAGAATGATGTCATTGGACCTTTTAACCCTTGTCACTATCAGTGACAGCTTTCAAAGGGACAAAAGACGGACATTTTACACAAGACTCCTTTTATCAAAGGTTGTTCTCTTGGCTGCACAGCGTCATATTTAAACTATTTGTGCTACTGTCAAATTCATAAACCTCCACTTTATTTCTTTTTTGGTGATTTAAGCCAAACATTAAATAGTGTGTAAATCATATAACTTTAGAAAACTTTCTTTTTTAACGAAAATTCATTTTGAAAGCGAAATAAGGAGAATCAGACGCACTGTAAAAACAACAAAACAAATCAGATCTGTCAAACAATTAGACTCTCTACTATCTAAAAAACGGCACATGCAATAGACAAGGGGATAATAACAGTATTGAACATGTTATATAAATCACGCTAAACATGTTAAAAATGAGGTGGAAAGATAGAGGTAGAGTTACTTTCCTCTTTATACCTCATGCAGCTGCACCTTTTCTTTAAAAGCTGTTTGCTTTAAATGACATCTTTTGAATTTAATGACATGATTGGGCACACCTGATCTCTGCTTTGAGTGGCAGAGATCAGGTGTGCGCTGAAAATTGTACATACTCAAGTCATGAAGTTGTTTCTTTGAGAAACAAAATGTACCAAATGCACCAAATGAGTTAGTGAGCAGAGTATCTACCTTGCAAAGCACAAACAAAGGTATAACAGCCTAACATCATAATCCAGGAAAACCAGATGACCACAGAGGTTTTGGTTCTGACAAAAAAAATAATATAGCATGAGGATCTTAACTTTGAGCATAATATACTGTACAAAGGAACAGCTTGTGGTAAATGTGTGTAAAATATGATACCTAACCTTATGCTATGCTACACATATGCACAAGCTCTTTCTGCACTACAGAACACTGACCAATGGCTGCATCCCGACTGCTTGTGGGGGCTGAGAAGGAACCCTATAGGACAGAGGTAATAGATTAGCGGCCCACTGTCCGGATCCATACCAACCTGCTGGCTAATCCGCACCGAACCTGATTTAAAACATTTATAAATTACTGCATGTTGTCTGACGACAGTGTCTAAACTTCACTTGCGCCGCTTCTCCCCAAAATCACACATCCTCCCTCACCGCTCCTGCGCAAAGCAAAGCCTACAGCCGCCGCTGTTCCTCCCGTATTGCTGCGCTCTGACTTCCTCAGAGCTCGAGGAGAGCATGCGCGGTATTATCATTAAATTCGTAGGAGCAAAACATGCAGAAATGAACGCTTATTTTAATTTAACCTATTAAAAAAATCCCCATCAGCATCCAGCATATGTGCGGTTTCTGATGGAGATGAGAAATCTGCTTCCTGGTCTGTTGAAGTACCAATAGTTTGCATCCAATCATTTAAATAAACGGTGTTAGTTTTTTGAAATATAGAAGAATTATGCTCTAATTTGTACTGAGCACGTCAAATGCTCAGATGCGCTGCTTCATCTGCACCAGGACACACTTCAACCATTGACTTTGCAAATAAACTAGCTGCTTCTGCTGCCTCTGCTGCTTGCGGTGTGAACATAGCATAACATATTCTTCATTATACAGATTATTAATCACATTTAGGAGAATGGGAAATTGTGTGTGGAAAATCACGCATTTTCTTTAAGCAGTTTTTTTGTTTTAAAAGAGATTTTGGAGGAAGCCTGCTGATCAAAACAGCCTTTTATGTAGTAATTTACTTTTATTTGAATGATTAAAGATCACAGTTGAGCAGTAACAAATAATAAACAATGACCCGTGAAAGGTAGGTACAACGTCTGGGTTAAAATGAAAGAGAAAAAGGTGCACATAAAAAGCTTTTTACATCTTTAATTGCTGATATGGACATCAAAGAGTCTCCAGGTTTCAGGCTGGAAACTCAAACCGGATAATATTTTCTGTTCATTTTCTGGGGTCATTTTTAAAACTAACTAGCTGTTTAATGTAGCATCCCATAGGAAAACAAAAGTACACATTGCTTGATTAGATAGATAGATAGATAGATAGATAGATAGATGTACTTTATTTATCCCAAGCTGGGAAATTGCAGTGTAGCAGCAGCTTTACACATAGTGACAGTCACAACACAATAAGATAAGAAAAAAGTAAAAATAACATAACATCCACGCGTATTTACATAATAAGGGTAATTTACATAATAAGGGTGCAGTGAACAGATTATAAATAAGTATTAAAATATGGAGTGCAGTACAGTACAGTGCTGGTTACTGTATGCTGAAACAAGAGTTTATTTTTTATTGTACAGTGTGATGGCATATGGTAGGAAAGATTTCCTGTATCTGTCCCTTCGACAGCGGAGCTGGAGCAGCCTGTGAGAAAAGGTGCTCCGCTGTCTGACCACTGTGTGGTGGAGAGGGTGCTGATCATTGTCAATGATGGATAAGAGTTTATTCAGCGTTCTCCTCTCCACCACAGTCTCAAAAGACTCCAGCCTGAGTCCAAGTACAGAACCAGCCCTCCTGATGATTTTATCAAGTCTGTTGGTGTCGCTGGCTCTGATGCTGCTGCCCCAACACACAGCAGCAAAGAAAATGGTGCTGGCAACAACAGACTGGTAAAAGATCTCCAACATCTTGCTGCACACATTGAAGGATCTCAGCTTCCTCAAGAAATAGAGTCTGCTCATCCCCTTCTTGTACACAGCCCTTCTTCTTCTCCCCTTCTTCTTTCTTTTCTTCTCCAAGTTTTTGCTAATTTCATTCAACTATCAGACCAATACAGCATCTCTTTGAAAAGAAAGTGCTCTGAATATCTTTTCAGGTTTTGCCAGAGTTCAATTATTTCATCAGTGATCTAGGATATGCTGGGTGGATGCCTTTTTTTTTTTTTTAAGAAATAACAAAACAGAAGGGGAACTGCTGATGAAAAGATTGCCAGTTTATTGTCACAAATGTCCTCCATCTGACATAATAAAAAGCAACAGTCAGAATAGTTCAAAATACCACAAAATCCCCTGTTTTAATGGCTGCCAAGGATGAAAATCTGCTGGCAGCGAGCTGTGTGAGCTTTGATAAGTTTGGCCATCTATATGGGATGCGTGGTGATTATCTGGATAGAGGTCTCTGTCGTTCTGGCTGCCTCAATGAGCCAGAATGCCAGAATATTCGCCTCAGGATTCATGGTCCTTAAAACTGTTTTTTTTCCTACCGCTGCGACACAGCTGTGGCATCAGACAATTTCTGAAAAACTGAAACCAAATTGTTTAAACCATGTTTGCAAAGAGCCCGACTTTGCATTTTTTAGAGTGATGGAAGTAACAATAACCACCAAGGGGAATGACGGTGGCATGTGTTTGTTTTGGTAAACGTCCGTGGGAGCGTTTGCATGTGAAATGGGCATAGACACAAGTGAACGAGACATCTCAAGATATGTAATATGACATAATGTCTCCCCCGCTCGAACCCCCAGCTGCTTGCCCACATGCCACAGATCCTGCACCATGTCTAAACAGATGCTCTATCAATAATGCTTGCTCTAGTGCCACACGCCTCCCTGGTGGCCAAATGTGAAGAAGAGCACCGTGGATGAGAGAGATGGAACGAGTCTGTTTTTGGAGGGAGGACTGGAGGGATGGAGAACGGGCAAGAGCCCAAAAGCTAGAATGATTACTGCGAGATGGATTCACCATGTTAGAAGAAGCCAAACGACTCATGAACCTGTGGAAGGAGCGTTCCACTTTCCCCATCTGCTCCACAGGAGAACAAAAGAAAGACATTGCTTTCATTTTTCTGCTCCGTATTTGAACTATTTAATATAATAAAAATAAATGTGTTAAACATGCCTCTCTCCTATTATCAAACAAACACTAATTGTCGGTTTTTTGCTTTGATTTTTATGAATTTCAAGCTAAAAATGTGTTTCTGAATTATGAACTTTTCCTAAGAACCAGGGTGAAGATGATTCTCAGTGTAGAAATCATCCATAAAATACAGCGCCAGGTCAGGAGCTACTCTGAAACAAGGGTGGAGTTTTGATGGATTTTGCTGCACAGATCTTTCTTATTTAATATCCTTTGTGATCCAATCATCTAAAGGTAATTGGGTAATAATCAGCAATTTTTATCAATCACAGTCATTTCCAAGGCTTACAGTGAAAAAGTTAAAAGAATAGTTTACTTTGATTTAAACAAACTGGATTAAGTAAAACATGCATGAGTGCTTATGTCAAAGCCTTTTTAAAGGATTTAAAACTATAATGTGAACATATTTTGCAGAGTTTACTCCCTGAAGCAAAACAACTAACAAAAACAAGCTACTATAGGTGGCTGAACTGCTATAAATCAGCTCTGCCTTATAACAGATACACAGAATGTTCTTATAGCCCACTTTATATGAGGTTTGAAGTTATTCTAAATATGTATTAAAGTGTAACTGCTGTGATCGAATCATTGCTTTGTATTTTGCTGTTGAAAATTAAAACTGTAGAAGCTCTCCTTTGTCTCACAAACTCAGAGAACTAATGAGATATCAGTTTTATTCAGATGCCTTTCCTGGTGAAGCCAGGTTCGAGTCTTGATTTCACCTCCACCATTTTTTTACTGGCACATGAAATCAGCCAAATTCTGCTTTTCCTGAGCTTACACAGGAAGATTTCCTGTCAAATTCAATTTATTTGTGCTGTTTCTTGGCTTCCTGCATACAATTAATTTTAAAATCTGACAAAAACATACTGATTTAGCAAATAAAAAAGACATAATAGTTGTGGGATGCTTTAAGGGGGATGCACAATGTTGTTCCCTCAATGGTTAACAGCTGGCATTAACTTTTTAGCATCAGATTGCACACATACTGCCAAACATGTTCTAACCTAACTTGCTCCAGCTTCTTCCATCTCCGCTTGCAGTCATTCAGCTGTTGCTGTGCAAACTACAGACTTTTTTTGATTATGTCGCAGGAAAACCTCTCCTTTTAGGGGCACCTCTCTGCATTGCCTGTTTGTACATGAACATTACACACTGGAACTATGCATTTCCCACTCCTGTGTCAGCTAAACCTTCCTGTGGGTCTATTGTAGTTGTGTGAGGGAGGTTTCTGCTTTGCTCTACTCTGAGCAGTTTTATCTGAAAGTTATCTTGGTCTTCCAGATGTTGTCTTGACTAACACAGTTCCCCCTAAGCTGCCAGTTCTTAATGATATTTCAGACACTTCAATTTGCAAGCTGGAAGCACTTTGATAACTCTTTATAGCCTTCCACTGCTTTGTGGTTATCAATCAGCTTTATTTTCGGCTTCTAAGTCATTTCCTTGAGGAGCCTGTGGATATTGAGTGCTGCCACCAGCTTTGAATAGTCATGAGATTATCAGGTTCTGGAGTTGTCATCAGCTGGCACTTCCTAATGATGTACCCTGACCTGCCAAGTCAAATTGTGTCAAATGCAGTCAGAGAATTTATTTTTGTTTGGAGATTTAGAAAGTACAAAAGTAGCCAGAAACCTTTACACATCAAGCTGTTGATGTTTATGATCAAAAGCTCCTCAAGAGAAACAGCAAAATAGTTGCATTTCTTGATAAAAATTTGTTTTTCTGAGCAGCGCGCCTTTAATGAAATGACACGAGGAACGTGTGAAAAGTCAAAACTTCATATTTTGCATCAGAGTCTTGTGCAGCTGTTAATTTTCCTTTGAAGAAAAGAAATCAGAGCTTTCATGTTGTGTTTGAAGATGTGAGGTTGCTTTTTATTTTCTGGGAGAGAAAAAAAGAGGGTGACCACTGCAATAAAGGACTGCAATCAAGTTTTTATCAATAAGCCATTTAATTTCCCACTTGCTTTGGGAATTTATGTTCATTAAATAAAGCTACGCTGATGGCGACGCCAAAGAGAAAAGAAATCTGCTATCAAACATGATTATAAGCAGTACAGTATCAACATCTGTGATAAATAATGAAATAAGCAATTATTTCTTTTTAAATTCTCTTTAATTTCATTTTAGGGTCTTCGACTCTGTTGGTATGAAAAATGGCTGTGTTTTTAAAATTATTTTTAACATAACCATGAGACTCCAATTTGAGTGCATGCCTGCCTTTACAGCAGCACCATTCCCAGTTTGGATGTACATATTAGTTGTGCATGAGCAACAAAAACACATCAATGCTCCTTCTGCATCACCCGTGTTGTCATCATCCATCATAATCTAGCCAAGCTGTCAAATCCGCTCTGGACAATTCACTTAGACTGTGTCAGCTGAACTGTAATATTTTACCAGCGACTATAATGAGGATCGGCCTGCAGACTCGTGGAAACAAACACATGGCTCCCTGCTCACACCTTAGTTGTGGTATCCATGACTTCACCACAGTCATTCCAATTTTCGTCTTGCTGGGGGCCATACAGTACTACCATGCTAGTTTGGTCAGCCTTCGCCAGCTGGGAACTCAACCAACCAACAATCACAATTTCCCTATTGTCTGATCTCTAACATCATCTCCACTGTTGCTGAGAATTGTACAGCTTAAAAATGTTTTCATAAAACATAAAGATGGGTGTTTTGCTGCAGGATAGCTGCCAAAGAAGATAGCCTCGCTAAATAATGATCTAATATTAGCTTGTTAGATAAAAGGACAAAAAATCAGTATATCTTAAAAAATGCAATCTTTACTTGACACTATCCACTATTTAAGTCAGTGAGTTTTAATTGTAAAATTTCCTTTTTATTCCTGTATCTAAATCAAAATAATGTTAAATAAATGCTTTAGAAAATGTACACTACTAGCCAGCATGGTATAGTTTCGCAGTACAAAGAGTAGTATCATAATTTCAATCAGGCGTCAGAGTTTCGATGTTGCGGTTTGATGTAATCTAGTTATTTGTAGTGTGTGAGAAAAGGGGGACATTAAAGGGGTGGCGAAAATATTTGAGGAATAATTAAATGCCAATGAATTACAAAAGTATTTTCTTTAATGTCAAAGAAATGATACAGAAATCTGTATATTTAAAAAAAAAATAGATCAAAAACCATACATCAACAATAATTAAAGTACTAACTAGCAGCTAGCATAATTGTGCAACAAAATTTTAAACAAATTATATAGAAAAACTTACACTTGGAATCTTAATATAGACCTCTATTAATATTTTTAAGACGTTCGAGAGAAAAAAAAAAAAAACTGTTGCTGAAAACCGACCATGGACTGCCACTGAAAGCTATTGAAGAAGCTGAGTTCTGCACACAGCAGAGCAATAACTATTAAAAGGTCAACAACATGGCCAACTATAGCCAATCAAGGGTTTTTTTTAGTGAGTGAGAAAAAAAGAGACCGGAAGCGATTAGGAGGATGTTTTTTTTGCATAAGTAGTCAACTAAGCAACTTTCTCCTAGTAATCTTAATATGTGTTGACAGTTACAACTCCTCTGAAATATGCTTTTATTTTTAAACCTACATTAATTCATCTTATCAGAATTTTACATTTATGTGAAGATTATATTCGTTCTTAATCGTTTTCATTTGTTGTGTGTTAAAAAAGAATTTGGGCAGAGGACCTTTATCGACAATACCATACAGAGAGGAAAATCATAAACTTTTTGATGAAACAGTCCCGAGCATAAGGTCTGCTAACTATGTGTGAAGAGCAAGAGTCCGTGGTCGGATTTTGTAACGACATGACCAGCCACATAGGAGAAAAATCTACCGTCAGCACTGCAGCGATGATCAGAGCGGTGAGTGCACTCCAAATTTAGGGGCAGCTAATTAAACTCAATGTGGCCGCCAACTTGACCGTCTGTTCGTTGAGTAGTAGGGATAAGTTGCAAAGAGCTGACAAGGAAGTGCATATCAGTGAGAGAGGATCATTCTTTCTCCTCTAATGTAATCCTGTGTAATTCGACCATCAAAATCATAAATATTAATCTAGAGGGAAATTGCAGTTGCATTGTCTTCGGTGCCCCCCAGTAAAAATGTGAGGGAATTGAAAATGCTATCTAAAGGTAATTCCGACAATTTAGTGTGCATTAAGAGCACATCTGTGTCGTGTCTACTGCTGCAAACAAATTCTTTCATAACTGTGCACATATGCTGCTGTGGAAGTCTGTGTTTGTCAGCAGGTCTGTGCTGTGTGTCCTCAGTAAGTGCCACATCAACAATATTAACTTAGAGGACAAAGGAGGGCAGAGAAACACATCCAGTCCTGCGTCAACACGGCAACAGAAAATAAATGGAGTAGCGACACACACTATTCTAATTATCCTGTTGTCTAACCTGTCCTCCAATTACAAACAGGGATGTATGATAATCCACCTATTGATGCATGAAAGACAGGACAAGAACAGATGAAGGAAGACTCGAACTAAGGTTAAGTTAACTGGAAAAGAAGTTAATATTCCTATTTAGAGTCCAACCCCAGCATTCCTGAGCAGTGCAGGACACATTTACAATGTAATAGTAAGAGACAGTGTTTATTGCATCAGAGGCTTCTGGATAAAACACATGATTACATTTATGATAGTGCATTTAAACGATAAAGACACTGCAGTGTGTGCTGAATTCCACTGAGAGAAAGGCATAATGAGTATGCACTGCCTAATTTATGCCGGCTAATTTGTCTACATTCAGTAAATCTTTTTAAGATTGATTTTCTCAGCCGATACCGACTCCGCTCCACATTAAGTTAACAGCTGTGAGAGAGCTTGATTTTTGTTCTTTTTTGTTGTTTTATTTTATTCCTCTTACATTTTGCTTGTTCAAGTTCAATGTTCTTTTTCATGTAGCTGGTTATGAAAGTGAGTCCTCTTGAGCAAAAATTGAACAGACTTTGCTGCAGACACCTGCCATTTGTCTTCCTCCAGTTCAGCTGCTTTAACCAGAGCACAGCATCATTTTCTGCTTTATTACAAGTGGCACAATGAAATATATGCACATAAAAAGCAAAGACTAAAGCTGCCAAGTATTAAAATTAAGAGAGCACAGTGGTGAGATGGAAACAGGAGGGTTAATTTAAAGATTTCTGGAGGCTGTTGTACAGGCCTGGGAAAAACACTGTCAATTAAGTCATAGGAAAACTTCAGCACTGCCCATTATTCAAGCAATAATCTGAAGTAGTCTGCATGACTCTGCCTCTCTCATACATCATTGTAGAAGATTTAAAACCCCTTATCTTCATAAAACTGCTTTATTTCATTAAGATTAGTGGACATTGCTTATGCACAGCTTTGTTTATGATCCACCAGAACATTTAATTAATGAGTCATTGCAAAATGTTGTAGTTTTTTTTTCGTCTTTTAGTTGTTCTATTATAGATCCAATGCCAAAACGTTTCAGATGCTGGATTAGTTAACTCACAGAATGGAAAACTTAACAACTGTAAGAAAACAAACCAATCTTAAATCATCAACAGTTCCCCCAACATGCTGAACACCTGAAGAAGAACATGCTTGAACTAATAAATGCATTATGGATTTTGTGGATATTCAGAAGTGACCGGCATCAAGCTCAACTTAGACACCATTGGCAACTCCAGATGAAAAAAGTAAAGAAAGAAAAAAAAAATGCTCCTAACGACCCCCATTTCAGAGGCATAGACCAGTATTGAGTATTGCAGGCTATCAAAGAACCCAAACGACTCCCCAATTATAAGTGGTAGATTCGTTTTTCATCTTAAATTTGCATGTTTTCTAAGTCAAAACAAGTTTTTGGGCTGTAACATAAAGCTTGCTGATGAAGATTCTCGGTCATCCAGGTCATAGTCATTCCGTAAAAGTTCAAAAAACAAAAATCCACTGGACTTGGTTTCCAAGATTTGAAGACGTTTCGCTACCTCTCCAGGAAGCCTTCTCAATTCAATTCAGATTCAGACATTTGAAAGCTTCAAACTCAACACTAATTCCGACATCTTGAAAAGAAAAAGCTTCCTGGACAGGCATCCAAATGTCTTCAAACTTGGAAACAGAGTCCAGCGGATTGTTTCTTTAAACCTTTTTGGAATGACTATGACCTGCATGACTGAGAATCTTCACCAGCAAAGAAAAAAAAAACTTATGGTGCACTATGAGAAAAGTTCTGCAGTTTTGTGTTTTGTCTATAGGTGGCAGTATCATTAGAAAATTCTGCACTGCCTCTTCAAAGATATTTGTTTCAGAAGTCTCATGGTCCAATCAGACGCTACTGATGCAACTGGTTAAGGTTTGCACACCATGCAGAAAGGTCATTGTTTTCCTTATTGCAACTCTGGCCTACAGATTCTGAAAAGGACCTCTTTAAGCTTTTTGCAATATTCCTCTCTAACCTAGAGATTGATTTTCTAGTTTCCTGGGAACACCAGCTGCTGTCTTGAAAGTTTTATCCCTCACACTGTAGAATGATGGACTTTTAACAGTTTGGAAATCTTATAACAGACTTTCTTAGTAGAATGGGCAGCAGAAACTGCTTCTCACTGAAGATGTTTTCCCACCGTGACTTTGTATTAATGCTGCCACTGGATGTGATAAGGGCCTTTTAGAGTCTGGGTGGTTTTGAATCACATATCTGCTTATATCCTTTAATCCTGTGAAAGAAGAATGTGGCTTGGCTGTTTTTACAAGGATGGAAAGGTTCTCCTATATATTAGGCATGGTCATACTCACACACATTCCATATATGCATGTTCCATTTTTCCCATGTGTGCCAAACCCTTTTCCTTTACCCTCAATCAACTGAGCTATGACAAGAGCTCACAGGAGGCAAAAGTGCAGCTTGAAAGCATCCTCTTACTGCAGGAAGTGATTGAGAGCAGGAGTAATATCAGATAAACCCAATAAGCATTATGTTCAGCTGTAGGCTGACTGCAGAGATGGATAGATCTAACCGGCCTTAGTACTGTATCAAAACGCGCTCATAGTTTCAGATACAAGATAAAATGGTTTTACCAGGTTGCATCAACAGATTAAAAGTAGTTTTTAACTACATAAAACAACATTTAGATATGGAACTTGGAGACCACATACAGTAAAGCACCTTGAACAAGTATTCATATGCTTGAAGTTTTTATATGGACTAAAGTTAAGAAGATGTAAAGCATGTAAAAGTTAACAAACATGCAGAAATGTACTTTGTTCAAGCAATGGAGTTAAAGCAGGGCCACATCTTAACCACTTAACTGCTTCTCTAATTATACCCCACTCAACCCTTCCTCCAAGTCTGTCACGATTCTTCAACCCCACCCACCCTCCCTTCTCCCTCCGCCCTCCTTTCTCTGTTAATCTCATTACATCATCTTGTCCTTTTCTTTTACAGGGTCCATCTGAGGGTTCAGCACAGGCTCAGAGAAGCGAACAAGACCAAAAATCTCCCAAAGATGATATACCGACTCTGAAATCTGTAGCCCTCTGTTTGTTCCAATATTTCAGCGGCCCTCACTGCATGAAAAGTGGGATTTTCGTCAATATACGGCACTGTAGATTGTCGTGGAACTTCAGGTTAGCGGCAGTTTACGGCAATTTGCAGGCCTTGCCGTAAACTCCCGTAAATTGTCAGAAATTGACGTGGAATTTCTTAGGCAGTGTTCCCCCCATGCCTCCCCCCCATGGAATTCTAGGGGAGGCTTTAACATGTAAATGAACATGCTGTGAGCTATACAAATGCAAATCAGGGTAAGAAACCCTGGGTAAGAAAATCTCTGATACAAAGAGATCAGGTATAGCCTCTTACATTTTAGCTTGAATTGATTTATTTAATTAAAGTATAGAGACCAAAACAGATCTTTAGCTGACAGAGCAATACATTTAGAGCAGTAATTATTTTTTTTTTAATTTGCATTTAAGATAAAAAATAAAATGTTGTCTGTCAATATGCTCAATTCACAATTACTTAAGTGGAAAAGTTTCAAGAAATGATTCTGAGATGATTCACTTTATAACATGGCGCATTATCCTGTTGGAAGTAGCCATCAGAAGATTGGTACACTGTGGTCATAAGGTCATAGGTCAGCATGCTAAATTGGTTTTAAGTGGCCCAAAGTGTGGCAATAAATATCCTCCAAATAGATGGTAGAAATAGATCAGGCCCAGTATAGCCTAATTATAGACTCTTACATTTTAGCTTGAATTGATTTATTTAATTAAAGTACGCTAGATTACTGTGTATGCAAATGTTATGTAAAAGAAAATACACAAAATAATTTACTTCAAAAATTAGTTTTAATCAGAATCAGTTGGCTGTAATGGTTAATTTTTTTTTTTAGATTTCCACTTTTTTTTTTTTTTTTGTTATTGAATATATAAGAAAACAATAACAATCTCAAACAACAAGTCAATAACAAATATTTCAATACAAGAAGAAATATCACAACTCCTGATTTTGAAAAATAAAATTAAATGCACAGGCTGGAACAAAGTATAAAATAAAATAAATAAAAATAAATAAAATAATAATAGGGTTTAAAGTAAATTAATCAGTGGGGACTACCAACTGAAATTCTTCAATTAACTCAAACAATTTAATTGCATTTAAATTCTGCATCTTTCTCAGACATCTTTTGAAAAGGGAAAGTTCATTTTTGAGAGCAGAGATTGAGAGGGAGCATTTTGCATAGCGACATTTATGGATATAATACTTTGTTACAATTATTAGAATATTGATTAAAAATTCCAAATTTTTTTTCTTTAATGGATAAACCGAATTGAATGTTTTGCCAGGAAATAAAATCTAAATTTATTGTTTTAGAAGACAGAAAGGTTCGAAGTTGATCCCATAAGTTTAATACTTCTTTACATTCATAAAAAAGATGTTTAGTTGTTTCCAATTGAGTTGTACAAAAGCCACAATTCTCAACATTAAACTTAAATCTCTCTCTTAAAAACTCATTTGAAGGATATATGTTATTTATTATTTTAAATTGTAATTCTTTATATTTAGGAGGAATTGGGAATTTCAAATAATTTGTCCTAATTTTGACTATCATAGATTTCTTAAAATTTTGTAAGAGAGCTGTGCTTTTTGTTCTTCCTGGGTACATATTATTTATAGAATATTGATTCAAAAACTTGTTGTTGCATTTATTATCTCTAATGTCCACCTGCTCAAATTCAATCTTATGGAGACAAACAATTTCAATTGCAAACAATTTATAGGTGCATTACCGCCACCTTCCAGAATGGAGCGACGCGAGCTCTTCTCGCGAGTCCTTCCGTATAACAATGACGTCGTATGTGATTGGAGGAGCCTGATGAGCCTTCGGCCCCATCGTCCAATCACGTGTGAGCTTTTGTGCACTACGACTTCTCGCGAGACCAGCATATTAGCAGACATGTTTGTGTTACTACACTTAGAAGAACTTCATCTCCATTTACCGTGTTTGTATTTTGTTGTTACGTGAACAATGGCTGCACGACGTCTCGCGTTCAACTCGCCTCCAACTGCTCTTAGTCCACAACTTTCGGCCAGCCCGCAGACTGACGAGAAGAAACTGCTGATTGCTATCAGCGGACTGTCTCGTCAGCTTGCCCAACATACTGCCGACATGAATGAACGCCTCACTCAGCTGGAGAATTCGATGCGCTCCAGGTTGTAGTCCATAGAGGACAAGATGGCGGCTCTGCAGTCGAGCAACTTTGCAGAATATACGAACTCGAGGAAGAGAAGACGGGTGAACAACGCCACGCTAGCGGTAAATATATGTTCGATTACTGGTAGCTATGCTAAAAGCAGCCTAGCTTAGCTAGGCAAGCTAAAGACAACCTAGCCTAGCTAGGTAAGCTAAAAGCAGCCTAGCCTAAAGCTTTATTAAAGTGTATTTTTTGTGATTCACAGGAAGCAATATGCCGTCTTAACAACTCGGAAACTAATTGCAGGCGCTATGAACCGGAGCAGGGGTAAGGTTTAAAGAATATGCGGTAAAAGGACATGGATACGGATGGATACCGACCATAGCTGTACTTTTTTTTTTTTTTTTCACAGACTACAGTCGCCTCACAATGAGGCGGTGACCTCCTATTTGCTCGGATTTGCACGATGTTGATAAAGACGACATTGTGTGTAAGTGACTTGTTTTAATGTTTTCTCCTTCCTTGTTACTGTGACTTGCGTTTGATTTTTTTTTTTTTATTCATACGACTCTCATTTAATTGTTTTCCAGCTGCCTGTAAGACGTATTATGAGACGGTATGCAGGAGCTTCAGATACACGCTGCAAGCCAGCACGCTGCGTGCGGAGGCCGCCAGGCTATCTGCTCGGAGTCGGGCCAGAAGAAAGAGAGTAAGACTTTATTTGGTGACTATTTTTCAGGTGCATTGATAGATGTGTTGTGTCCATATGCAGTGCGCTGATTCATTGTTTTTTTTTCAGCTGCTGAAGGCGAGGCAGAGTGTGCTATCAGATGAGGAAGTGGAACTCTGTAAGTCCGCCACCGTCGACCTCATGTCCGACGAAGAAGATGGCGTCGTCGGCGGTGTCTCTGGATGGATTGTACGGTCGCCGCCATTTCGTAGGCCGGATCTCACTGAACTCTGTGTTAAGCTGCAGTCCCGGTTAGAAGCGATGCCGAAGTACAGGGCCACGCACAGTAGGCGTCTGCACATCGGACCTGCCTCGGAGGGAATGCTGCCTGTTACCTCCAACCCCGAGGAAGCAAACGGACCGTTCACGGAGTTGTAATTTTTAGATACGCATGTGTTTGGATACGCGTTGTATATAGTTGGGTGTGTTTTAATAAAGCTCTTTCTTTGCATAAACAGCTTCCTGGCAAATCTTCATTTCCTGTATAAATTCATTCATGTCCTTGATGGTAGCATAATAATTGTGTAGTAGTGTAGGATAACATAAATACACAGCATATGAATGAATAAATATATGAATGAATAAATATATGAATATATATATATATATGAATGAATAAATATATATATGAATAAATATATATGTAAATATATATATATATGCCAACCAATCACGAGCGACTTTACTTGTTTAAAAAGAAGTGGTTCCGTCCAATACTCAGTAAGAAAATTAAAGCCTGGCGTGGCCACGTGTGGTTTTGCTGCCAATCATCCACCCATCCGTCCATTCCATCACCCCTCATCCCCCCATTCCCTCATCCCTCTATCCCCTGGTCCCTTCATCCCCTCCCACTTCTCATCCCTCCATTTCTTTCATCTCTCGTCCCCTCTTCCCCTCAACCCACCTTTCTCTCATCTTTTCATCCACCCATCCCTCTGTTCCCTCATCCCTACATCCCCTCATTCCTCAATTTCATCATCCTTCCATTGCCTTTATCCCCTCATCCTTTCTTTCTTTCATAATCCATCCAATCAATACATTTTTTAACATTTAAACATCTTTAAATTGATGTTATCCTTGCTATTCAACAGAAAACAAAGAGAACACATCACCCTGAATACACCATTCCACCAGTAAATATAGAGCTGGTATCACTATGCTCTGAGGGTTATTTTCTCCAGCAGGGACACAGAAGGTGGTCAGCTTTGATTGGAACATGGATTCACCTCTAAATGAAGAACTGAAGGTTCACCTTTCAGTAATCCAATACAGAAACCTTCAACATACTGTAATCAAAGCATACACATTGGGTCAAAATGGTACAAAAATAGTTTGTAATCTGTGTAAACATTTCCAAAGAAGGATTGGCAAAAGTTGTAGAGCTATTTCTGCAAACATACTCACAAACGGCTAAAAACACTGAAGTTTGTAGCTTTAATGCAACAAATAGCTGAAAAGGACAAGGGCTGTAAATGCTTTTTGCATGGCGTTAAATATGATCCACCACACAGCAACTGCTTTCTCAATATTTCTAATCTTTTAAACTAATTCCTCTTTTGTGTCAGGATGCTATCTGAGACAATCAAAAGATGAAATAAGCAGTGAGTGTTTGGGGCAGAGGAAGATTGTGTAGGAGTTAGAGGTCTTTCTCCAGGCTGCGCGGCAGCCCCTTCTCTCAAGACAAGTTAATAAGATGGAGCAGTCCCTGCGGGCGAAAGCCGCTAAGCATTATCACGATGAAGGAAGCTAGACAAACTGACACATACAAGGAAAAACTCCCCAAAAGCTTTTAATTACCCCGTTGCTCTGGCTACTGCTGCAAAAATGCTACTTTGAGAACTTGGACGGCAGGAGCAGCTTTTAAATAGGAACGTTTCTCTTCTAACCCGCTTAACAAATCTTCAGCAGTTAGATTTTTTGATTTATTGGAACTTCTCTTTTAGCATTCTTTGGACTTTAACTCCCTCTTTTCTCCTCACATTATGAAATATCCAAATTCTAAAACTCAGCACACATACCAGCACATGTGAACTGCCCAAAGACTACTTGGAAAGACGTGCGGCGCGATGAATAAATCATGCTGCATAAAACCAAAGGAAAAGAAGACTCTCTCCTGAGAGCCCACATTCACTTAGCGCCGCCAGACTCAAACAAGTGTCTCCCTGCCATCTAAATGAGCCACACAAGGCTGTGCTGCAGCCAATAAGAGCACAACTGTCATCTTACTGACGAAACATTGATCATTACACAATTTGTTCCCTTTTATTACATCCATTGTAATTAAAAATAATTGAGTAGTGGAGTGGGCAGGTGCTCCCATCAACAATTTCTTTTTCACCAATTAGCACTACAATAATATTGCTCTGGATATTGCAGATGATATTATTAGCATTTTGATGGAACACAAGTGCCTGCACGTCTGGACGTGGAATCTCGGTGCTGAGGTCCACCAGGAAAAGGAACACTTCTGGACTGACTAAAAGGATCTCAAAGAAGAGGGGAGCATTGATATAAACTGTATAAGTTTTTCTTTAATCCAACAGCAAGGTGTGCAAAATTTGCAAAACCTTCAAAGACCACTGGTTGTACATGCAAGTGTTGAAATGCATGAAATGCTCAAAATGGAATGAATCTACAATCAACATCTCAAAACAGAAGAAAATGTGAACACGGATGGCTTTGGTCTCAAACACAAACCTGACAAATGTGTTTTAGCATCTAAGATGAGGCCTGCATGTTCTCATATAGCCGGTTCGTCTGATGCCGGTGGCCTAACAAATTGGTTCTTGGACCACTTGGGAGCATGTGTGAGATGGTTTAGGCTGCACAAAAGAACCAGAATCACATTTGATGCATCAAATTTTTTGTGATACATCTTAGCTATTTCATCTGAACCACCCAACCTGGAGCTCGGTGTCGGCCTGTGCCAAGGATTACCTCATAAATAATAAACGGGAAAGATAACTGACAGCTGCTGTGGGGTAAAATGACTTTTCTACTTGCTGGTTACGCAAAGAGGACAGGGATTATGACAAGCAAACTCCAGAGGAAAAAAAAACACTCAAACTTCTTAGGTTTTTGGATGTTTAAAAAAAAAAAAAAAACAACTAAAGTTGCAGCCCTTTTAGCAGTTGCAACAACAGTCCCACAGCGCTCTGCGGCTCACACTTATATTTTTCCATTAGAATACACTTCAGAGCAGTATCTCTAGCATTTTTAGTCTCCCTGTTTGAACTGATCCACTCTGGCAGTGCTTTTGGCATGAACTGAGCAAATTCATACTCATCATTGCAAAGTAGTCCTGATTTGACTACCTACTAACTACATGGGTATCACTTCTTTTCTATTTTCAAGCAAGCAGAAAGCCCTATGGAACATATATATACATATGGAAATATGTATATATATATATATATATATATATATATATATATATATATATATATAGTTTAGAATCATGTATGTTGAAAATTGAAACTTTGAAGTTTCTCTGACAAACAGAACTAAGATATAATAACCCAATTAAGATGAAAGGAAAATCATTTGAAAGAAGGATCTGGTATATTTCAAGGTGTTTGTTCATTAGTTGGCACTTACTGTAGTACAACATATTTACTGCAATTGTTTTCCATTATTATTTTTTTATTAAAACAAATATATGAGGATAAAAAATGTTTCCCTACACCAGAGTTAAATAAGGGAAAGGAATACAAAATATTGTTTTTAAGGGATACCTGAATCTGCTTAAGCAGAAACCGTATGACAACTTGAAGAAAAAGTAATGCATTCTACTCCAATCTAAAGTAACGTCTAAACCGAGGAGGGACAAACTTCTATCAGCCTGCAAAGCAGCAGTTTCTACGGCTTTTGGACCTAAATCCATTACAGTGAGCCATTATATAGAAAACAGAAGACAATGAACATGGTTATTCTTTTAAAAGATGAAGACCTACAATAATGACTCCAAAAAAGGGGCAGCCCTAGACCATTCAGTGCCCTAGACAAATGATGACATTGAGCAGCCTAAGAAGAATGAAGCAGACATTATGAAAGCATTGTGGTCCCATATGGAAATAATTTACACATTTCAGACACATTTCTAGGCTTACATGTTTTAAATTACATAAATTACACAGTCGTATCGCATATAAACACAAATGGAAAGTAAAACTTGTATGGTTTCAAAACTAAAGCAGCAAAACCACATATAAAAACATGAAATTTCAATTTACAATATTGATGGATTGGACGCTGCATGTGGGCTGCATAGTGGGGCAGTGGATAGTAAAAGCTGCCTTGCAGCAAGAAGGTTCCCGGTTCGATTCCTAACCCGGGGTCTTTCTGCATGCCGTTTGCACGTTCTCCCTGTGCGTGCGTGGGTACTCTGGCTTCCTCCCACAGTCCAAAAGCCAATTAGCCCTCTCCCATTGACAGCTGGAGACCACAGCATGTATAAGCATGATGGAAAATGGATGGTTGGATAGACACTTTATCTAATTACTGTAGACTCAACTGATACATCCCAACAGCCCTGTAGTGTCATATCAGAATAAGGGTGAGCACATTAAGATTTCTAAAAAAAAAGGACACTTGGCTCTACCTGGATAGACGTAAATGATACTCAAAGCTTACTAAAATATACGTCATTATTCCTAAAAATATATTTAAAGCCACCTCAGTATCATTATGAAATTAAATTAAAGAACAAAATGGAAACACCCATCCTTCCCCATTTGCACAGCAGTGGTGCGTTTGCATCATGCTACCATTCTATATGGCAGACCAACAGCCTATTATTTCTTAGTCCATATTGGCCTAGTCAAAGTCAAGACATAAATCTGGTTGAGACGGTGTTTTGGCATGCTGTGGTCAAAACTTCTCTCTTGTTAATAAATCAAAAACAATTAGAGTGGCCAAAAAAAATTCTGCTATTTCTCGCAGTTGATAGGTAGGTTACACAGAGCCAGGTTGGGTGGAATAGCTTTTATTTTGCTTTATCATTAAACTATTTGACTGAGGTTATCTCTGCCTTGTGTTTAACTTTTCTTTGTGGTCTAAAAGATCAAAGTGAGACAATGAGACGTATCTAAAGAAGCCAATACCCTTTACAGCATTGTATGATGAAAACAATGTAAGACTAAGTGCATTGTGGAATGGAGCTCACAGTCCGTACTGTGTTCAACCTATTTGTCCTAAACATTTCTACTATTAATGCTACATTAATGCTACAATGGCATAGAGAGTCCATCACAGACTTATAACAGACATCATCTTTAGAACCAGACTGATTTTTTTTTCCATTGTCGAGTAAAAAAAAAGACAAAAAAGAGAAAAAGAGAGCAGTTGAGCACAAGAGACAAAGACAGAGAGACATGCATAAAACGGGAGACTGAGACAGAGAGATCAGAGAGCTGGGGACAGAAGAACAGCAAACGATAAATGAATTCCCAGGAGAAAAGGAGGGACATGGAGAAATTACAGAACAAAAGGAGAAGACAGAAATGACATTTCTTAAGGGACTGCAGTGTGGCATTTGTAGGAAGAAAAATGAAATGTGAGGACCACAGAGAGATGGGAGGCAGGAGAGGGCATGGTGAGAATGGAATGAGTAAGAGCAAGAAACAAAAGCAAAGTGTGTGAGAGGTAAGACTAATTTATGAGAAATGAAGCCAGAGTCGGTGAGGCTGGCTGCTGCTGTCTGATGGATCGGGTGGGGGCTGGACTCAGATTTGTGCAAGGTGGACACTGAACAACCTGTGATGTGGATCCTTTGAGGCTACATTTCACAAAAAGTGAACTCTCCAGAAATGGAAGATGAATATAAAATAATAAAAAAAAGAAAACAACACTTTTTTTTTCTGATAGAGAATCTCCCTGGCAGGTAAGTAGAGCAGACAAAGGAAAAGTTGAGAAAGAGAAAAGGTGGAAAACCAAGAGAGGGAAGCACAGGGGAATGAGCAAAAGAAGAAGAAAAAAAAACGTGTGAAGTGACAGAGGCGAGAAAAAGTAACCGAGGAAAAGATGACGGAGATAAAGGGAGATGAGAGACAGCTGCCTTTGAAGCATGTGCTCCTCAACTGTGACAGTTTGGAAGAAGGGGAGCCGGCATGGTAGTACGGCTGTGTGTACATAGGTTCAAGCATGCATGTGTGCGACCCTCTGAGTGTTTGCGAGTATCTGTTATATTAAAGCTCACAACAGCGTGAAAGGTGGGATTGATGATAAGGAAACTGCTCATTTGTAGTGCTTACAGTTTGTTCCCGCATGTTTCAGGTACACAAATGCTCAAACACACACACACGCACACATACACAAGCAGCCAGCAAAGCTTCCTCTGGAGACTCAGAAAAACACTCAAGGCCTTCAGAAAATATTCAAGCCTCTCCTCAAGACAGAATCCCTCCCAACGAGAGCAGACATGGGAGCGCCATGAACCTCCTCTCTCAAACAGAGATCCGTCTTTATTCGCCGCAGTCTTACAGCACTCTTTTACCGTATCAAAGCCAGGACATGCGCTGCCGTAAGAAGTGCCATCAGTGCTGCGATGTGCACCTTTTCCTCATAGCCCACATTCTCTTTATGTCTCCCTTTTCTATTTTTCTCCCGTGTGGAACTTTGAGAGAACAGAGAGGGGCTGGCAGCAGCGATGAAAGACAGTGATGAAGGTGAGTTGGTGAAACATGGTGGAGACGTCATCTATCTACTGATAGAGAGCACACATCAGACAGATAGACTCTCTTTTAAGTTCATCCTCTTTCAGCGGAGCCAGGTATAGATCAAGACCAAAGCAAACATCATGAGATTCATACCGGATCAAGACAAACACCACCAACCCTTTGAATCCATCTTTGTCCCGTTACCCGCAGGGTATGCCAAAGAAGGGTAGCAGCAAAACAATATCATCAATATCATCGCTCAACATGCATCATTGTAACCTTGCGAGCAACTAATGTATCACACAAGCAGCAAAAGGTTTCTGCACAGCTTTCATTTCTAAATGTCCTTCTTATTTAATTTTGCTGACAGAAAGCTGCAGTGGTAGGAAACCACACGTTGTCAGTCTTGCAGCAAGAAGGTTTTGGGTTCAATTCCTAACTGAGGGTCTTTCAGTATGGGATTTGTATGTTCTTCACATTTTCGTTTGGGTTCCTTCTTGGTACTCCAGCTTCCTCCCAAAGTCCCACTCCATTAATATCACTAACTAAAAGTAATCTCAATGCAAGTTGAGAGCATGGGATTATCCAAACCAGAGTCCTGCACCACGTCGGGTACCCAGCGGGCAACGAGGCAAACCTTCTTACTTCGGCCAAGTTATAGCTGTTAATCTGTTAGCAGAGTGCGCACTGGATGTGAGCGTGAGGGGATGTTCTTTTCTGCCTCTGTTATTATAAACGGCTGTGTGTGCACTTTGTGATCGCGGGTTGGGTCTCACTTCATTATTTACGGGTCTGTGTGTTCCCGGCTGTGTTTTAAATGGGGATAATTGAGGATAACGGATCAGATCTTGGTTCTGAACTTTACGGGTGCGGGCAGATACAGTTTGAAATCAGACCCATGCAGGACTTTGGTCCAAACTCCTTGCCCTCCTGAACAGTTCCTTTTATTAGAATGAAGGTTCTTCAGAAAAGCAAACCCACATATAAATACCCCAAAACAAAAGCTTTACCTTTGGCACAATACAGTCAGGTACTGTTAAACCCACACAGACATCCAGATGAAGAGAGCAATCACTGACCCCAGGGAATGTATCCACTGCTCCAAAGTTCAGTGCCAGCATGCCTTATACCACTGCATCTGAATCGTGCATCACGCTATTTGGATTTATGGCTTGGATGTACCAGTTTGGCTATAGAAAGCTAAAGTTTGTTGGTCTCTAGTGGATGGCTCTAGAGACAGTCTGTGACACCTTCTGTCCCACTCAGTTTATCTGTCCCACCGCTCTGTGGCTGAGTTGCTGTTGTGCCCGATGCCTTCCACTTTGTTAATATAGTAATGAAAGTTATTGGTGACATTTTTAGAAGCAGATTAATTTCACAACTAGACCTGCATCCTACTATGGCACTATGCTGGAATTGCATGAACTCCAGAGAATAACCTGTTTTTTCATGACTGTTTGCAGAGACAGTCTTCATGGCTATGGGCTTTGCTATAGAAGCTATTGATAGATGAGGGAAATGAGGGAATACTTTGGTCAACAAAGTTTATAAACAGTTACTGAGACTAATAATAACTAAATTGTATAATTTCCCTTATAATGTCTCTCATGCAAATTCAATTTAGCCATACCATTCCTCAAAAACATCTGAATTCTTCAAAGTAACTAAATAAGTTTGTAGAAAGAAACTAAAAAAAAGCTGATATCAAACTTTCAGCGCCTAAACTCTTGTCGTGTTTAATCACTGTCACAAAGACAGTCACTAAACAGATTTAGGACATTTGGATTGAAATCTTGTTTTTCACCAATACATATCTTTGGAATATAACTGTTTCCATAATTTGAGAAACACTGTTATTCAGATTGAAAAAACTCAGTGTATCATCAGGCGTTATTATATTTAAGTTGACTTCTTATCCAAAGTGGAAAACGATTGCAATTTCAATATTTTTTCAGACTTTTTAAAAGGAAAAGTCCGGTCAGCAAGGAATAATCAATGGATCATTATTGAAACCTAAAACTAATACATTTGCATTGAACTGATCATTAATAAGTAAAAAAAAATAAGAATAATAATTTTCATCGCGATCACTGATTTCGGGACCGGCCATTTTTGCAAAAATATAGTAACACCTCACTCCCGACATCTTCTGGCAGTGCGGTGCGGTTAGCCTAGCGCCATTCTCCCCGCTTTACAAGCAAATCAATGGGAACTACTAGACACATCTGAAATCAACAACAATTAGTGAAGATTTCACCATTTAAATTCGCGGCAGCTACTGTTAAACGGACAATGCCCACATGCATAGCAGTTGGATGTCAGATTGCATCGGGTAAAATCGAAAGAAAAAATGTGTTATTTCACCTTCCGATTCATGATCCACTACGTACGGATTCGTCGCTGGATTGCCAAATTGAAGAGGGAGGATTTACCATCAAACTTCTGGCCAGAGAAAAAACACGTAATATGTCGCCAACATGTCGAAGAAGAATGTTTTCAAGATGACTTAGATAAAAGCACGATGTGACAAACACCAGATTGATCACAGCCGAAACCGCACAGTGACGTCATAAACCGGTAGGTGGCAGTAGTGATCTTTGACTAACATGGATGCCTCCAGTAAAGCACATTCAAATAAAAATTACTCTTAATTAAAAACTATTATAATATTATACATTACATAATCATTTTATATATAAAGTACTTTCAGAAGTTTGAATTCTGACCAGATTTCTTTAAATTTGGACAGAAATTATGCTCATATTTCAAATTTAACTGGGAGACTTTGCACATAAAAACAAAAACAAAACACAAAAGCAAAACATTGTTCAAGCTTATGAGATGTACCAACACCTACCCGCTGAAGTATTTTGCTTTTGTGCCCACTGATCACACTAATCCTTTTCATTACAGCTTGATAGGTAATATGAAAAACACCAGTTATCTAGTGTCAAGGGAATTGGCAATAGGAACGGTAGTGTTTGTTAGAAAACCTCCAATCATCAAACCTGAAGTTTTTAAATTTGATATCCATCTATCCATCCGTCCGTCCATCCATCCATCCATCCATCCACCCACCCACCTTGGACAGGTCGCCAGTCCAACGCAGGGCAACACAGTGACATACAATCATGCAGACGCGCACACACACACTCACAACTGATTAATTTACACATGTTCCTGTATCTGTATTTTGTATTTTCTTCTCTTTTTATTTATTTTTTGTATTATTTTTAAAGTGACCTTGAGTGTCTAGAAAGGCGCTGTTAAATAAAATGTATTATTATTATTATTATTATTATTATTATTATTATTAATTAAATTATAATAGCTATAAATCGCTAAGGCCTTTATTTAACAGGTCTATCTTGATATCTGTGTGTCAAAGCATTGTTTATTCTTAGGTGTAGTTTTTATCATATAGCAGGAGAAGTAATGCCAGTAGGAAGGCAGAAACATGAATTGATCAACAGTCCAATCAAGAATTATTCACACTATTTACTGATGACGAGAATGCAGAATGCCCTTTACAGAGTTCCGTTTGTAGCTATAAACACTTGACGAACTATATACAGTAACTGAAATAGCACCCAATTAGCCATGCTGCATAGTAGAGCAGCATCAACTTCTCTGCTGTGCTCTGAAGATAATGATGTGGATAAAAGTGGAGGTAAAACTTTGTAACATAGAAAAGACATGTCTCTTATCCAAAGACAGGTCTTTGGAGAATAGTTTTATATAGTAAACTAAACTTTATATAGTTTTATATTTCTGCATACTGGACATTAGAAGTGTTTCACATATTTTATTCAGCGTTCTTTTTTATTGAGTGACCCAATAGGTTCCCATCTTGTTTTAGCATATTAATATGTCTAACTTAATGATGATTAAGCAGAGAATAATTGATAAAAATGTTGCAATAAACTGCAAAAATATATTGATGAGCACTTTTTAACTCAGGGTATTGTAAAAAAAAAAATATATATATATATATTTAGCCCTACATAATATGTACAGATTCTCTTGATACAAAAGAAAACGTTTTAAGGAAAGTAGCTGTTCATCAATTAATTGTTTATTGATAAGATCAATCAACTTTAAACCATCGTCACTAATCGATCATTTGCATCACAACATTAATGAATTAGCTTTCCACTAAAAGCAATTATTTTTACCTGTTTGCATTTAGGTGTAAAAAGGAAAAGAGGCCTAAAGGAGATAATTGTAACTCAAATGTTTATTTGCAAATTAAAACTAGTAAAAACAGATTTAAAATAACTTCAACTTCATTAGTGAATATTAGACATAGTTAAACCTCATGTTTTCATAGTTTCTTCAAAGATTCATTGTGGGGAATTGATTTCCTGTTGCACTCTGTCTAAATACATGCTGTTTTAGGTTTAATCGGAAGTATTACTGAGGGTAGGGATTGGTAGAGAGTCATGCAATCAGAGTGGCCATGTTGATCTGGGCAGCGAGTGGACATTGGGTGGTGATAATCACAACTGCGGAAAAATCTGGCATCAAGATGCACAAAGTAATTTAACAGAAGGATAGCAGCTATGGTAGTGGTCATCCACATGGACGATTACAGCTGAATGACTGCAGGAAAATATGCAACTGCAATAGATGTGTTGTATATAGTGGTGATGATATCAGTTATAATTAAGGCAAACTTTTCTAGGTAATCGCTTTCCAAGAGCTTTCACAACTATGTCAATAAAGTGTTTATGGTTATTGAAAGAATAACAAACAAAAAAGCAGCCAAAGTTTATAATGAACACAAAGAGCATGAGTGGGTTTTGTTTTAGATAAAATACCTTACAAAAAATCTTGCAGTCAAGCAGCCAATAGGAAACACCATGTGGTCTGCAGGTGGCTGGAATCAACTGATTTTAAACTTGATGGGAATATTTGATTGTTTACTATATTAAGAAAAATTTATATTTTCTTTTAGAAATCACTGAGTTAAAAAAGACTCACTACATTCTAACTAATAGAGAAAAAACATTTTAGCTTCTACTGATCTTTTTCTTTGGGTCACACACCTGAATGGGACCTTCACTGCTGATCGAAATACTTTCTGTAATGGCTGTAAAAAACCAAGAAGCCGGTAGATGGACTATATAATTCGCGCCAGAAGAATTAACAGGGGTCAATAACTCGTGCCCTTAGAATAAGTCAAATTGGGCTAAGTTTGAAATTTTGTTTAATTCCATTTTTTTTTTATTTTTTTTTACAATTTTTAGAGCATTTAATCATATTAATCATGCAGAGCATTTTAGCATGTATAGGGATTTCAAAATCACAATATCTGTAATTTGATACAGATATTGTATCATATATCTTTTATCAAATATAGACCTTGCATATCTATTGAGTGACAAACGTAGGAAATAATCAAATTAATACAATTTTAAAGATGAATGCCGCATACTGTTGCAAATCAATGTCCTCACTTGCAGGTTGGACTGTGTTTTGGAGTCATTTTAAAAATAAATGGACAATATCTAAAAAAAAAAAAAAAAATTAAATCAAAAGAAATAATAAAAATATGTTTATTACGTATGAAGTGTAGGTGAAGGCCAAACCCCTCCATTTCATAAGTAGCTCTTGGTGGGTGGGTGGGTGGGTGGATGGATGGATGGATGGATGGTAGAGGTGAGTATTGGCATGAGTGTTGCGATTCGATACATGTCGCGATACTTGGGTCATGATACGATATTATCACGATATTGCAGTATCACTATATATTGCCATATTTTCCCCAGCTATCAAAATCAAATGATGGGATAAAACAGCAAATGCTGTATATTTTCATCAGAAAATATTGATTAGGTATTATTATCCATGTTGTTTGGGGTTTTCTTCCACTGTGACTGCCTCAAATACAGATTTGGTGCTGCACGCACAGTTAAAGGGCTCCACAGCGCTTTCTGCCAGAGTGGGGGTGCACAGGTAGCCCATTTTCCCATCAATGTTTTACCGTAAATTCTCTAATATTGGCCTGTATTCCAATAGCGGCCGGGTCTCTAATAATGGCCGGTCTCGCTGTCAGAGGAGGTAAATAATGGCCGGTCTCTAATACAGGCCGGGGCTATAAACGTTTTTTCTGGGCATACCTCAACATTATACTTGTGGTAGTAAGTAACATGCAAGTACCACTGCGCAGCTGGATGACAGGCCGACTGCTGCCCGTCTGCGCGAGGAAGAGAACAGACACGCAGCACAACATGAGGAGGAGCGCGAGTGATGAGGAGATTAAAGGGAGAGATGAAGAGGAGGAGGAAACTGAGGAGGAGGATTAAACAGAATTGGAGGATTTTTTATTTTTTTTTTACTTCAAACCAAGCGAGACATGGTAACTGTACTTTTTCAATAAATGAACCTAGTGTTTTATAGGTTCAAATAGACACAAAATCTCATTTTTATTCATTCCACTGGTAGTCTGTTTTGCTCAAATAGCAATAGAGGCCTGTCTCTAATTCTGGCCTCTATCCAATAAAGGCCTGGACCGCGATGCACTTGAGTGAAATAAAGGCCCGGGCCTATATTAGAGAATTTACGGTATGTAACCTTTTTTTTTTTTTTGAAAATCGATACTAAGAAGTGAAAGATCGATATTATATTGGGCAGCCGAATATTACGATATATCGCCAAAACGATTATTTCCCACACCCCTAATGGATGGATGGATGGATGGATGGATGGATGGATGGATGGATGGATGGATGGATGGATGGATGGATGGATGCTAATCCAGTGGGGCATACAGTACTTGTGAACAAATATCTGGATCAAATGGTAGGCCCATGTCTCAGCACACAGTACATAAATCCTTAGCTGCTGGTCCTTTAGAGCCATAGATGTGTTACTGCGAGCTCTTTCAGTAATTCAAGGAAATTCACTGTATTCTCTCTGTACAAACATTTCAGCCAGTTGTGCGGCTTTGCAGGCATATAACACACCAAACCAGGTCCCTGGGAAGCCATAGCTTTTCTATACCTATTGAATCTCACACAGAGATGCAAAGATATAAAAGCATAGCACACCTACACGGTGGCACACATTTAAGCACACAAAGACAGACTTGGAACCTGTCAAGTGCGAACAAACTGATGACAAGACGGGGACAGATGGATTCACTGAGGAGAGACGAGCTACGCATTCAACTCAATTAGCAGCGTGCTGCTGCATGACGCCGATGGGATATGGAATCTTACCATGACTGGCAACCTGTCAATCGAGCAACAGAGCCGCAAAACAAGCATCATGCAAGACGCAATGAATTAAATTTAATAAACCAATAAATTAATTAATTTAGGAATAAATGGTATAAACCCATGGAGTGGCAGCTCTGCATCAAAAAACAGGGCATAATGTGACCGGGGAGCCTAAATTTCCCCAAGCTCGTACACGCATGAAAAAAAAAAGTAAAAAAATGTGGAAGTGAAGAGAAAAAAAGAAGGAGGTGTCTGTGGACACAACTGGGAAGACAGAAGAGGAAAAAAACAAAGGCTGCCTCATTTTTCCCTCTTGCTCATTCTCTGTACCTATGTGAACATTCATGAGCACTGTTCATACATTATCCTGCCATAGTGCCTAATGAGCCAGGCATCTCCACCATGACACACACGCTTGGCTAGGCAACCCTTATTACAGGGTGAAGGCGTGCTCACACACTCAGTCACTTGCACATACACAAACTCTCAGGTCATCGCCACAGCTGCAAGTGGGCTGCAGAAAACATTTCTAGCTGCTTGTTATTTAAAAGAGAGGGCCATATTAAAGCACATCTTTATTGTCTGTCAGATGTAATGGTCAGATAATGGTTTCAGGGCATTAGTGCATCATTTCCAGACATGTCAAAATCCTGCTTCTTACGAATATGTGAAGCAGCATGAAGGCTGCTGGTAAATATGGGGACAGACGCCACGCGCTCCCTCTGAGCTGTTGGTTATTACAGATGCTTCATTGTTCATGACGGCAGACAAAATTGCTCTTTTTTTGCCGCATTTTTTTTTACAACCAGACACACGCACAGACAAAATAAAGCAAATCAGCAAGTCTATCTTGCCTGGCAAAACACCAGTCAAAAGCAGGATGTACCCCGCGGTGCCATGATTGTCTTGGCTGTTTCTGTATAAAAAGCTCCTCCACTTCAAAAATGATGGTTAGGACTGTTTAAGTGATAAACCAGCAGGGCTGCAGAGGCAGGATGGGGAAAAAAAAGTTGGCCAAATACACACCAAACAGTATTGAAGGGCAGCTACCTGACAAAAGTGAATTGGGGGGGGGGGGGCAAGGTGTTTGTTAAACCCTTCAAAACGGTACCGACACTCAGTTTGACCCTTAGCGTGCAGAGAGGAAGAACAAAAAGATCACATGAAAGAAAACCACAGACGGCTCTTTTTCACTTTAATCTAAGATTAGATGCCTGGACTGCAGTTGACGTAATCTAATTCAGCTTGCAATCTCTCTGCGAGAGGTGATTGCTGTGGCTCAGTGACTGATTGTTGGGGATGGCTTTTTCCAGGGGCAATCATAAAAATAAGCCTCAGTAGAAAAGCTTTTTAAAAAGCAACAAAAAATTAATTAAATGAAAAGGGGAGGTATCAAATCTGTTTCCTTTAAGATTATTAATCTTTGTATTTTCAGAATACAAGCTGGTACCTATTACATATTTTGGGGACAGCAGCCACACATTTTATGTACCATATTCTTTTGGGATAATAAATTAGTGTATTATTAACCAAAAGGAAAGGAAAAAGAGTGAGTTTAACTCTGAAACTTCAAACTAGGAACATTAGACTCACCCCTATGCAAAATCTATTACACCAACAGCCATTCAATTTTTTTAATTCTATGTAGGGTGGCTGGTGTGCTATTTATTTATTTATTAAAGGTAACTGTGCAATCTTTTTACCATCTTTCTGTGTTTTTTAGTTGTTAATTGTTTTTTAATTCTTTTCTTTTTTATGTTATTACATTAGGGGTGGAACGGTTCACAAAACCCACGGCTCGGTTCGGTTCACGGTTTCGTGGTCACGGTTTTCGGTTCGGTTCGGTATTTGTTGATTGTTAAACCAAAATCCCATAAAAATTAATGAGATTAATGAAAAAATCCCCAAAAATTAATGAATTGTAATTATTATTTAATGATCTGCAGAAACCCTGGATCATTTCTGTATGTTTTGCTGCTTTGAATTTAATCATCTCGCGCATGCCCTCTACGATCTCCAAAGAACTCAGAGCGGAGCAGACGGGAGCCACAGTGGAGGCTGTATGCTTTGCTTTGTGCAGGCGGTCTGGAGCGCAGCGGGGCGGAGTGGAGTAGAGCGCTGACGGAGTATGTGGGATTTCGGGGTTAGCCTGACATGATGGTCGTGTTGCTGTTAGCATAAACAAAACGTGTTGCACAATGTTGGCACACTGTTTTTATCCACAACTTTCTTTCCGCCGTCATCGTAGGTCACTCTAAATGCAAAGTGGTCCCATACAGCAGACCTATAAAGTGCTGCTGGCGCGTCTTCCGACTCCTGTTCTTTCCCACTCGCGATACCCACACAATTCTCCACAACAACTGATTTTTTTCTGCTACACCCGGCTACGCTGCTTCGCTTCTTCTTCTTCTTGTTTACTACTGGTGGTTGGCTTTGGTCGCAGTACCGCCACCTTCTGCTCTGGAGTGTATACGCTTCGCCTATGAGAAAAAGGAGCAGCGCATGAACCAAATGCAACACACGCAAATCGAACCGAACGGTTCGGACGGTTTTCATAGACCGTTCCATCCCTATATTACATGTTTATTTATTTTTTTTGTTTGTCTCATGTATCGCTCAAATGAATTACCCGCGATGGGATTAATAAAGTGGTCTTAATCCAAGTCTCAACCATGATCCAATGGTAACTCTGGAGGATCTGCAAAGATTCAAAGCTTAAGGTGGAGGATTGACAATTAGGTAAAATATGGAAAAATTAAACCACCAGAAAACCTCACTGGCTCTAAATTATTCTGCAAGGCATTATATTAAATAGATTACACTAACATGTATTGCTTTTCTTTGGAACAAAGTATATACCGCATCACTAAAAGGACCATACACTTCATGATCATACATTATTTGAGAAAATGTTGCCAAAGAAGCTACCATCTCCTAACTGCGGGCAGTGTTCAACGTTGTGTAGCGCATTTTTGAGTTTAATGGCCATCATCAAGCACACACACACCTGTGTGCATCAGCATGTTCTAAAAAAATTCTCACAAAGACTTGGAAGTGACATATTTCACTAACACTGCACACAAGACAGTTCATTCCCTCATGTGCTGCGCTCAGCTGTAAGATGCTTGGGTAGGCACAAATCAAGCTGTAAATACAGGGGGACAATGGAGATAGAAGCAACCACTTCCCATGTCAGTTTCTCCAACAGCAGTTTGAACGCTGAAATGTTTGAATGAACATTGTTCTAATATGTGGACTTTTCTAACAGCTATTCTTTGGTTGAGATGAAGCTGCGGTTTTCCATGTGGAGCCTTCCTTTGACAAACAAGCGTCTTGTGCAGAAGTGAGCTTCCTAGTGTGTCTCTCAGTGTGCATATGGGTGTGCGTCTGTGTGTGAGCAGATGTAAACTCAGTATTCCAGGTCACGGTGTCTGCAATTTCACAGGGGGTTTAACCTTGGTAAATCCAGTATTAGGTGTTCTGAGAATGATGATGTGAGAGTAGATCCTCCCCGATGGTTTCACTTTCTAAGAGCATCGAGCGGGTCACAAATAGAGAGGCTGTAGGGGTATTACTAGGTCAAAGGTGTGCTAACTCTCAATATGATGACAATTCCAGGCTGGCATTTTCATTTCCTGAGGAGACTGAATCCCAGTAGCAGCCGAAGCCCAAAATGTTTGCTTATTTTTGTTCAAACAAGTCCTTCCCCTTCTTTAAAACAGAGTGTTTATACTGCAAATATGAAATGTGAGTGTATGCCCAACAAATTCTACCTACGTGTTGTGCATTTGAGGAAAACTCCTCCTAAACCCATTACCGGATAAATGTCTAAAATCCGGGCATAACTGTAGATTTTTTTTTTTTCCCCTTTTATTGTGTCCTTCAAATGTCTTCAGAGGTGTGGCTGTGCTGCCAACCAGTGGGAGTAGCTGATGTTTTTAATGGCACATGGTTTGTCTCCTGGTGGTGAGATAAACATGGGGAAGAGATTAAAACCCCAGGCTTTCCTTCACAATCTCCTGCCTTCATCCTCCTTTCCTTTGCAGTGGCCATGCAGGGCCAGCACAGCAGTCTAAGTAAAAAACAAACCCATCCAGTGCATGGGCTTAAAGCGCACACCTACACACACACACACAGGTGCGTGTGAGGATACGAGTACAGGGACATTGATTGAGGGGTAGATGTCAGCCGTGAGCAGGAGAAAACGGACAGGTGACAAGGGGAGGATTCGCTACCCTTTAATCACCAACTTGTCAAGTGTGTCTCATTGCAGACGACAGAATCCCAGCTAATTTAATGCTGGTTTTGATTCTGAGGTGAGCCTTTCAGGTCGCCAATGTCAGGTTGTGGATCAACAACAAAGAGCCCGAGGGGGAGAAAGCTGGGCCATAAGTCAGGCCTCCTTACTTCCTGCTGAATCTCCCCTGGTGAGGAGACGGTTATGCCGCAAATTCTGCCCCGCCTGGGAGCCGAGGAGCTAAAGCAGTTATTAAGTACGGCTAAACACATCATTTCCTTTCGTCATCAAGATTAGGCCAAGGTGAGGGGCCCCTCCGGTGGATGTACACCCAGAGCGTATGATTAGCTCTGCCATTTAAATGACATTCACACTAATCGCTAATATCAGGTCTGTCAAGGTGAGAGAATACAATAAGGAATGTGTCTGGAGGCTGCAGTGATGCAAGGGGAAGTGCAGCGATATCTGATTCCGCTTGATGTGAGCGCAGTGTCGATGAGTTAAATCAGACACGGCTGCTGATTGTTTTACTCTGTCATTCAGAAGTCATGGCACAGAGAAGCTGTGAAACACTACAATTTCTATCAAATCAACATCATTTACAGAAGAGGGGACACGAAGTGGGGGCTTTCAGCTATCAAAAATTGGAATAAAGGGGATATTTGGAATATTTTGATTATGAGTTGTATTAGAGTTCTTGACTGAAGTAGGAAAATGCCATACAGAAGAGAGTGGAAGGACAACAGCTAGACAGATGGAGGTAAACTAACTTCTTTTACTTTTTACAATATTTGTCATGTCATATTTTACTTTTTTGGAAAAAAGTTATGCATTTGCAACGTTTTATACTGACAATGCATCAGTTTGGGGAGGTAATGGGCTGTATTGTAAAAAAAAAAAAAAAAAAAAAAAAAAAAATTGAATTTTTTTTCTTCATTTACTTCCTCTGTCAGATAATAACAGACCCATGGACTTGTTTTGGAGTTTCACATGATGCTAAATTGTTGCACTTTCTGCTTCCCCATTTAGTCCAATGAAGCTTAGCCTGTAGCTTTAGATGGCGAATATTTAAGATGGATTACTTGTGCGATTAATGGATCATTTTTTATCATTAACAACAAAAATAAGGAACATATGAACATGCTTAAAAAATCTAAATTCAAAGCTCTGGTGGTTTGCTCTTTATGAATATAGACTAAAGCCATGAATGATAAACATGCTTACTCTTTGCTTTGGCTTAAAAGAAACCCCCACAATCATACCAGATTAGGTGTCATTTTAGATTTCTTAATGAACAAGTACTTTAATCCCTTTTACTGATTTATATCACTCAGCATCTTGAGTCTCTTCATCCAAAAATTAACATACAGTGAGAAAAATAATTATTTGGAGACTGCTTTTTCCCAAGTTCTCCAACCCCATACAATCAGTAAGAAATCCAACAGCTAACATGGCCAAGACCAAAGAGGTGTTCAAAGATACTAGAGACAAAATTGTAAACCTCCACAACGCTGGAAAGGGCTATGGGGAAATTGCCAAGCAGCTTGGTGAAAAAAGGTCCACTACTGGAGCAATCATTAGAAAATGGAAGAAGCTAAACATGACAGTTGATCTCCCTCGGACTGGGGCTCCATCCAAGATCTCACCTTATGACGTCTCAATGATCCTAAGAAAAGTGAGAAGTCAGCCCAGAACTACACGGGAGGAGAAGGTCAATGACCTGATGAGAGCTGGGACCACCGTTTCCTAGGATACTGTTGGTAATACACTAAGACGTCATGGTTTGAAATCATGCATGGAACGGAAGGTTCCCCTGCTTAAACCAGCACATGTCTAGACCCGTCTTAAGTTTTTCAATGACCATTAGGATGAACCAGAGGAGTAATGGGAGAAAGTCATGTGGTCAGATGAGACCACAATAGAACTTTTTGAAAAATGATGAGTACAATCCCACGAACACCATCCCTACTGTGAAGCATGGGGGTGGTAGCATCATGCTTTGAGGGTGTTTTCTGCACATGGGACATGGTGATTGCACCGTATTAAGGAGAGGGTGATGATTTACTACAACTGTGAAATAAATTGGCCCGATGTGACTATTCCACATATGATGCATCTTTGTCTAACTAAACTCTTGTTCCAATGCTCAAACTGTATTAAAAAAAATAACTTTAATTCAACAAAGGTTTCATTGGTCTCAAACTGGGTGTTAAGGAATGACTCTCTAGTGTAGGGTTGTCAGGTTTATGTTCTGTGTCAAACTAGATGTGCACAACTTCAGTCTAGCTGACCTAAAAAAAACAACAACAAAAAAACAGTTAAGCTTAATACTGCAAGGAATGCAAACTTTAGCATCCTTAGCAGCTAACAGCCAGCTGCAGTATTCCTACAGAGCTTAGAAGTGTCTTAAATTTAGTCTGTCACTCTGTTCCTGCCTCTTTATTTCTAATGGTGACAGAAAATTCAACATGTTAATGATTTTAAAGTAATGGTGGTTTCTTAAAGGATTTTGTAGGTGTTATTGAAGAGCCTCTACAACCTTTATTTATTTACTCGCTTGAATAATACAACAGGATAACAATTAAAGGACTACTTTCTGTATTATTTGAAACATGATGATAGACATACTGTATACAGAGTCTAGCTCTAAGTGCTAACTTTCACAGCTTCTATAAAATACGTTAATCTAAAACATGAATCAGAAACTGCTTAATGAAACTGTTTTTTTTTGTGACCTGAAATACTGGGCCCTTTTACACCACCAATATGGGAACTTAGATTCTTTAAATTGGCCAATAGACTGTTGTATGTTTATAAGTTCTATAGGTTCTCTTCATTGCTAAAATCTAACTGACCAGAAGTTCAGTAGAAGCATTCAAACACGTATGATTTCTTTGCTTTTTAAGAAACTGAGTGCCAACATCTTTCTAAGAAAACAATAATTATTAAGTCACTTCAATAGACTTCCCTTTAAAATATCCTACATGTAGCTACCCCTGCACTGCGTCAATAGCTCTAAATTCATTCAGAAATTAAAGCTTCAGTGAAGAGCAATTACTGAACTAGTTAACTTTATTTTTCATTGTTGGCATAAATTCATCAAACCATTATTTCTTGTAGTACCATCAGTAAAACTGAGAAGACCCCCACTCCCCCTCATGCCTGAATAAAGGGAAGCATTATCAAACTTCACTCTCAGCAGTGCTAGATCCATTTGGTAAACAGCCTGTGTCCTACAGTAGTAATCAGAGGGTATTTTTGAGGGATTTGCTGGCTGGCCAGGAGGTATCCGCTGGAGTGATCTCTAATTGCTAGAAACAGAGGCCTAGACTGCCTGGCGCTCTTTTGAAGCCATCGGCAGCAGGTTCCAGCCAGAGGAGCCAGCAGGGGGAAGCTTCCCACTGAGCCACTCTCTTTTTTTTCTGTATTTACTTCTCTTTTTTGCCCTCACCATGTCTTTATTCTGCTTTTCCCCTTTTTTTCCATACAGTTCACTTTCTTTCCCTTTTCTTCTGTAACTGTACATGTTCCCTTTACAGCCCTCCCGTCCCCTTTACCCCCCCATCCTCTCCTACTCAGTCAATGAGCCAGCAATCACTTTGCAGACAGACATCCTCAGCTCAGTCGGCCATGTTCAATCCCTAGCACCGGTGGCTGATGAGGCATTGTAGTGACGTCAAATACTGCCACTTTTCACTGAGCTACACTCAACTTGTAGAGGTGCAGCTTTTGCTTCCAAGGTTACAGATCTCAAAGTGGCAGCCTTGTAGAAAATAATTAAAGTAATGTGTCAAAGAGACAAAAGATAATGAGGTAAATTATTTTTTTTCTCCCCACAGAAGTCAGGCCAGAGGGGCAAATTTATGTCAACTTGTTGGTGGATTGTGACACTTCATACTATTCAAGCCTTTGGGACTTTAGGTGCTTCTGTGTCCTGAGGCTAAGACCTTCACATACTTAAAAATACTGTATAAAATATAGCGTGCTGTGCTGAGAAAACTGGACTAGACTAAAATGTGCTGTCTGCATTGGCTTTTGAATTTTTGTAGGTTAAAAAGAAATATGTACATAAAAAAAATGCAGTGCCTTAAATGAAATTCATGTTAAATATCTTACCTTTTTTACCTTACTATCAAAACGATTGATACATTTAATTGAAGGTTTTGAGACGTTAGAGAAAAATGAAAATAAAAGATATTCACGTTTTCCATCTTTTCTACCAAAATAAACTAAATCCAGCTGATATCATGGAACCGAGGAAGACGTTGGGTCAAATTAAAGATGGTTAATGTGGATTTTATCTTACATCTGTTGCCTTTTATGACTTTTTTCCATTTTCAGGCTTCACCACTTCTGATAGAACTACCCCCAGATGAAGTCCACTGGTCTGCCTGTGCTCTTTAGTGTGACCAGTCATTTATCTGCTTATAAAAAGAAATGTTTGGCAACAACTATAAACTCTACAAAGGTTGTCCCCCTGAATTCACTGCTTGCACACTTGCTGCACAAACCATTTATAATCAGAAACAAGTAAAAAGCCAAATCATATCACCCCTACACAACTCGGTTTGATGTTGACGTTTGAGATCTCTTAGTCAGATTGAATAAAAAAGGTATTTAGACATACTTAATAAGTCTTGCTGTAGATTCAGAATTTAATTCTGGGTCAATGAGATTGGACTCTGGTAATCTCATCCTGATACTAAGAGGCTGTGGGGTATGGCAGAAAACGTACCATGATAAAGGAATGTCATATCAGTCTAATGGTCATTATTGATCTTAAGGCTGAAACAATTAATCAGATTAACAGACTACTGAAATACCCATTAGCTATTTAGGTATCAATTAACTTGAGTATAGAGGCATTAAAAAACGCCTTTACCTGAAAGAGAAACCCTCTCAAAACAGCAATTCTTCCAAAATTGTAAGAAAATAGATACATATTTTGAATTTGAGATGTCCATTATTATGTTTTATCCAGAGGTCCTCAAAGGGCACAATTTCAGCTTCATTTGGTTTAAATTCTGATTAAAAAATAATAGATTATAAATTCAGTCTTCTTTAAGGAACTTTCTGCCATCTGATTATTAGTCATTTAATAAAAAAAAAAAAGCATAGAAAGATTCAACAATTAACAGAATAGTCGTTAGTTGGAGCCCTAACTTATTATTTATTTATTCATTTTTTGTTTACGTATTTGAAATAAGGTTCAGGGGCAAAAGGCAGAATTTAAATTTCAAAGCTAACCTTTTTTTCCTTTAAAAAGCGACCAACCTTGCGTGTTTCAGGATCTGAACTAAATGGAATTAAAAAATATATATATTCAATGTTTTTTTTCTATTGATACTGATCAGATATTGTTATTGATATGCTTAATATGACCCTTTCCACCATAAAAAAATGGCGGTTTTTCAGTCAAAGCCTGGTGATAGGTCAGCCTAGACACCCATCTTAAGTTTTCTGCAGCTTGGTTGATCACAGCTTGTTTCCATTGGCTGTAAATGGTATTTCTCTGTCGTCTCCAGGCTTTAACTTGGGTAGTGTACTCAAAGGAGAATGTTGGTTTTCTGCCACACATGATTTCATCTGCATGTGAGCTAAAACATCAAGTTTAGGGTAAATTTTTTTCAGCATCATTATTGTGTCTCAATGTCTTGTGGCAAACTATGAATATATGCACATCTTTTGCAGACATTAGAATTGTTGACTGTGTTCAATCAGAATATTCCCCCACCCGAGCTGTGGATCTCTGTAGCTCCTGCAGAGTTACAATGTCTTTAGGCCACTTCTCTAAATGATAAACTCTTTTGCCAGCCTGTTGGTTAGAAAAGCTACCCTGTATGTAAGCAGGTCTTATTTTATTTTCACTTTCCAACTGTGCAGCACTTTGTGATGGTCTGTCAAATAAAAAGTACATATAAAAATGTGGTAGAAATGAGTTAAAATGGGAGAACATTCACATAATATCAACACTTTAGCAAGGCCCTGCACAAAAAAAAACAACAACAAAAAAAAAACGGCGTCATCCATACACACAATCTGTCAGAAATGCAACGAGTTTTCAGCTGCCTGCGATGCAGCCTGCTCAGTGTGACATTGACTCCTGGGTGCCAATTCCACACTGGGAGCTGTACTTGCTAGTTTTGCTGCCAATCCAGGTAAAGAGATTACAGACACACACAATGCAGTCTTCTGTTCGTCTGCCAAGAAGAAAACCAGCCCTTTAAGCCATGGAAGAATAAGAGAAAGGAGGAGAAAAAAAGAAAAAAGAAACGACTACAAAAATTCGCACAGCCTTGGCCGTTTCCTCGCACACACATAAAAACCCAAGAAGCCCCTTCTTCTCCAGGAACACGGTTTCTAATGCGGCGCCTCGCTCAGTGGCTCTCTCGCACAAAGCAGCCATGTGCCTGGGACAATCCAGCCAGCATTCCTTTATTCTGGTCCCAAACACTGTTGCACATTACTATTACTTGCATCATTCAAAGAAAAGAAGAATTTGGCTCACAATAAGTCACACAGTCATTGCAATGCCACACTAATGGCGGCTGTCTGGTAACAAACTACTGTAACGAAATATGAAAGAAACTTACACTTGGATTTCATCAGCTTTCTTAATGGTGTAATTAAAAAAAAAAGGTGATGGGGGGACACGTGCATGGTAGTGTGCATCACCCAAAGTAGATGCTACCTGGAATATAGTAGCTTAAAACTTTGACACTTGATGAAAATTGCAGGTTGTTACCCTGTGCATATTTAGTAGAGTGGGAATCAAACTCACTGTGACGTGCAACTTTTGACCCAATTAATCAGCTACTTATAACTCTGTAATGACTGTAATTTAGCATTTAGATTGCTATGCACTCATTTTCTTTGTATATACTTATGTTTTTGGGGTATTTGTAGAGCAGGTTTGACGATGAGAAGTCACTTGTGTGTAATCAAGTCAGAAAAAAGTTTATCCTCATGTTATGTATCAGGGCCCCAAATAGGTCCCTTGTGGATTATTTGTGTAAGCTACTGCAAAATGTGCCAATAAAGAGGGCGATAATGTGATGGGGAGAGATGGTTAATTACTGTGTAGTACAGCAGAGCATAAAATACATGTATGAGCTATGAGATTCATCCATCAGTGTCTGTAGCTTTCTCTCACAAATTAAACTGTGATGCTTTGGTGCATAATGATAGCTGCCACTCTTTCATCATAGCCGTCAGTCCTCTCATGCAGGAGATGCCATTTGTTTTCACCTCGCCAACACTCTCCTTGGCACTACCAATTGTGTTTGACAGTAAAATCACATTTTAGATCATAGATCATGTGTCAGTCAGCCAAACTGGAGGTGGTAAAAAGACGGCAGAACCATTTTGACTCAGGGCTATTCCAAAAAGCTTTCGTTTCACTCAGCACACAGTCAGTCCTGTCATCCAGGAGTTATGGGTAGGGTGCTGGGATTGATGACAAGTATGTGCATTCAGCGACATGTGCTCATGGCCTTGTTCCAGGCTGGGTTTTCTTTTTTAGGGGGGAACTGTGCTGTCCTCTAACAATATGCCTTAAATATCTCCCAAATAATAACTGCTGACAAATGTATGCATTTATGGTTTTTCTCTTTTTCTGTCCCAGGATGAATGTCAGAGGGAAGAAGGGAAGGGTGAAGGGAGGCGGAATGGCGGGGGACACTGCAGGGGAACATGGAACAATGGGCGCCCTCTGGCATCAACCTCTGGACGGCTCAAGTCGCTCACCAAAGACACTGAACTCACCCACAATGAACTGCTGCAGTGGGAAAGCAGGCTTTAGAGAGTTCAATTTCCAACACAATTGGCTGTATTCTCATCCTTTAAATGCCAAGAAGATGGTGTGCAGCATGCGCCTTTGTGTGGAGAGCTTTGCTTACAGCGAGTGTCCTCTAGCAGGAGGGGGAAAAAGACAAGAGAAGGAGAAAGATGGCGAGACAGGCAGGAAGGGGAGACGGTGCAGCGACAGAAATAGTGCAACTGTGCAAAAGAAAAAGAAGAACGGGGAAGAGTGACTGACTAAGAGAGATAGAGAGCGGAAACAAAGGTGCCGAGGAAACGAGAAGGGTAGGGAACGTTTCCTTTGGCTGTCGCTTCGCCAGGCTCGTGAGGACCGTCTGAAGGACAATGCTGCTACTAGTGAAGTGTAACGTTTGTCCTCTATCTAATTCACCGCAGCACCAAAGAAAACACACTAATCATCAAGCACCGGTCATGCAGTTCATAAACATCCAGACCAACACAGATCTCAGTAAAAATTAAAAAATACATGAAGATTGAGATCAACTGTGAGGTCATACTGTAGAAATCACAGCCAGAGGCCAGTTATTATGTTCACCTTTTATTCACAAAAATAGTGCAAATGCGCGAGTATTTATACCTTTCCACAGCTTTTCATATTTTTTCTTACTGGAAAGCATCTGTGGATGTCTCTACTAGTTTTACCCATTTCTAGATTTCTGACTGTATCCTATACAAAACAGCTCAAGTTTAATTAGCAGGACATATTTTAGTTACCAAAGTCTCCCACAGATCTAAAGGATCCCCATCATGCTGCCATCACCAAATTTAAAGGTGTAACCCCTTGCTCACACTGGCTCCGGTGCGGTTACCGAGCCGACGGAGACCGCAACTCCCGCACACCCCCTCTCACACCGCCCTTTTGACTACGGTGCGGTGCGGCTCTGCGGCTCCGGCAACAGGTCCGGAGATTTAACAGAAGTTCATTTGAGTTCACGTAACTTCACGCGATAACACGGCCCAAATAAGGATATTTGCGAGAGCTTGTTGCGGAGGGCTCCGGCACGCCGCAAGGATAGCTTTCTTGCGGAATTTTCTGCAGCGCCGGAGTGTCTCGGTAACCGCATCCGGACAGCTCAGCAGCCGGTGAGAGAGGTTTACGTCTTTTTAATGACTTGGAATCACTGCGGCGCCGCACCCACCGCACCGCAACGGTAAGACCGGAGTCGGTGTGAGCCTGGGGTAACAGGGATGTTGATGCTGATGTTATGCTTTAATTATTTGTTGATATTTCTTTCTTTTTTTATCTTCCTAAAGACCACCAGTTGCTTTCATTTCATTTAGAAATATAAGAATAAAGGATGATGTGACAGATTTTGAAAATATATGTTAATTTCCTCCTACACAAATACAATCTCAATAAATAGGAAAGTTAATTCTGTGCCCTGATGTGAAAAAATGTTAGAATTGTACTCAGAACCATGAGGAGTATTTTGTCTCAGCAACAACTCTCTACCTCCTTCATTATGTTTCCTTAAGCACTGTAAGTCACGGCAGGCAAAGCAGCTTCCTGCGCAAGTTGGACGTCACTGTTATAAAGTGCAGCGTCTGAATATTATTCCAGGTGTACGGGAATGTTTTTTCTTCCCCGTTATAAATGCACTCTTCACCAAGCTGCAGGTGTCAGGCAGTGTGCTCTACCTGAACTATTATTTTTAAGAGTTTGCAATTACAGAAAAAGCAAACCCTTATCTAAGAAGGACTCTTCAGTGTAACATTTGATTTGCTGAATAAATAATATTATTTTTAGCAATTGCAGCTCTGCAGAAGAAAAAAAAAATAATAAGGAATTATTTTTTCATGACTCAATCTGTAAGATAAAATGAAACAGGTGGGAAATTGATTTAGACTGCAAGCTGCCAGATGCCCATCACTGCTTCTGGATTATGTGGTAGAGTGAGCCTGTGGACCACTTTCACTCATATCATATTCAACGTTGTTTCCGCTGTGGTCACAGGGCAACTAAGCCATTAATATTACACAGTTGCACCAATGGCTCGGATGAATTATTGAGATTCTCTTATTGGGCTTTAATATAACATGTAACTCATTTGGAAGACCTGCTGTGGTTTTAAGATCAAAGCACCAAGCGTCTCTTGTTTTGCATCTCCAAGGCGGACAAACCAGAATCCGCTGGTGGAAGTGCACCTGCCTCCCAACGCCGCGTCACGCTCAATATAAGTATGTCATTAAAAAAGAAATTGCCAAGGAGGCTCTTTCTCCATCACTGTCTTCGTTTGAAGGACATTTAGCTGTCCAAAGGCAAACGCCTCACACACACACATTCTACACACACACTCTCAGATTGTGTTGCCCGGAGCCTCTCGGAGAGCGGCTGGCGGCACAGCAGACAGGAGAGCAAAAGAGTGAGAAATAAGAGAGACTGCGAGAAAAGCCTTCGTCTCACAGCAGACCTCACACTGGGTTCTGTCACTACAGATCAAAATCCCCTCAAAGCCATAGATCACTTCCACTAAAGTTCACATGTTTCACACTTAGGAACTGTTTACCAGACTCAAAGAGTTTATCTGCAAAGCACCCACTCACAGAATACACACACTTCTAATGCAGATACAGCTAAAAAGAAGGACGGAAGGTTTTTCCATCTACAGTTAAGATACAGTTTAATAATTTAAAGTAAAGTAGTGGCTTTGTGCAAACAAATATTTCCACCTCTATGGCAGAGCAGTGCTCAGCCCAGTACAAAGAAATGGGGTGCTGGCAGCTCTGACTACAAGTGAGCTGACTGGTGTGACAACCAGTCACACCAGTCAGCGTGTCTGCCCCTTTTTCTTGCTGAATACCTGTCAGTGGCTGTTGACTGCTCATGCACACCCACGTAAACAGCCGCTGACAGTCTGCCTCCCCAAAAAGTTACTTTAGTGCATCGGTGAGCCGCCAGGACTGAAAGAAAAGGCCCTAAATGGACCCAGGAACATCTAAACAAAAGTTAATTATTTAATATTAGTCTTGGAATGGCTTGTAATAATCAGAGGGACTGGAAGAGGTTAAAATGACCTCGTCAGATGCTTTTGTTTTTGGTCATTAAACCTTTCCATTTCTAAATATCTTTAACTTTGATCAGCCAATCGTATTCTGCTATGAAGATAGTTTTAATTGCTGATCTTAAGTAATCTAACTGACCAAGCAATAACAGTCATAGAAGATGGAAGCTGTGCTTGTGATAGATGCTTAGTGACCCCAAAAATACCTTAAGAAGGTTAAAAAAAATCAAATGTTTTCTAATAAGGTATTAAGATCAGTCAATAATGAATTTATTCTTATTCTATTCTAAATGATGAACTTGGACAGGACCAGCATCAGTACTAGTTTTTTTGGGGGAAAAACAGACTTTGGAAGTGAAACGTTGGATGGAACTGGAAATACTAAGTAATTCTAAGGCGCTAATTTACTAAAATCCAAAATAACCTGCAAAAAATTTCTTGGGAAAACAAAAAAATGGGCATACCACTATTGGCGGTGCTGCAGAGAATCTATTTTGACTGCGTACACACCTGAGAACAGGTTTAAAATGGGTATGCGCTCTATTCCAATGTGGATCTCATCTATTTTACTGGCCTCATTGATCCATTTACACAGATTCACTAAATGGACAATGTGAATTCATCTTCAATAAAAAATCCATCTAATGTTGAGCAGATTTAATGCGATCCTTTGACAAAGAATGTTTAATCTGTTTTGTCTACATGGATTTATGTGACTATGTACCAGATAATTTGCTGCAATGCATGAAGATGCTCTGCACCAACCTGTTATTCTTTTAGATGGAAAAACAAAAAAAATAAAGAAAAACTTCTTTACTAATAAGTTTTTTAATCACATAGAATAAATGTGAGAAAAAGGAAAAGAATGTTTGGTTGCATCCCAAACTCCAGCAGACTGGCAGCAGTCAAAAGACGGGGGAAAGCATAAAGCTGAACACTTAACTAAAGAAGATAAAAAGAGCACTAATACAGGAGACATGAGGACAGACAAGAAGGAGAAGCAAAAGTAACCCTGGCTAGTTTCTGGAGGGACGCTTTGATATGTGGACATGAAATGCAACCCTGCCTGTTTCCATCTGTGTGAAAAATACGGGTCTCCATTTGGAAAGTTTGCAGCCTTCTGTAGAGGAAGACAGCATGCAGGCCAAACCAAGACAGGAAACTCTTTTCAGTAGGGTACAGCTCAATGTTAAAAAGGCTGGTGGTGGATGATATCATATGCATTCACCTAAATCACATAACATTGCTAATTGAGTGAGGGCTATACACTGGATGAGATATCAAGCTTAAATGTTTGTAGATTTCTACATCCTTTGTTCTGACTGGATGGCAATGATGCTGGTGGGAATGTCGTCTAAATGCATGGATGTCTGTTGCTCTACTTGATGTGCATTTGGTTTGTATGAATGCAAGGGTATTTGGATGTTCAACTAAAGTAGGCCTGATTGTTTCAAACCAGGCCTGGAGCTGCAGACTAAACCACATCCCACTGCATCTGCATAGTGGTGCAGAGAGGAAACCTGTCTTTGGAAAGTCCTCTGCATAAGAGAGAAATGTCCCCCTCATCTCAGATAAGGAGCTGATGAGATGAAGTGATAAAGTCAGTGCTTCTCCTGGGTCTTATCAGAAGCTGTTATCTGACTGCACAGCACCCACCATCTCGCCATCTTTACACCCTTTAAGCACCTCTCTGAAACACTCGCACCGCCATCAAAAAACACACGCAAACAAACACACTCATGGTTGGTGTCTAACGCTCCAACATTCTAAACACCGTACCAGCTTATTGATTACTTTGACACGCTCCCATTGTTGAACAGATGGTACACCTAATATCATGTGAAATGGAACTGTTCTGTTATCTCATGGGGAAAGGACATAAAATGACTGTTTTCTCACTTCTTGAAAAAATAAAAAACAACAACACAGCAACAGAAAAGGAGCTTTGCTCTTACCTCTATGTCTGTTAGTAGTCTTATCAAACATAAGCATGGCGTCGTCGACCTGGAAGACACAAGAGCAGTGTTGGCATTAGCTTAATCTTTGCACCGAGTACCTCACATTACCTCCAGTCTCATCTCATCTACTCGCTGTAATTACTCTTCCAATGTATATTCTTGCTGCTTCACACCTATTTCTTTCTAAGCACCTCTCTCCCACGCAATCATTCGGTGATCGCAGGATTATCGTCAGGTTACTGCTTCCCTCCTCGTTTGTGCGCTGTAATTTTAGATATTACAGGAAATTATGCAATCTATGCTGTTACTCTTTGTCTGGATTAGAGTGGCGACAGGGGAGAAAATTAACAATAATGGCCAAGCGTTAAAAAAAAATGGAAACAATGCTGACATTTAGCAGTTTTGGTTTTTTTTTCCCCCTTTCTTTTTTTATTTTTTGGTTGACTAACGCCAACGTCCAGTCATGGAGAGAAGAGTGACAGATAGACACATTACACTAAGCGGGAGAGAGACAAATGGGACCCTTCCTCATCTCCCAGCCGCAGCAGAAGCAGCATCCTCAATAATATCATCCTTCATCATGTCCAATAAAGCCACACACAGACAGACAGCATTTCTTCTTCAGACATCCCTGACAAACTCATCTTTCTATAACTCTGATGAAAAGCTTAAAAAACAGACTGAGGCATGCTCATTTAGCCTGGAGAGGGAAAAAAAAATAGCCAAGAGCATCAGCAGATAGAAACAAAGAGGGAACGCTGTGCAATTCTCACTCCCTAGTTATGGTCTCTAGGTAAGAGTAACAGTGCACAGAGGAGGCTTAATGCTGTGCACAAGTGCGCACACATCTGTGTTTTTCATGGGAGGGCTGCAAAAGCTTTGGGAGGAGATGGAAACAGACAAGAATAGGGGTCTAGCTCAAGCCGAACTGTCTGATTGGACAAAGAGAAGTGCCTGGCAGCCAGGCAGACTAGCGCTGGCACACTGTTCATGCCACCCTCTTGCCACACATTTGGCACACAAGACGTTGGCACAGCTTGTGGGGCCTGGTTACTTGCTACACGGCTCACAGGCCACATGCGGCTCCAAGGCACTTCATTTGCAACTCCCTAAAATATTTCCAATTTGGCGAAAAAAATAGAGGACAACGCACAGGGACCTTCAATAACCCATATACACAGTTCACCTAATTGTAAGTCGCTCATTATTCTTATGAGGAAATGGAGAATAGAAAGAGGCAATTTGCAGATTTTCTGGCCAAATCTGGTCTCCAGGTGTGCTTTCAGGTTTTTTTTCCTTGTGTTGTTGAGTTAAATCTACAAATAATATTACTGGCTGTCAGGAACCCGAGGCAACAGAGCACAAATAAGAAGATTCTCTATGATTATCCCCATGTACTCAAACAACTACCATAAAGAAAATAAAGAAAATGGGAACGGTATTTAGTATTTCTTAACACAAAAGAAGGACAATGGAACATGAGACTTTCTGTAAATGAGTAAAATCTATTTTTAAAAGCTTTTAAAAACTGAAATATTGACTTTATGAACTGAAGGTCTTCAAGATGCATATCAATAATTTATTTTGTTTCATAAACAGTTTTAGGAAATGCATCCTATCTGGCCCACATGATGTGGGCCAGATGCTCCATCAGTTGAGCAGATAGTGTATTGAACTACATAGAGAACTCCTCCATTTCGCTGAATTTTTCTATTGTAACAGCATTTTGATGTCATCCAAAAACTTTACAATTAAATCACTGTCTGGGAAATGGGCTGATAGATCCGTAATGATAACATTGTGTGACTGGAACCAAGATACTGCCTGCTAATTGGTGTGTTTGCAGTTATTATTAATATAATTACGCACTTTTCAAGAGAATATCCTCTTCAGGGAAAGACAATATTGCCTCTTCAGTTATTAATATTCAAACAGATCCATATTCCATGGAAACTAGAAAAAAAGTCCACAAAATACCATTCTATATAGGGACTATTTAACAAACTTTGTAAGGACAGGGGGACATTTTTCAAATAGTTAAAGTATGCACAGGTAATTCATTTGAATATTTGTGATGAATGAAACAGCAGGCCAAAACAGTTTTCTATTACTCTACTATGGCTACTAAGGTTATTTTACTTGTAGATAAACAATTTAAACTAAATATTGACATTGTTCTGGTGATTCTAGACAGCTTTCATTCTGGACAAAATGGTGCACATTTCAGGTTTAAAACCCTTTAGTATAAACTTAAAAAAATGACATCTAGCAAACATCTAGTATATAAATCAGAAACCTCACACTTCATATGTGCATTAAAGACTTTAAAGTGCAGGGCTATTCCCTGGTTCCTGTAATCAGCCCATGAATAATTCCCTGAAGATTGAAAAAAATAAATAAAAATTAGCAGCTTGTGTCCATGGATGGAGGATATCCCTTGGTTCAAGCCCCGGCTCTTGGATCATTACTCCATTTCTTTCCCTTTTCTCCTCACAGCTTTTCCTGTCAAACCATTTTCAAATTAAAAGGCCACTAGAGCCAAAAAGATATAAAACAAGTAAAGATGGAGGTTAGAGTTTTGTGGCAGAGTAGCCTAAAACAAAAAGAGCACAGTAAATGTAGGAAATCATTCATTTCCGGACTAAAACACTAAAGAGACAAATTTGTACATTTTTACTGAAACATATCCTTACAATATCGTTTTTATTTGACCCTAAAACAGTTATAATAGCAGACTGACGCCTTAGAAACTCATGGCTAACGCATCTATAAGCCTGTAACCTATTTTCCCTGAATGTACTGCAGGTTGGAAATTCCCACGCTGTTTCTGCAGATGTAAGGTCAAGGCAGTTCATGTTAAATGTGTCCAAACTAGCAAAGGATTGAAGCAATATATTGAAGATGGATTTTTTTAAGAGACCGGCAACCATGTGTGGGTTCTCTCTGGGTATTCCGGGTCCCTTACACAAACCAAAAACATGACTACTAGGTTAATTGCTGTCTCTGAATTGTCCCTGAGTGAGAGACTGTGTATGCATAATTGTATGTGATGCCCTGCAATTGACAAATAGGCATAGGGCACCAGACCCAATGTGACCCTGATGGAGGAAGCGGGATGGATGCATGTATTCATTTATTTATCATACCCTTGTGCCTTTTGTAGGGTTGAACGATTTCGTCCAAAATTTAAAACTAATACTACAATTGTGATTTTATTTCGACATTTCTTTGCGCTAACCACAAGCATGTAAATGTTTCAATTCAGGATTTAAATTTTTGCAGGACCCTGATAGCTTGCTTTCCCAGAGTCCGTTGTTGCAGGACTTAATTGTAACTCCATGTGAAAAAAAATCACTCTTTTCTATTTATATTCCTAGATTTGCGTACTTGCTTTAACTCTATTTTACCCTCTGTGTAGCAGCAAACCCACCTTAAGAATATTGCTGCCACCTAAAGGGCTGGAATGAGAAATTCAATGTATTACTTTATCTAATTGTATTGTTAAAAAAAGTAAGAGCCTCTGCAATTTGAAAATATAATTTTGTTAAATGTTACATTGCAATTGCAATGAATTGCATAGACGAAGCCTCGTTTTTTGAAATTGTATTTAAGCTCATAAAGCAGAATCAAACACTTGGTGTATATAACCTTCTTTTGTCATTATCAAATGGTTTTGTGGTTTTTGTATAGGCATAGAACGTGACTGTGCACCTTAAGCATGCATTAGTAGAGTGAAAATTAAAGACAAGCAGAGCATATGAGGGTTTAACAATGAAGATCAGGAGGGTTATATATTCAGCTGAGCTGCAGCAGAATCCTCTACAATCACTAACAAAGTTATTGTTTTCCCTGAAATTTTTCCTTTGCTGGAAAAACAACAATAGAAGAGAACAATGTGGTGAAAACAATAAAGTTTCAGTGTGTGAAAAATGTGCTTTAAGATGACTGCATGGTTAGAAATCATTACAGTGGTGTACAAACTGCCAAAGCAATATCGCCCACAGTAACAGTTTTATAAACAAGCATTTATATTGTCACACGCTGTAACCTCTGTCTAATACCAGGCAATCAAATGGAAATCACATTAAAGGGAGGGGGGAGTGGGATAAGTGAAATTTGTCGTACTAAGGGTTATGATTTTATTGACAAGAGTCTGAAGAACACAGAGAACCCTTGTGCTTGTTTATCTTCTGTACAATAACTCCATTGTTACGTTCAGTACCACTTTATCACACACTATTGTGCAATTAAAGGTGAGAGAAGTTTTCTTCAATCCAGTTTTTTTTTTTTTTTTTTTCAACCCTTGGTGGATTTCTGCTCTAAAAAGAAAACAGAAACGGTTTCTTATGTGTCTTACATTTGACAGCGTGAAAGCTGCACTGCAGAACTAAGACGGAATGACATGTTTACCAACTATGGTAAACGTTTCATTTGACAAGCGTGGCCGACGGTTTGTGATCACTTACATGGGAGACAGAAACTCCTAGCATTTGACTTCTGTCACCTAATGCCAGTAATGCTGGAAGAGCCAAACGGAGATAATGCTTTATGCATCAATAAGCATGCAGACAAAAATGCTGGGAAAGCATCTCAGTTTTCTTTTAGACATGAACAAATGAAAGGCTCCATATAAAACACTACTCTTGTCAATTAAAATAAAAAAAAGATCAGATTTTTACATTTCCCTACAATCCAGTTTGAGCTTGCAGTGTAACTTTTTTTTACGATTGGAAAGCTAAATATGCTAAATAAAGATTTTAAATTTAAAACGGTGATGTCAACACGGAGGACACGGAGCGAAACACAACTTCTGCACTCATATAGGATATGTTCATGCTCTGAATGCAGTCTAAACTCTTCTGGAAGCTTCCAGAATCTAGCCAAGCATAGCTTTATCATTTTGACATAGCTATCTATAAATCATTCTTGATGTACAGAAGCATCAATTAATCATGACTTTCTTATATTAAATAATGTCTTTCTCCACATATACCAATATATACATAAGATAATGATTTTAATGCAAATCCAATTTGTTATTACCTCTAGGGCTGCATCTAACAACTATTTTACAAATCAATAAATCTGCTGATTATTTTTTCAATTTTTATCCATTAATAAATGGATAGCCAAAAGTTCCATTAAAGAAGACTTTTGTCATGGTTCTCCCCTTTTGCCACTCTTGAGTTTTTAGTTTTCAGTTATTCTGTTTTGCTGATCTTTCATTTATTTTCCATTATATTCAAGCAGTCTTGAGTTATTCTCTGTTGCCTCCTTGTGCTTGTTTCTTTTCCCATTGGCTTCCTTCTAGTTAGTTCCACTCACTTCTGCTCCGCATTCAGCTCATTAGTCCATCCTTTGTTCTGTTCCCCTTATATCAAGCATCCTCAAAGTCGATCCTCGAGGGCCGCTGTCCTGCAGGTTTTAGAGGTTTCTCTGCTTTAGCACAGCTGATTCTGATGATTGCAGGTCAGCAAAAGCCTGTTAATCAACTATCAATGTAAATCAGCTGTGCTGGAACAGAGAAACCTCTGAAACCTGCAGGGCAGCGGCCCTCGAGGACTGACTTTGGGGAAACCTGCCTAACAGTATATACTCCACCTCTGCAGTCACTCAGTGCTGGTTCCCTGTTGTTTTGTGGTTCCCTCGTCTCTGGCTCCCAAGGTGAGTTTTCCCTCATGCTTTCTGGTTGTTTGGTTCTTAGTATTTTGGATTTTTGGTTGTCTGCCTCTGTTTTTAATTTAAATCTACAAGATTCAAATCTGCCTCCTGGTCTCTGCATTTGGGTCCTCAACCAACCTCCATACAAATCGTGACAACTTTTAAGCCAGGTGAAACTAAATCTTTTTCACTTGAAGTGTTCTGGATAGCTTAACAGATGGAATTTTTTGTTGTCTCTATAATACATTTAATGATTAATTGATTGCTAAATTAGTTGCTTATTTCAATAATCAATTAATCCTGATTAATTCAATTAATTGTTTTAGCGAAAGTTTCTTTCCCCTAGTTTCCTCCAAAAGCTTTCACCAATGAAATGAGACTGTGCAGCAGCTATAACTGGCATTCAAATTCACCCCTACACATGGAGTTAAATTGGGGTTTCAACATTAATCTTCCCAATATCTATGGTGCTGACACCGATTTAAAATCAGTGTCAGCACTACATGAAGCAGCTTCCATGGATTTCAGGCAGATCGACAGTCAGCTGCATTTTCACTTTCTAGTCATAGTGGGGCTCATAAAGCCATGTGCAAATATATTGTAAATATGTTTTTGTCATAAAAAAAACTTAGGAATTAGTCATAGTTAATTATATTAGTGTTTTTGTTTCCAAAAAGAGGCAGAAAGCTGCATATTTTTGTGATTGAAAATCTGGTCACAAAGGTTTTCCAAATCCCAACCTCTAATCCTAATTTCTAGTATTTCATCAGATCAGAAAACATTGTCATATGACTAGGTGTTGTTTTGTTTCAGTCAGGTCTGGATTTTCTTTTTTTTCTTTCCTGTCTTTTAGCCCTGCGCATGGGTTCAAGTATATTTGAAAAATAGCAAACTATTGTGACATTTATAACAGAATCTGCACCAAGCAGAAATTCTTCCTTCAGTGTTTCTTTCATGGTGCGTTCACATCTAAAGTATTTCCAGCGACCAGATCGATCTATTTACATGTTATCCCTATGTAGAGCTGCGTTCAGCTACAGGTGTGTAAGTGGAGCTTGTTGCCTGCCATGCGACTTACTGGCAATTTGTGAGGCGAGCGTCAGCACCCTAATGTGGCCACTTTGTCTCTGGAATCGTGTTTAGTGTCAACGCATCATTAGCCTCCACCATTAAGTTTTCTTTTATAGAATTCACCAAGAAAAAAAGTCCATTTAAGTTATTTCAGTTTGGTTTCATATTGTTTCCAATTGTTGACGACTGTTTCTAAGGTGCAATGATATATTTTATATTGCTTTAGCTTGGTTTGTTTGTCTTGTAACCTCTTTACTCACTGCCAGGAAAATCTACATATGGAAGTAAATTTGTGTCGCTGGGATTTGAATTAAAAATGCCACTGAAATTTTAATGTTTTTTTGTACTTACTGTTTCAGTGTTAAAATATATTCAGAACACATTTTTGACCTAAAATAAAATTTATTGTCATTATTTCTACACAGTTGAATTCTAAATTCAGTGTAAAAAGGGAAGGGTTACTTCAGGTCACAGACATTAGCAATGGATTGTGGTGTCCAACACCCAGCCAATCCCGTTACGGTTTCTTAGTCATGTGACGTGACGCTTTTGGCGCTCATACTGAAGGAAAACCAGCATCACGGAGCCGGTCATGCAAGCTAACGCTAACTCAACGGTGAGTTTATTACTTTCAATTTTCTGTAGTTGAGTTAGCGTTAGCTTGCATGACTGGGTTCGTGATGCTGGTTTTCCTTCCGTATGAAGGCACCACAAGCGTCACGTCACGTGACTAAGAAAACGTAACAGGATTGGCTGGGTGTTGGACACCAAAATCCATTGCTAATGTCTGTGACCTGAAGTAACCCCTTCCCTTTTTACACTGAATTTAGACCCCGAATTTAAGACAGTGAAATAGAGCCAGTTGAATCTCAGTAGGCTGAAAATATTGAGTTTGAATTTTAAAAGGTTGAATTTTTTTATATGCAGATTTTTTTTTAATACTGAAAAATAAGTATTGAAAATGTAATCACTTTAAAATAGTAATGTGAATTTTTAGCTTGAAGAGAAATAATGTAGAAATAATGACAATGAATTTTTTTTTAGGTCAAAAATGTGTTCTGAATATATTTTAACACTGAAACAGTAAGTACAAACATACAACATTTAAATTTCAGTGGCATTTTTAATTCAAATCCCAGCGACACAGATTTACTTCCATAAAAACAAGCCTTGTAGAGGCCCAAGTTTATCTGGCCACCTTGCATACTAGAAAAGGCACAAAGGGAGTTAAAGATAAAAAAAAATAAAAGTCTTCTAGCTCAGTTGTACTCCTTTAATTCAAACCCAATCTCTATTACTGAAGAAATTTGTGTGGCCAAGAATCATACATAACATAAATCACATTACAGCTTTAAAAAAAAAAAAAAATAAATAAATAAATAAATAAATAAATAAATAAATATATATATATATATATATATATATATATATATATATATATAAATATATATATATATATATATATATATATATATATATATATATATATATATATATATGATGTACCTCAGTGATAAAATGATAAAATAATCTTTGTGTGTTTACATGCAACTTTTGATCAATGTCGAAAAATAAATTAGGTCTCAAAAATGTCCATATTTAGGAGAAATATTCACCCACTTCCGAAGAAAGTAATGACAGTAGAAGATTTTATGTAACTTTAAATCCCATGCATTTCTTTACGTATGCAGCTGGCTGAGCCTCATCCACCCAAGGCCTGGGAAAACTGACCTGTTTGTTCCTCCATGTTGGCGGATGTATCCAAAGCCTTAGAGTAAGAGCTCTATTTTACATTACATGTTGCCTTTCAAAGAAAAGCCATACTTGGAAGCTCTTCATCTCTGTTTGATGTTTAACTGTGGAAGGTTTTCATCTATAACAGCAAAACAGCCCTCAGCGTAATAACTGTGCATAGTGGCCTTTATATTATGAGGTCAGGGGGGTCCTTCTGCTGCAATTAAAGTTAATAGATGAGACTTTTATTAAAGTAGCCTGCAGTATCATCAGCCATCACCCACTTTGAGCCCTTCAACGTGACACTCGAATATCCCGATCTAATATTGTTACTACTGCTCCAGCTGTACAGCCATTTATAGGCTGAGAGCGAGACGAGTATTACTCTGTAAAATGAGCTCTGTGAATGGAAGTGTATTATATAAATGTGTGAGCTGTGTTGTGACATTACTAGAGAAGGACCATCCTGTCAGTGAGACCTGTCCAACAAAGAAAAAAGATTCACAGTGAAGCACTGATGAGCACTTTAACAAAGAATGTGCACATCATGTGAGGGTCACACTCCAGCAGGTCACCCCCAACCTCTCTCTCTCTCTCCTTCGGCCAGTCTGCCCGTCTCTCTCCCTCTCTATGCCACTTGCAGAGTCTATAGAACTATCTCCCGTGCTCCAGGGCTTTTCAATGTAGTTATTCAAGCAGAACACAACTGTGTGCCTCCATCTGATAGAAGGTTAAGGACCTCTTCACTGCTCACAAAAAAGCCCGCCACACAGAGGTGAAGCCAGGCTCACCTCAGGGAAGAAATCTTTCTCTGTCCTCCTCCTCCTTCTCTTTCACTCTTCCTTTTCTCCTGGTGTGGTGAAAAGAAAGGTTCAAAGGATAATGGCTGTCTTATCACTATGTAAAAGGGGAATGGGAACTCCAGCGAAGTGCCTGGCCTTTTGTGGCAATGAAGAAAAGAGCAAAAGTCTATTTCGCTGTGGTATATGCACTGGAACAGTCCATGACCACTAAAAAGGAGAAGGCAGCTCAAAGACAGTGAGGGGACGAAAGTCGGAGCGGCTCTTTAACTAAACCTGTATCCAACACGCCTGAGTCACATAACCTCCTCTAAAAAAAGGACATGAGGGACTAAGAAAGGAAGCTTTGGAATGTCTAGAATATGGCATAAAGTGGGTGAAAGATAGACACATCTCTTTGGCTTTATACTCTTGATTTATCCATCCATCCATTTTCTCCCGCTTAGTCCTTATCAGGGTCGCGGTGGGTGGGCTGGCAGTCTAAGGTCCATAGTTATGTACTTAAAAGGATATTTTATGAATTGCTTAATTTCTTCATGGTTATTTCTATCTAAAATAATGAATTATTGGTCATTATTTCTTTAAATATTGTTTTCATTAGCTGTTAAATGATGAATCCATATGTTTTCCAGAATATTAGGCTTAACCACATCAGTCTGTGTAATTGATCAGGTGATTTCCTTACCCCTTGCTCACACTGGCTCCGGTGCGGTTACCTAGCCGACGGAGACCGCAACTCCCGCACACCCCCTCTCACACTGCCCTTTTGACTACGGTGCGGTGCGACTTAGCGGCTCCGGCAACAGGTCCGGAGATTTAACTCGCGAGAACAGAAGTTCACTTGAGTTCACGTAACTTCACGCGATAACACGGCCCAAATGTAAATTAATCAAGTAATGGGGCCACAAAGTTTTGACCCCGTCTTACCAGCAGGCGGCAGTGACGTCATATGGGTTGTACAGAGGGAAGGCGGAGAGAAAGGACAGACAATACATGCAAATGAACATGTTTTATTTTGAAAAAAAACAGGAAGTCTTTTATTCTCATTGGAAAACTTCCTGTTTGTGCCGTGACATTTGTGAGAGCTTGTTGCGGAGGGCTCCGGCACGCCGCAAGGATAGCTTTCTTGCTGAATTTTCTGCAGCGTCGGAGTGTCTCGGTAACCGCAGCTGGACAGCTCAGCAGCCGGTGAGAGAGGTTTACGTCTTTTTAATGACTTGGAATCACTGCGGCGCCGCACCCACCGCACCGCAACGGTAAGACCGGAGTCGGTGTGAGCCGGGGGTTAATGTGCTAGTGAAGATTCTCAGTCATCCATGTCATATCCATTCCAAAAAAAGAACATTAAAAACAATCCACTGGACTTTGTTTCCAAGTTTGAATACGTTTCAGTTCCCATTCACAAAGATTTCCCAATTCAAAATGCCTGGAATACCGTTGAGTTTGAGGTATTGAAACGGAGGAAGGGGTCCATCCCTTTGGAATGGGGGTTGTGTTTGCATTTTTTTTTTTAAACAAAAAACAAGGATTTGATGGGCTACTGTATAAAACCTCGAACTCAACGCTATTCCTGACATTTTGAATTGAGAAAGCTTCCTGGATGGGTCTTCACACTTGGAAACAAAGTCCAGTGGATTGATTTTAATTTACTTATTTTGGATGACCTTAATGAATTAAGGTAGTGAAATATAAATCTACTTAGCATTACTTTTATTTATTGAAAAAATAAATGTATATATAAATAAATTTAAGAAAATTCAACAAAATAGATTTGTTTTGTTTTTTCTATATTTTTGAGTTAAATTATTCAGCTGAACTAAACAGTTTGTTTTTATGATCTTTTTTACTGGGGGTCCCAATGGTTGTGGCAGGTGTGCAGTTCTCTCTACTGTAGATTCCCTAGGTCTTTATATACCATGACTCCACATTCATAGCAGGAAAGAAAGATGGCTGAACAAACTTTATTTTCTATTATATATAAGCATCATAAAGGTAGTTCAGGTATGGGGTACTCTAATAATTTGAGCCATTGGAATCCTTCCCTTGTCATTAAACAGGAAATGAACAGCTTTGTCATGTTGTTTCTATTTAATGAGAAGAGGTTTCCTGTATGAGTAGGAGTTAAGGTATTTGTTTTCTGAATACGTTTTTTTATAATTGCCTATGAAGAAACATAAAAAGGGAAACAGAAAGTAGACAGCAGATACGCATTTCCCCTGTAGTTCATCATTGCTTAAGGGTTTGATGCCTTTTCTTCATCTCCAGCTCTTTTCCCATGTCTCTGCCCAGTACCCCTCATGCGTTATGGTAAAGATTTCTTTCTTTTAAGAAAAGGTTATGTTCCACATTAAACGTAGCTCTCTTGGCGTTTGCTGTGCTGAATGAAATTGCCGGCTGCTGTAGGCGCGCGCTTAAGGAGAGTCCCTTTTGCCACCTTGTGTAATTGCACAGGCTTAAAGGGAGCAAAATGTTGCCCTCTGCTCCTTGTTAAACCAGCACTTGTAAAAGCACTCAAGCGTGGATGCAGCACACTGCAGCTGAACATTTCTCAGACAATGATATAGATTTCCGCTACACAAGAACAATTGAAAGGGTTGTCACAAATTTGTCCATTGTCACTGGGTTGCTATCATTTCGCTGTTAATTGCCGTCATTGTAATAGAATATTGGATGCTTTGCAGCAACGAGTGTTGATGAAGGGGTAGTGCCGGCTCACTTTTCTCCTTGACCGTGACCCCAGTGAGTCATAGTTGTGATAATAAAGTGATACTTGAGTGATCCCTGTTGAATTTCCTTTCCACCCCTTTTATGAGTCCCCCTCTGCTGTGAGGCAGCGGAGCAGATTTTGCCTCAAACTGCTTACTCCAGAGATGACCAGCACACTTGCTCAGAGACTCTTAAGGAAAATGGATCTTGCCTACAAGGGGGCTCAAAGAAGGGTCCTCTAGATGGCCTTCCCCCCATAAACATGTCGTTTTTCTGCTTAGTCTGTTTCACCCAGCTGCTTTTTCTTGTGCTCAGACCCTATAACAGTTCTACATAATTTATTTCAGTCGTATTTAATACCCATTCAAACTATAATGGTGAATTAGGTTTTACCTACCTTATTGAGATTGCCTTTTTGGAAGCTGCGAAAATAATTTTAAGCAGTCTAATGATGCAATGATTTCTGAAGATACATTAAATGCAATACCTGATCTGGGTATATCATAACCAAGGATTTGAGCTAAATGTTTACAGAAATCTCTTCCAAATTGGGCAGATTATAGACAAATAATTTAAATATCTATATTGCAGCAGTTAATCCTACAAGCCCCAGGAAAAGAGAGGAGCTTTTACCTGATTTTAAGTGTAATAAGGTGGATTTCTTTTCTTTATTATTATTTTAAGCATTAGTTATCCTTTATATTATCCTAATTTTATCTATATAAACTTTATTCTTAATTAATCTATTTAGAGTTAGCCCAAATCTTTTACATTTTTTTTTACCTTGTTAATCTATGATTATGAAGCGACCACTACATTTTTTACTACATTTTACACCTTTCTTTACAATTTTGCAAAGGTTTATGCACAAAAAAATAAGCTTATGAATAGAAAACATCCCTTGACCTGCAATATTTAAACAACAGTACGCAAAAAATATAGATTTTTTTTTTATTCTTAAAACAATTATGGATAATTTATGTTATCATTCTGTTGTAAATTCTGCAATTTCATCCAAGGTAATCACACAGAGAAATCTCCAAAGCCTAACTGGCATTTGGAGTTTTACCACAAGATTTTTATGAGGGGAGTCTCTTCACGGCTGATAGCAGATCCTCTCTCATAGAAGGAAAAATGTGCAGCATAAAGTCTACATATAAACAGAGGCTCAACAACAGAATGGCAGCACCGCTCTAAGGTCACTGTCTGTGTCTCAGGCCTTTGTTCCGTTGGTATCAGATATGATCTATATCAGTGTCTCCCCCAAATTGCAGAAGAGGCTCTCTGTTAGCCTTCAGCTGTGTGCTGAATGTAAATGTGTGTTTGACACCTATCTAAATCGCTGTCATAATTCATTTCCCAAGATCCTAAATCTCCCCTTGTCACCTCTGCTGTTTTCCTGTCTAAAAACAGAACACATTAGCCTTTATTGATGTGTTTGTCCTTTGATACATAATTCATCACTCAACAACTTTTTTTTTTTCCTTTTAGGGAGGGTAATTATCATGCCCCTTTTGGAGGCTGTTCAAACATATAGATCGAAACAGACAAGAAAGTTTTGCATGGTGTCCGGTTTAGTCTCATGCAGTATGACAAGAGCAGAAACCTTTTAATGTTACGAACAGATGTATTTAGTATGTGTCTTTGTTTTACAAGTAAAGCACCACAATCAGCAAGTGATCTAAATCTGTACTTTTTTCTTGATCAGTTTTGACCCTAATCTGAGGGTAAAATAATAAAAAAATATATTGAAAAAAAGAGTTGCTCATTGCGTCACAGAGACAGCTTTATTGATCACAGTTCAATAAATAATTTTTGTTGGTTATTTATGCTGCAACTGAGCGAGAGAGAGCAGGACTTCAGCTGATAACCAAAAGGCTAACTTTATTACAGTACTACTAACTTTAATTTGATCATTTTCAGATGCTATGCATTATGCCATATTTTGATATGTTAGCAGTCCTTTGTTAATTCCAGGGTTAAGGTGAGGATCGTTTTTTGAGGTGAGAAGAGTTTTTTCAGCAGCAACAAAAATAATAAATGAACCCTCACTACAGGAATGTGAAAGCACGTAATATGAATGCTGTTTGTATTTTTTTATGGAGTATTTATCAAGACAGAATCATAAACAGCTCACTTCAATATGTGAAAGCCTATCAAAAAAGACTGGAAATATGGGAGAAAAGTCTTATTGCAGCACCTTTAAGCTTAAAAGAATTATGTATAGTTTTGCTACAAGAAGCTATTTGTGTTATGATCCTGGCTTGTTTGTTTGCACAGGCTCTGTCTGGTCCTGATCCTTTCTGTTCTGCTGCAAATTTGTACCATTATCTACTCCTGGATCTTTCCAACTTGCATCCAAATCATGCCTCATTCACTTCACCTGCCCATATAAACTGGCAAATAAAGAGCACCAGATTATTGAAAGCCTAATGTGTGTAAAAGTCCAGCGTTCCTTCCTGATGTCGATGTTTTTGCCTCCTGGATTTGCCTGTTTTGCTTTGCCCAAGTTGGATATTCCCCTTGGCTCCGGATCTCCTAACTGTTGACTTGTGCCTAACCCCTGGATCGGTCAGCCTGAATCTGCCTCCTTGCGTTCAAATTTTTTTCTGTGCATTTACAACTGATTCAAAGCTGACCCTTACATCCTGTCACCACTTTCTGCTTACATGTTGAAAAACTGGGTTTTAAGAATTGCTTCTGTGAGTTTTGGTTGTGGATGTGTTGAATCAAACCAAAACAGCCAACCAAGGGTTTTTCTTTCACAATCTGCCAGTCCTTCAGTGATCCTTCACCCTGCTGTCACTAACTGGCTAAACTGAGGAGCCAAAATTCAGCATACTCGTACTCTTCAAGAGATTCTAAAAGAATTGGTGACTTTACTGAACATTTACCTTCCCCACAGCTTCCTGCCTTACCACTGACCAATCGATTCTCCAAAAGTTCCTGATCTCACTTCTGATGCCAGACCATTGATCTAAAAACATATTTCAATGAATATCATGAACATCCTCCCATTGTTTCCTGCTGAACTTTTGGGCCTTCTTTGCTATCTGTTACAATCCCCTCCCCCAGACAAATTATGGTTATTTGAAAAAAAACACCTAAAATCATGTGACATTCTAGGATTTATTTGTCTCATAGGGAGCAAACTACACCACTTTTGTGCCTACTTTGGTCCCCACAGAGGGCTATCCAAGGAAAATCTTTCAATTTAAGATGCGTCTAAGTAAGAGGTTTACTCCCTCAGAGCAAGTGCATGTTGTGATTCAACAAAATAAAACACATTTTTAAATGGTTTTATTATGGAATGGACAGAATGAAACTGATTTATCTCATTTTCAGCTGTAACCCCCCCACTCATTCTGCTGTAGGTAATTATTAATGATATACACCATTGGTTGAATGTCAACACTTATTCTAGTAACTTCCCTTCATGTTGACATTAACAAAATGGCCTGAGAGAAACAGCACAGGAAGACTATTCCTCAAATTTGTCAGGGTTACATATTTATGAGGTCCCCTGCTCAGCATCCAAGGAGGTCGCTATGGTGATACAAGCTGATGTATATTCTAACAAAGAACTTTGCGTGTCAAAGGCTGCCTTGGAGCGTTGCTGAAATGGTTGCCGCAGATTTTGCCGCCTTAGCTGTGCAACTTCTAGATCGGCAAATACACAATTAAAAAGACAAGTCATGCTGAGGCCACTCTAATCAATGCAAAGTTACACAGGGATGTAATAAAAGAGTGATGGAGTGATGCCTTCAGGAGACTGCTGTATTGTTAGGGCACACTGTAACACTGTTGTGCCACAAAAATGGTTTTAATAGCGCAAGTCTGCACAAGTGTGCTCCTTTAAAACAAAGCTATTAAAAATGAGTCATATCCAGATGCCACTTTCTTACAACTGAAGAATATTTCAGGCAAACAGCGTTTAATGGGTGCATCATGCAAATGCAACATTTGGCACACACAGATTCCTATTTAGCCACTATTTTCTCACTTTGAGCTAAGATTACATTTAAGACAGATTTTATCTGGTCTTTTTCCTCCACACCAACCATCTGCGTTTAAGAGCAGATTGCGCAATTTGGATAAAAGCCAGTGCACTTAATAATGCACAAAAAGAGCATTCAACATATATCTTAACACCAACATTTCAGACGTAAGTCATTAAAACAGAAAAGCCCGGATTTTGGAAGAAAGACCAACTGCACATGAATAAAACAAATATCCCCAGCTAAGAGAATAATTCCTTGCTTAACTCAAACAGGAAATTGTTTGTAAGGTTGTTCATTCCTTCCCATGTGAATCCGACTCTTGTGTGTTTTGAGGTCTGGTCCCTATCGTGGCTTAACAGAGGCATGTCCACACAGTTGAGCTCTGCCATGTTTGAGGAAGAGGGACTTGGCCTCATCCATCAATCCGCCTGTCTTCCTTTGCCAAGCTGCAGGGAACTACCCATTATGGAGTCATTTTATTAATAGGGCCCCTTTTCCTCTCCGCCACACTCTTGGAAAGTGCCTTCTCATTCTGTCAGAATGGAGTATGCCTGCAAGCCACCTCCATGAAACTGTTGCAGCAGGACCCTCCCTCACTCTCCCATGTGAAAGCTCAAGCTGGGAAATATTGCCATTTCAAGCTAAAATAGTGTTTGGAGAGGTGACAATCCCTTAGGCCTTAAGCAAACAGTTTAACATTGAGGACCAATCAGATTCCTTCTACTGTAGGATCGCATGCACACAAAATCACACACATACACACAGGCGTGCAACAGACGTTAAACATTATGCGCCCTCCTCCTTGTTAAGGTAAATATAGCTTCGGGCAACGTTGACTGCAGGGCAGACAAAGGTCAGAGCATACAATAAAATGTTTGGGAAGACTGAGAGAAAACAGTGCAAAAGGTGACAGACATGACTGGGAAAAGCTTTGTTTAAACTGGATAAATATAGGTGAAGACTGCAGAATATGGATAGAACTGTTGATGCCGCTCAAAGTGAATATAATCAGATAAAAGGAAAAGCATTTTCAACTATAAAGCAGTCCAATTAAGCGGTATGCACGCAGCCTTCAGCTGAGGCTAACCTCATATTTATATTCTGTTAGGCTTTCTACACTAGTTAGAATCAACATGTGTAAAATATTGGTTGATTTTCTGATTTTCTTCCATAATTCGAACTACTGCCTTTTCAGGTTTTAATGATGAGCAGGTTTTAATGTATGTCAACTCTGAGCTCAAACAAATCTAATTATCACTGACAAACCATACAGTACCCTGTAAAAACAATTTTAATATTCTTTTTATTTTTAACAGTAAAACCTTTTTCTTTTGTGGTAGAGCAACACAAATATGAAATAACGAAAAGGAAACATCCTTTTCATAATTTGTTTCTTAAAAAAAAAATGTAATCAGCCTTGTTCAGGCAGATCTTTGCAAAACGACATTTTGTAGCAATTTGGAGGACTAAGAATTTATTTGTATTTGATTTAGAATTTTATAATATTACTGTAAAGCACATTTATTTTAGTATCTCATTTAACTCAGTAAAAACTATATTGAATAATTGCACATGTTAATTATTATCATTTTGTGTGAATTTCTGATCCATAAATGATAAAAATAAAAAGATAAAATGATGAGGGTCCCAGCGGATGTTTAATACCTGCTAAACGGCTTTTATTTTCAATAGATATTTTAAATTTGACAAATGACCGTCATGGAAAACAAACTCCAGCTTGTCATCCAGTCAAGTGATTTTTAAGTCTTGTAAACCTTGAGTTTAAGTCCAGGCTTTGACTCGGCCATTCTAAGACATAAAAAATGCTTTGGTCTTGTGATTTATTAATCCTTTTATATTGTGCACAGCAGCGTGGTTAACAGTTTAGTTTGTTTTTTTTAGAGTGCTTTATAAATGAAGTTGTATGGTACTGTGTCGTCATTAAAGCTCTTGCTGCATATTTACAGTTATTGCTGGGCTTAAAGGTCAACGCCTGCCCCCCTCTTAAACCTTTTGCCACCTCTGGTAGGTTTTCTGTCCTTCCTAAGGGAAAGCATCCTCAGAGCATGACGTTGCTATCAACATAAGGATGCTACATTCAGGGTGATTTAAAACATTTTGATAGAGAATTTTGGTGTTGATTGCATCTCAACAGATAATCATCTTCTAATGTTAAAAGCCTTCTTTGCAAATATGAAAGGATTTCTTTTGAATATTTTCAGGAAAGTTATTGATCTTGTCACTCTTATTAAAAGGCCAGAGTGTAGGGCACCAATAATGTGGATAAATGCTGTCAATGCGCCTGCCAGGCACTTTAACATTAACAAGTGGACCGACAACCAATTTAACCCTCATTCCAATCAAATTTTATTGGCTTGACTATATGGCAAAATAAGCACGCACAGTTGTAAAACAGCTTCTTTAGTGAACCATTTTCTTCAGAGTGAAGCAGCCATAAGCCAAATATTAACCTCAGCTGAAAGAGAGCATGTAATTTTCTGTGATCATGCCTTTGCTCTTTTTCAGGTCTCTTAGCTCACATTTGTGGGCAAATAGTTGGCCTTGAATTGGAGAGGTGGATTTCACTTCTTGTCGGTCATGAGTATACTCAGGAATTCAAGGGGCTCCTAATTCGCCATTGAATACCGCAGCTCAACTAAATGACAGAGTAATGCTTTTTACAATAAATCTTTACTTACTCTTTTAATAACCAGCTAGAAAATTAAATCCAGTAACTGGCTGTCCATATTCATGAATCGGAGAAAGCCCCCATTAACGGTCTGTTCAGATGTTCAGTGATCCGATCCTAAAACGTCCCTGCGGAGACAAGGTGTGCGTCGTATACTTTGATGTCAATAGGCGAACAGGAGGGATCTAACAAACTGCTCGCCTGTGCTGAATAGCATTTCTTTCTTTCACAATGGACACCATTCTAATACCTGCAGTGTTTTACTTAGATTAGGCTTAAGCTTTTTCTTTAAAGGCCATTTCAACGATTTGACATTTCTCCCAGGGATGGGAGAGAATGAGCCTAGATAAAAACTTTTCCCCCCTCTCCTTCTCATGCAAAACACTTTCATCTGTCATTTTGTGATAGTCCGTCTCTCTTTGTCAGCACAAATACGGGAGCTCCGATTTGAATATGGTTACACATCCCTCTATTTATTAAAGCTTGGATTAACATGACAGGAAGTTTTGTCTGGGGGCTCTTTAAGATGGCTCAGAGAGGCAATCTGGTGACAGTAATAGGATCCAGCTAATATACTTGACTGATGCTCCTTTCCCTGTGTTATAAAGCAGAACAATGGCGGTGGGGTACTGGGAGTGAATACATTGTGCTTTCAAAGCCATGTGCGTGCATGTGTGCGTGCGTGTATCTGTATTTGCGTCCCCCCCATGGGGCAGGGGGAGTCGGGGACGCTGCACTAATCAGGCAGAATACCATCACTTAGCAAATATAGGAGCTGGAGAAATAAAAATACTAAAGGTCACAGAGCAATTCCATCAGGAAAACTACGCTACAATTAACTGAATAGACAAAGGCTCTGACATTAGTGAGAGCTATAATAATGTTCTACTTCAGAGCCTGCAAAGTTTGTAGAGATTTGTTAAAGGTTAGCTTTAAAAGAAACAAACATCACTGAGAGACTCTTGTGTTTTTTCTTTCACCAGCAAAGCCCTTTCCATGTTATATTTGTGTTAGAGGTCGTGCCTTCAGGGAAATTTTTGTCTTTCTTAATCCAGATATAATAGCTAGAGAAGCCACAGATCAGTCATTCTTCCTTTTAGGCAAAACTGATGAACTCATGATGTTAATTTATTGAAGAAGTTCCAAGTTGCTGAATATCTTTAAGCTCAGAGGTTTCAGGAGATGTCATCATCTTTGGTAGCTTAGACCAGATATTCATGCATGTCTGTCTTGTTTTCTGATCTTTTTTTATCAGCCATATCATAAACAAAATGTTTTTTAAAAGTTTACTTAAACAACTTCAGTTTATCAGTGCAAAACAAGACAACAAATGTTATCAAGAGATATTTATTACGTGATTATTTATTGGCTTAGAACAGTCATGGTACAGATAGGTACATCCTCTACATACTCCAGGATTTTGACATAAATGATGCTGTCTTTATCAAATTCAGAAATGTTACAAATGGCATTTTAAAGATAAGTGTGAGAAAAACACCATGTTTTCCAACTTATCGATATTCAATGGTGGTTTAATCATACTGTCATGTCACAAGATGAGACACAAGTTAAATAAGGGTTTCAAAGAGTGGGGGGAAATTGTGAAATATAATTTTTTCTGTTTCTCTAATTCTACTGTCTTTTTTTAGAGAATCTATAATCAGTGCAGAGAAGGTATAATTCATTCCACATTTGCTTCAAATTCATATTACCGGTTTCATCCTTGGTGAGAAAGTAAAGGTTTTAAGATTATCAAATTATGTGCTAATTCTACATAGTTAAGGTTTGAGCTACAAATGATTAAATACAGTTTATCCTCATTACAAAAAACACTGCAGAAAAACCCTGTAATTTAACTCCAAGAGGAAGATTCAAATTAGAGGATAAGTGTAGCGAGAGGCTGCAGGTTGGCTGAACACACTAGTTTTAAAATGTTAAACGGTCGCTATCCGTTAGTCACTCAACATGTCAACATTTCTTTATTAAGCCATGTAAAGGAGTTACTGCTAACTCTAAAAGAAGTTTTTAGATGTGGAGTCTGTTTACAAAAAGGTGGATAAAGAATATTAGACTTATAAGACCACTTAACCCTAAATAATTTTTTGCCCCCACCAAAAATCTTATAATGCTGTCTGCAAAGATCATGCATTATTTTGTGATTTATTGCACATTTGTCAAATTCTTGGTTTTGTGTCTAAAACTGCCTCCTTGGGTTCAAAATGGGTCAATGTGTTTGAGCTTTGCTAGTGGCTGAGCTGGGGACGTATTTAAGCAGAACTAATGTCAGCAGCTCCATCCTGGGCAGCAGTGGTTCCCTATGGCACTGATCAGATATTGAATTATTTTGGTAATGGGAAAATAAAGTAAATCAGGGGTTTCTCCATTATAAAATTTATAAAAATACAGAAATAAATGCAGCTGGGGAAAAAAGGTGTCATCGTTCTAGTCTAAAATAATTAATTGAAATTGGTTCTGTGTCAGCTTGTCCCGGACCGGAGTCTGCCAGTTTGTGACACCCGACGAGACATTTTATGTGGCAACAAGAATTTATGGTAGTTTTGTTCAAATTAGGGCTGCTACAAATTAAAATTTTGCATATTGATTAATCTGTCAATTAGTTTTTCAATTAATCAATCAATAATCAGATAGCCAAACGTTCCTTAAAGAAGATTTCTTTTTATGAAATCAAACTCGGTGAAACTGAAACTTTTCCTCTTAAGGAGTTCTTGATAGAGCACATTGACAGACAAAATTTTTTCTTAAATGCAAAATTTTTATATATTTTTTTTTTTACAATTTTGATATAATTCCTGCTCTAAATGAATCGGTCTGTCAGCTAAGTATGTTTTATAATCTCTACGCTCCGGCTAATTATTAATCGATTACTAAATTAGTTGACAATTATTTTAATAATAATCGATTCATCATGATTCATCCAATTAATTGTTCCAGCCCTTGTTCAAATAAGGATTTTTATCATGCACAGCTTTGACAGCCGAGCTGCAGCTCTTCAGGCCCTCTTCCAATTACGTAAGAGGTTTGTTTACGCTCAGATTAAAAGCGGTGAGACAGAAGCTAGCCCTGCTGTTGAATCTAGAAGCAATTCAGATGGCTTGTTCAATTGTTAGGAAGGTGGACTATGAGAACAGGGCATTTAAAGACGAGTGGACTGACAAATATGTCTGTTCTCCCAGGACAGGCAACAAAACCGATCGGTTAAATCTGCTGAGTCTGTGCTAATCATGACAAGATGAAACGTTAAATGCCACTATAAATCTAAACATCAAAAGTTTGAGGAAACCTACCAACACCAAACAGATTCAACAACCACAAAAATAAATGAATACAGAGCCCAGTATGATTGTTCTATAAGAATCCAGACTCAGTCATTGACGGGAACCACTACATGGACATGAGTGTTTATTGTATTAGTTGTTTTTGAGAAAAACTTTTTTTCATTTTAGCAAAAGATTATATTTCATCTCTTATGAGTTCAAGAGTTTTTTTTTTTTCAGTGAAATCTTCTCTTGGGGAAAATCATTGTTTAAAATGTTTTTTGAGATTTCATTTTTTATTAGGATTGCCTTGTTATAAAAATGTAATGCAGATCTCTATATTGTCCCACAATGGGGAAATTCACTCTCTGCATTTAACCCATCCCCTTGGGAAGCAGTGGGCTGCCATTGTGCGGCGCCAGGGGAGCAGTGTGGGGTTAAGGGTCTTGCTCAGGGACCCATAGTGGAGGCTGTGGGGATCAAACTAGGTACTTAAAACCTTCTCAGAGCACAAATACAGTGCTCTAACCACTAGGCCAACACTCCCAACACGTCATTCCTTATGAGTGATTATTTAATAAAGGCAAAACTTTAGCTTGTTTTGTACTTTATGTAATAATTTGTTAAATTAATCCTGTTTTCCGAGCCCTAAACTTTCTACTACTTTGTGCTGTAGCAGAATTCAGTTTTACAGAAACATCTAGGTCCTGGTAGGCTTTACTTTAAAAATAAATATTAACACTGCGAGATCTTGGACAGGAATTTATCAACCGAATTTTATACCCAGATACCATATAATGACAAATAAGTTTATGAAAACAAAAAATTCTTGGGAATGCAAAGAGTTAAACCAACAACATTTAGTCAATATGTTGTATTATGCCTGTAAAAGGCTGATTACTTTCTTTCTTTTAATCTCTATTTTTTTTTTTGTTTAACATGAATTCTTTCACAATCGACAGCCTGACATCAGACTAAACCGCTATCTGCTCCTTTTCAGATGTGTTTTCCTGTAGTTTGAGCTGTTGCTGTCAATATCAGTACACAAGGACGGGCTTACTCATAGACGTTTCCATATGCCACAGAGCTATAGACGGACGCCGTCTGTGTACACAAGTGTGTTTGTGAGTGTGTAAGATGGGTTAGCAGATCAAATCCACATCTGTTTGCGAGATAGAAGGGAATCTGTGCCTCTAGAGCAAACCTCTCAATACTAATTAACGATCCAGTGATAGTTGCCAAATGCCAACTGTCATTAGCACCCGACAACACATTATTGCACAGATGTAGATGTGCACACGCTCAAACACAAATACTAGGTGGTCAACCGCACCGGACCACCACAGGCCATCTGTGGTTAGGATACATTAAACACTGTGATCTCTGTTTCAATTCAGTGTTTCCAAAGTACACCAGCATCAGCTGTTGAGGTAAAATGAAACTTTTGTGAGGTAAAGTGAACTAGTTTTAAACAACTTTAGAAAAGCTGATACTAAGTTATGCTTTTTAGAAAGACAGCACTTGTAAATATTCCTAAAGCAGCCATGACAAAATCAGTTCTGGAGTTTATAGACCTTTGACTTCCTTACTGATAGCACCATTTTTGTGCTCTCGAGCACTGTGCTCGGTAACAGCATCTGACAGCTATCTTTGATTTTTTTTCTAGCAGGGATTTCAGCTATGCTTGCCTCGGAAAGGATCTGCTACAGACTCTGCCTCGTGTGTGGTTTTCTCTCTCTGCCTGAATCTGTCAGTCTGTGCACTGGTGACAGGGTCAGATAGAGAGAGCAAAGTGGGGAGAGGTGCTACACTGCGAGCAGATGAGGGGTCTCTCCGTATGGGAGACCCCAGCATGACACTCGTGACAGCGATGCAGACAGACGCCAGTTGGTTCGAATACTGCCGCCCACGCTGGCTCCAGCAGAGAGTCCAGAAGCCTCTGAAAGGCCGAGGGAAAATGGACCATCAGGTCGGATAAGATTTAGATTTTATTCGAGCCATTTTTTACCAGGCTGAGACGCCACTGATGTCTGCTAAAACACATAACTAAAAGGCTATGAAATTCATCTAGGAGTGCGATATAGACCTATGTTAACCTATTAGGTGTCTTAAACCACACTGACAACAACTAGTGGGAATGAATCCACCCATAGGCTTCCTGGAAAACTACACTCCAGCCTTGTCTCATCTCATTTCTCCTCCTCTCCGCCTGTGCAGCCTGCCTGCCGCCATCTCATGACAGCATCTCGCCATCTCTCACAGCCCTCTGATCTCTATGTCAACAGGCGACACCGGCAGCTCCCACTAACTCAGCACGCACCAGCCCATCTGCAAGGCAAACCGTCAACAAATGCATTTTGCATAGACTCACGGCTACGACTAATGGTGCAGTTAACGAGTCCTCTAAGTGCTGTGTCTTTACACCTGACAATGTACCGTCTGAGATGGTGCCATCTCTTGCAATGAAGAAGGCATTCTGCACATTTTCTACATGTGGTTGGGCATTTACGAGCAGCGGGTAGGAGATCAAAGCTGCGGCTGACAGGCCCCTAAAATCACAAAGATTTATTAAAGACATCAAGAATCGGTGCAATATTTTCTCAGCAGCCTCTTATCTTAGTGCGTACGTATACTGGCAGGGGTTTATTAGTCATCAGTGGTCAAGGTGGGAGGCAGCACAATTGTCCAGCTCAGGCCCAAACTCATACAGAGGTTGTGATGACAGAATCCAAAGCGCTCTGTGGTTACTCAGTGGAATTCAAATGCCAATCCCCCAGCCCAGCGCCATCTCGTCTCCCTCGTTCTTTCCCTCCTCTCTCCCCCAGTGTTTGTCAGGGTTGGTGATTAGCTGTCACCCTCTGCAGAGGCAGATAACACACCACATAGCCTGTTTCCCTCTGGGAGCATGCACACGCGCAACACAGAGAAATACACAAATGTGTGCACATGCATGTAAACTAAAGACACTTAAAAACTCTGTCAAAATACAGACAAGTGTTTCATGTCTTTGCACATATTTACAAGGACAACTTACTCACATAGCTTTGAGTTCTATTCATTGACTTCAACTGCTTTGAATGACATTCTGAGTCATTTTCTTTACTAATTTGGGCTGCCATATTTTCCACCAAGTTTAAGTAGAGATAGAGAGAAGTAAGATACAACAAGTCATTCAATCAAATCTTTGTAGATGTTTTTTTTCTGGTGTAATAAACTAATCTTTGTCACGTTTGTGGTTTTATTCCTACCTCTTAACTATAAACTGATTCACACATAGCTTAGCTCTTTGAAAAATGAAGGAAATAACACTGGTGTGTGTAGAGGAAATAAAAATCCTAACAAGGTTTCTTTAAGTGAACCAGTAGAAGATTGAGCAACAGCACTGCTATCTCATTTGTCTCTAAATTGCCATAGATGCTGTTGTCAGCTGGATGTCAGATAACCTGTTGGGATTGGCTCTGCTTTCTGTGGGTCATTTCTTGCACAACTCACTATGTGCACAAGATCAATACCGACTGGGTATACTTTCTTTCTCAAATGGTCACTAGGGATGGGAATCGAAAACCGGTTCCTGTTCAGAACCGGTTCCGTATTCTTCGATTCCATGGCATCGTTTGGCAGCTCGCTGAATGATTCTTTTTTCGATTCCCGCAGCACCAGAGCCGAGAGCGCCGGCTCTGGGGAGCACGACTTACGTCACGTTTTTTACGTAAGTTACGCAACTTACGCAAGTTACGCAAGTTACGCAAGTTGGAAGAACTATTCGAGGAGGAAGACAACGTGCTGCGGTCACTTTGTGAATCAAAGCCCCGTCTTTCCTTAGCCCAGAGGGTAGATCAGGAAATCCAGCTCTATAAAAGCTTGCCCTCCATCCCCTGCAGGGATAGCGCCACACTGTGGTGGTGGAACAAGCAAGATACGCTGCCCTTGCTATCTAGACTGGCTGAAAACTACCTCTGTGTGCAGGCTTCCTCCACCCCATCTGAGAGGGTGTTCTCCACGGCTGGAGACACCATAAGCGCTGAAAGATCCCGTATCCTTCCAGAAAAAGCAGATATGCTCATCTTTCTGCAAAAGAACTGTTAATTTTCCCTACTACTGTTTTATAATTAGTATTTTTTGTTATTTAAAAAAGGTTATTATCCCATCATTTGTTATTAGACATTGTTGGTTATTAAGTTTGTTCTTGTATTCATTTTTCATTTAAACACAGATGTTACTCCAGTTTCACATTTCCTGTGGACATCTTGATCTTTTTGAGTTTGTAAGATTGTGCAATAGTTAAGTAAACAAAGTTGATTCTGATAATCAAACTGTTTGTTCTCCTTTTTCCCCCAAATTGGAATCGAAAAAAGAATCGATTAAGAATCGAATCGTTTCATAGAATCGAAAAGGGAATCGGAATCGTGAAAATCTTTTCAATTCCCAACCCTAATGGTCACAGATTACCTCTGGTCGACATCTAGTGGTATTTCATGACATCATTTCAGTGTCTATGTCAAAATACAGGTGCTGGTCATAAAATTAGAATATCATGAAAAAGTAGATTGATTTCAGTAATTCCATTTAAAAAGTGAAACTTGTATATTATATTCATACATTACATACAAACTCATATATTTCAGATGTTTATTTTGTTTAATTTTGATGATTACAAATGACAACAAATGAAAATCTCAAATTCATCATATCAGAAAATTAGAATATTACTGAAGACCAATAAAAACAAAGGATTTATAGAAATGTTGGCCAACTGAAAAGTATGAACATGAAAAGTATGAGCATGTACAGCACTCAGTATTTAGTTGGGCCTCCTTTGGCCTGTATTACTGCAGCAATGCGGCGTGGCATGGAGTCGATCAGTCTGTGGCACTGCTCAGGTGTTATGATAGCCCAGGTTGCTCTAATAGTGGCTTTTAGCTCTTCTGAATTGTTGGGTCTGGTGTATTGCATCTTCTTCTTCACAATACCCCATAGATTTTCTATGGGGTTAAGGTCAGGAGAGTTTGCTGGCCAATTAAGAACAGGGATACCATGGTCCTTCAACCAGGTACTGGTAGCTTTGGCACTGTGTGCAGGTGCCAAGTCCTGTTGGAAAATGAAATCTGCATCTCCAAAAAGTTGGTCAGCTGCAGGAAGCATGAAGTGCTCTAAAACTTCCTGGTATGTGGCTGCGTTGACCCTGGACCTCAGAAAACACAATGGACCAACACCAGCAGATGACATGGCACCCCAAACCATCACTGACTGTGGAAACTTTACACTGGACTTCAAGCAACGTGGATGAAGTGCCTCTCTTCTTTTCCTCCAGACTCTGGGACCTTGATTTCCAAAGGAAATGCAAAATTTACTTTCATCAGAGAACATGACTTTGGACCACTCACCAGCAGTCCAGTCCTGTTTCTCTTTAGCCCAGGCAAGACGCTTCTGACGCTGTCTGTGGTTCAAGAGTGGCTTGACACAAGGAATGCGACAGCAGAAACCCATGTCTTTCATACGTCTGTGTGTGGTGGTTCTTGAAGCACTCACTCCAGCTGCAGTCCACTCTTTGTGAATCTCCCCCACATTTTTGAATGGGTTTTGTTTCACAATCCTCTCCAGGGTGCGGTTATCTCTCTTGCTTGTACACTTTTTTCGACCACATCTTTTCCTTCCCTTCGCCTCTCTATTAATGTGCTTGGACACTGAGCTCTGTTAACAGCCAGCCTCTTTAGCGATGACCTTTTGTGTCTTGCCCTCCTTGTGCAAGGTGTCGATGGTCGTCTTTTGGACAACTGTCAAGTCAGCAGTCTTCCCCATGATTGTGTAGCCTATAGAACTAGACTGAAAGACCATTTAAAGGCTTTTGCAGGTGGGTTGAGTTAATTAGCTGATTAGAGTGTGGCACCAGGGGCCATCAATTTTGAACCTTTTCACAATATTCTAATTTTCTGATATGATGAATTTGAGATTTTCATTTGTTGTCATTTGTAATCATCAAAATTAAACAAAATAAACATCTGAAATATATGAGTTTGTATGTAATGTATGAATATAATATACAAGTTTCACTTTTTAAATGGAATTACTGAAATCAATCTACTTTTTCATGATATTCTAATTTTATGACCAGCACCTGTATATTCACAGCTTTAGGTATGGCTTTAAGTCGACTATATTTAAACTCAGAAAAAGGTAATGATTTAGTGATTTTTTAGGAATCTAAATGTATGCCAAAGTCATAACGATCATTTACAGGAGGCTTAGTGCTCCTCAAGTTTGGCTGTATATGACAAGCCTCTTCATTGTATAGGGGATCCCATCCAGATGAAATACTGACTACTTTAGATACCTTGTAAGTAAAAAGCTTAGTTTTAAATTTTAAAGACTTGCCAGGATGTCGTTGTCATGATACACCTTTTCTAAATAGTCAGCTACAAACTGGCTGGTTTGCGCATGTAAAGGCAGGAGCACACTCTACGAGTTTTTGCCCTTTTCAGGCTGATTCTTCAGTCGCAAGAGAATTTTCTAGATCGTGCCAAGTTCCAGCCTGATCGTGCATCCTGCATTATTTCGTATACAGGTGGTAACGAGGGCGCGATTAGCCTCTCCCGACCACCTCCCAATCAGGAATCGTAAAGTCAGGAGAAAATCAAACATGTTTAAAAATTCTGTCGGCCCTGGTGAGGCGCTGGCGAGCAAGTCCTGCTTTTGAAGCGGAGCTACGAGCGCGTAAGGGGCGATTTAGCCAAACCTGCATTTACACTGCTAATGTGCAAACAAGATTGATGAGTCAGACAGACGAGAGGCTGCCATGCAACACGCACCATCAGTAGCCTATGCAGGTAAAGAGTCTTGCCCAAAGTGGACTTTACTTACTGTTGTGTTGTAAGGTGCTTACTTCTACTTGCATACATAGATGTGTGTGCTAGCTGCAAGTCTCTGTTGGTTTATAACCACAAGATAAACTCAGATGTATTATGTCTCAATTCCCAGCATATCAAGAATTCTAATTTAACAAAAAGTAAAACTGTTGAGGAACGAGTAAAATAGAGAAGCAGAAAAGCAGGATATGTGTCTAAATTGCTGAGTCTATCAGCCCTTCATACATCAAGTATTTACTAACAAAAAAGCTCTCAGATGACTTTGGGCTGCTATTTTTAGGCAGAAGGCACAGAGAAGACAGCCTTCCTGAAGTGTTACTCCAGGTAGCATCTCGGTGACAGATGTTACAGAATAAATGTGTGCAGACATAACGTTATTACATATGTGCATTTTTGCCAGCAAGCTGGAGTTTGAAAGCGGTTGGATAACCTCAACTATCAGAAAAAATATTGGAAAAATGAGGAAGTGATTTTACAAAACGGGAATAAAAGGCTGATAGGGTGTTTCAGGGTTTCTGCTGGTTGCAGCAACTCAAATGTAATTGTTAGTGTTTTTCAAGGCTTTACATTTTTTTTTTTTTTTTTTTACTTTTTAAGGCCTTGTGGAAACCCTATATTTAAAGCAGGGGAGATAAAACAAAGTAATGGCCATAGACAAGTGTTTTTGTAGTGCAGTATCTTTGGAAACTGATAAAGGAGATATGAGTTAGAAGAAAACAAAACTGTAAATTGCACACCCTGGAGCAAAAACAGGATCAAGGCTTGTTTTGGAACAAACTCAAACTAATGTATATGTTTAATGACAACATTTTTTGGTGAAAATCCTCCGAGCAACATTTGAATCCGCCTGGATGACACCTTTACTGAAGACAGCAGCTTGCTTTTTATTATTTAATAGGAAACACACACAGTCTGAGTTCACATCAAAGCGAAAATATCCTGGTACAAAAAAATAAATCAACGTTAGCGAGATGATGTTGTGTTTGATCAAGGGCTTATACAGTGGTGTTTCGGCCCCCCTTTTTTGTTCCGCTTTCATTTTACATCCAACAAACAGTATTACACCTTCAACATCAAACTAATAGAGTAGGATAAGATCACCTTGCCCTCTTCACCCCGTATCATCTCTGCTGTCACGGCACAAAGAAGGATTGAAATGTTGCGGATAAATAAGCAGCTTTACTCAAAAAAGAACTCTGACAATGCAAGCTAATCAAAGCATTTTCTGAGTCAGCGTGTCAGGGACAACAGGTCTCAGATGTCAACCATGTTAGGAAGGCACTGTAGAGAACTAGGAGGGTTACAGGGCAGAGAAAGCTGCAGAGGTGGTGAGGAGAACAGAAAAGGAGAGAGGATGGGGGGGCTCGTACGGCACGGAGAGCACAATAAAGAGAGCAAGACAAATACAGACCAAGAAAGACGTATGAGATCATGCCCCTGCTTCTGTGTACATATGGCGTAACGTGCTGGAGCAGAGAAAGACCAACCCATTGAGATAAGCCCCTTTGCTCAGGCTTCCTTTTAAGGGTTATTTGGCAGCAATCCCTCATGTTTGTTGGCAGACAGAAACATATGCCCCAAATCATCTGCTGATCGCTGAATTATCTCATGCCTTTTTAAAACAAATAGAAAATGAAAAAGTCTCATTTAACACCACTGAATGATTTGCTCAGGTAATCGCAATCTATTTGACAGGAGAAAATAACTTCATGGCTGACATAGTGCCGTGTACAGATTGCTGGTTTTACAAGCGTGCATTAGGCTTTACAGCCATAAACATGAAGCTCAGCTTGTCTCTTATTGGAGATATATTATAAATTGTTTCCATGATTTGTCCCTAATCAAGTTTGTCTTGAGTTGTTACATTTGGGTCTGCTAGGCAGTGCTTCTTCTCAGCATATGCGGGAAGTGATGCATTTACCATATCAGGAATGTACGTCAATGAAATTACTTTACAGTCAGCAGGCTATATTTATAGCAGATGCACTGTATGGCAGAAGCTGCTCCACGGGAGTGTCTCTGCTGGTGTGCCAAAACAATAAAGCATGTTCTCTCGCAGCCAATTCTTTCTGTGTTCTTCGAGAGACAGCCGCTCCATTGATCCCATTTCAGCTCAAACACATTTTTTAATCAGATAGCCACACAAAATGTGTTAAACATATGTTCAGGCACACAGAAGTGGGTAATGCTTTCTGTCTCTGACCTCCAAGTGCACCTCCCATTCTAAACAATATGTAGCTAACGAATCAGGACTCTATGGATGAGAATGAAGTGTGACTGTGACCAGACAGGAAAATAATCCACGCAATCCAGATCGAAGCCCTAAAGGCTTTTATAGATCTACAACATAGATTTTCTCCCTGTCTCCATTTCTACCTGGCTTAGGTTTAATTTAACTCAATTAAATCAACCTGTGCGCCCGCAAGTACGCAGTGAAAGCAATCATTCATCTTTGTGGTGAGCTGCTTTAACTGGGTAAAAAAAATAAAATAATGCCCTTTTTTTCCATAGACATTAGACCACTCACTATAATTTCAGCCAGCTCTGCAATAATTTAAGCAGTTGACATCCAACAAACGGGCCTTTATGGATGTCCTGGCCTTAATAATACATTTACAAATGTGACAGTTCAGCTGCAGTTTGCTGTATACATGACTTTTTATTTTATTTCCTGCAATCAATTAGAGGGTAAGCTGGTTGATTTAAAAAAAAAAGAAGAAAAATGCTTATCTCTCAACAGCAATGTGGACAAAGTTATCACTGATACAGGAACACACCCTGGGGTAAATTCGTTATCAACCCTGCACACCGCAGCTTTCATGTATAAGACAATCGACACAACCAAAACATCTATGAGGGACTGTCCTTGAGTGACTGGCTGAGACGGCCACAGTAGCCTCTCCCTCATCATGACTATATCAGGCAGCTGCTTACACCCGTTCATCAGATACATATTTCATGAGCTACGGTAAACACGCAGCTCTCAGCAATGCCAATCTAGCATGGAATAATACATTCATAGTGGATCGGCTAATGAATTGAGAGCTTGCCCGGGTGAAAAGAAGAAAGCAAATACCCAATATTCAAAGTAGAAATAGAATTAATGAGCGGTTGTGAATACTCAAAAGCTGGATTGTTGAATGGTGCCCTAAAAGCGAGGCTGTTTCTGTCCTCCACCTAACCTTTGTCTATGGTGAAAGTTCCACATTAATGAATGCAGGAGAGGTTTCATAGTTTTCTCTATGAATGTGGATCTCACAGAAGTGTAAATGATGCCACGTGCGACGCTGTGAGCTCAGCTTTGATCTGCTCCTCCATAAGACAGGTTCTACAACAAAAGATGAGGAAAATCCTCAGCTCAAGCCCCATGTAATCTAGTAGAACCTCTCTCCATGTCTGATCCTGCTTTGCTCCACTGGCTGTGGTGGCCATCAAACTGACAGCCCATGTTTATATCTGCCCCGGTGCTTCGAACACGGACAGATGCTAACACATATGATCTGGACACCTGAGCCACTGGCTTCAAATCTCACACAGGCAGTTTTACAGCTCCGCATCAACTAACCAATTTATTCTCCCATTTAAGACAATTGCAGTTTTTTCATTTTTGCATTTTTATTACTTATATACATAAGTACAAGACTTTTGTTTTTTTTTTTGTTAAGTATTCTAATAAATTCTAGGGATAAAATGTGATAAAAATACTCCCCTTTGTATCTAGTATTTCTCTTTCATTGGTCACCTCAGCGAGTCATCTGTCTCCATCTAACCCAATCTTAACCCAGTTAACCCAATAATAATTTAACTTTATTATTCTCACACTGGAGAAATTCATCTGGTTTGGTCTGCCGGCTTCCGTAGCGTCGTGAACACGCATGTGCGCGCTTTCAGGAAATCCTATACACTACTGTGTATGCTCTAAAAACATTCTAAATGACTTCGTTTCGAGAAAATTCTGGATGCTACCCATTCAGGACACTTGGAATACATTGGACGAGCAGTATGGAGGAATATTGACACGTTTTTTGTGGACTTTTATGGACCTTTCTGCCTCGGGCGCCATAGACCTCCATTATTTGAATGTCAGCAGACAGCAAGAAGCCTCCCAGATCTCCAGATGCATTTGAGATATCAAAAAAGTACTCCAGAGTGTTGTTCAGCATGGGGGAGAGTAGAAAATGAAGGCTAATCATGTTTTGGGTGTACTATTCCTTTAAGAATGAAACCATCCCATTTTGCTACTATCTGGGTGTGAAAAGTATCAAGGGAATAGTATCAAGGAATTACCCAGGAGTGGTAAGAACATACAGAACACTACAGCTAAGAAAACCAACACTGTGTAGACGACGCCTTTAAAAGTGAGACTTTTTAATATTATTTTATAACAACCCAATTACTGTTGCTAAAGGTTCATTAATGTTTTATGGATGTAAGCTCATAATGCCTTATAATGTCCACCCCAAGTATTGCCATGCATCATTGTGTTTCTGAAAACTTGCAAATTGATGAACACTGACACTTTAATGGAGCATTATGAAAAGTTGTGTCAAAACAACTAGAAGGAACAATCAATGAAGCAAGCTCTGAGCTCCTGGTGTAAATTCATTATTTTTGTGACTAACTCAAAAATGTACCTGTAGGCTGTTTAATTAACACACGACACAGCAATGAAATGAACTGTATCCTGACGTAAAATAGATCTTTTCAAGGTAAAAGGAAAGTATCAAAAACATGCAATGTTGAATCGAAAGCCAAATAAGATCTTTAGCTTATAGAAGAAAAGACTGTTTACACTTACTAGCTCAAAAAATGTCCCAAAATTTTCTGATGTGTCCTGTTTTCTTCCCTGACACCTTTTTTAACATAATGCAATACTTTTTTATTGCATATCTGAAGTCTTATCAGCTTAAAGTCACACTTCTACCTTTTTTAGCAGATCTGCAGTAGAGATTTTATGTCAGTAAAGATATCACACAAAAACATCAGTCACGAATTGTGTTTTTTTTACTGCTGAGCAGTATAAAGAGTTTAATACATAACATCCTGAAATATATAAATATAAATATAATTGACTTCAAATAAATATGCCTGTAAAGCCATTTTGTGTGGGCTGGGATAAAGATTGAAAAGGAAAAATCCCACCTTAAACATAGACAGATTTTAGTCAATAGATAAAGACTGAAAAACCTCTAAAAAGCCCTTTAGAAAAGTAGACAGGAGTGTGTTTGTAGCAATACTCTGCGATAGCTTGTGTGAATATGACTCCTGTGAAACAAACAGATTAATGTTTTATTGTTTTATTTTAAACTTGTTCTTTGTCCAAACTGTTTTCACAGCCGAGCGTTTTTAACAAATCACCTCCTAAGCAGGCACTAATGAGCTTTTGTTGAGCAATTATTTGGTGCCCACATTATTCTGTTTGTGCTTTAGTTTAAGGATCTGCATAGAATAAAAAAATATAATAATACATTATTTTTTGTCTTTTCACGTAGTTTGTTCCATATTTATGCTTGTCTAAGGCTACGTTCACACTGATGCCTGAAGTGACCCAAATCCAATTTTTTTGCCCATATGCGACCTGGATCTGATCTTTTAATGACAGTCTGAACAACACAGATCCGATTTTTTCCGATGCGACCCAGGTCACTTGGCTATATGGTCCGGAATGCGATACGAATCTGATCTTTTCAAATGCGACCTGTGTCTGAACGGCCAGGTCGGATTCATCCGACCTGAATGTCATTAATACCCAAAAAAAAGTCACTATTCTGCTACTTGCTACGCAGAAGCTGCAAGAAAATCAACAGCCATGGTGGACGATGATGCAGAGAAAAGTATTTATGTTTAACCATATTGAAAAGAAGAATTTATATGGTTGGAAAAGACCGCTAGATGAGCGCCGGCACTAACATCCATGTTTACTTCCATAAACACGGAGCACGTTGGCCCATGACGTCATTGCGTCCTCTACTGCGCAGACGGGACACTTGCGTTGTATGACTCCACTTCACACAGGAGATCACATACAAGTCGCATATATTTGGAATGTGAACAGCAACGCAAAAAAAAATCGGATTTCACAAAAAATTCAGAATTGAGCATCAAGGCCTGCAGTGTGAACGTAGCCTAAATGTAAAGAAATCAAGTATAGTTTACCTCTAGTCTCGTGAAAGTGCAGTCTACTTGTCAGTCAGAGGTTGAGTTACATTTGCTTTTATTTGTACTGTACATCTATATTTTACAGGGCTATTACAATTTTATATGCATGGCTAATGACTGTCTTTAAGTGATCAGAAGTTATAAACTGAATATTAGTTTAAAGCACTCCAAGCACGTCTCCCTACATAAACACAGACAGAGTATCTGCATAGCATTACAAAAGTTTGCGTATTGTTATTACTGGGTCTTTGTTGTAAAACGGTATTAGTGTTTGTGTCAATTCCTTAGTCAGGGGTTCTTGGTTGTGTTACTAGTTCTCTAATGTTTTGGCAAGTCCAAATCAGTCTTTGAGACTCCTGTTAAGACTGTGATCAAAGGGTGCATATGATGGTGCAGAATCATTTGCTGAACAAACAAACGAAGGCTAGTTTTACATTAGTGTGTTTGAGGGACGAGGATCTCCAGTAATTTTGTCTACGTTGAACAAGTGGAAAGTTGGAATCTGGCAAACGCTACTTTTTGAGTTTTGGTGGCCATTTGTATAAATAAACTTCTGCTTTTGCTTGTACTTGTTTAAACCATAAAATGGTATTGCAATAAAAATGTGCAGTTCAAACCACTTTATAACCTGATTTAAAGGGAAACGCCGGTTTTTTGACATTAGGCCTTTGATTTTACGTTATTACACCATGTTCTACTCACCCATATGAGTTTTGTGTCATTTGTAGAAATTCTGAAGATATTCCGTTAGGTTATATCCAAGAAACGTCTTCCTATGGTCAACGATTTGAAGGCACAAACTAAACTGTTCATAATTTATTTTTTATGGTACGCCAGCATTTATAACACTTAGGCGAATCACTGTCCCCCAGACATCCATGGTTATATTTTTTAAATTTATATCTTTTAAAAATGAATCGGCGCATGTATGACGTCATCCACGCACGCCAGCTACCGTTCATTCATCCTGTCCACTGAACTGCTGCTAGTCTACTCACATGCCTGGAAGATGTCTAGTGCTACTACCATAGATGATCTCGCTCTCCAAATGGAATTGAACGATTCAGAGTAGCTAGCCGAATGAAGAGAAGGGGTAGAGCGTAGCCGCCTGTAGCCTGGGCTGCCTGTCACAACTCCAGTCCGGCACGCGGATGACGTCATACACACACCGCTTTGTTTTTAAAAGATATAAATATAAAAAAGACCGGTACCGGTCCGTCAGTCATTTGGTACGCACAGAAAAAATATATGTACATATAATTTATAATTTATCAATGATCAGAGTCTAAGTGATGTTTTATTTTATAAGCTCAGGGCTTCCACTAATTCAACATAATGGTGAGTTTTATTTTTATGCTGTTTGTATTTGATTTTATGCCAGTCGTATCATTTTACTTGATCGTATTTACCCCCCCCCCCCCCCCCACACACTTTAAAGGCCGGTCCGTGAAAATATTGTCTGACATATAACCGGTCCGTGGCGCAAAAAAGGTTGGGGACCGCTGATCTAATAGAATATCTTCAGAATTTCTCCAAATGACACAAAACTCATATAGGTGAGTAGAACATTATGTAATAACGTAAAATCAAGGGCCCAATGTAAAAAAAAAAATGGCGTTTCCATTTAATATTGAAGAGTCTGCAAGTTTTCCCACAACCCCCCAATCCAGCAGTTACCTATTCGAGGCATATCTGCAACCAAACCTAACCTGACCTAACCTAACAAGTATGGCAGACATTTCATTATCAGTCTGAGAAAGAGTTCACACAAGAATTATTAGAAATGTGAACAATTTCACAGGGCAGCACCCACCCTTATCAAAAACTACAGTAACCCTATGGAAAGGTCACATAGTGGAAGTGAGACGTGAAGGCCTCATGTCAATCAGCAGCACCAACATCTTCATTAAGGTGGGAGGAAATGAAAACCCTGAGGTCCTCTGCAGTGTGCCTCCTGGAAAAACTGGGGCATTACAGACAAAAGAGCCGGAGCTTTGGCCAGTGAGCAGACCAACAGCATGGCATGTCTCTGTGGGTGCCTGACGAAATTAATTAGGGGAGTGAAAGGAAAATGTCTGTCAGATCACGTTGTGAAAAATACCTTCCCCCGCTGTGATCTATTGATTGCCATGAAATGCTCCAGCTGCCACCGCATAAAATATTAATATCCTAAATTTGACAGCTATATAGTAAATGTATTTTTTTTCTTCCACCTAAATAACATCCTTTTGAAAGACTATCATTTAGAAAAATTAATGCATTAATCATATATTTGTAAATGACACATTATGATAGTTGCACACCAGCTCTCTGCGTCGTTTTTTTACTCATCACAGACTCCAATAAAGAGGAATGGGTCCTTCCTTTGTCAGTCAGCCAACAACAGTTGTGTTTAAGTAACTAAAGCATAATTTTAAAGCTGCATGCATGTTGGCGAATTTGCACCCAGGCTTAATGCGAGCAATCCTCTTGCACGTTCTGGTTGGGCTTGTGACCTGACGGGACGGCACGCCATTAGCCTCAGTCAGACCGCAGGGCCCCGCTGTTAACATTACAATGTGCAGCGAAGCATAAAAAAAGAGACAGAGGGGATCTGCCTTGCCATATTTCTGTGGTTTTCCCAGCACGTTGCGGTCAATGTGATGATAACAAATACAAGGCAATCAGCACAGGCAAAAAAAAAAAAAAAAAAGAAGGGCTTGCAGTTAGAGCTATGGGGTATTAGTGTTTTCATAACACTATTACAAATTCACATTCTCTATCAGGGTTGGTAATCACTTGTCTCAAACAGTTTAATTACAGCTTGGCAATGACTACTTAACGTGATTAGATGTTATACCTTATTGTTGCGTGTGGCATATTACATCAATTATATTAAGAGTTATTATTTTCAGGAGGGTGCAGTTGCTTGAATGTGATACAGGATGCAGTAGAGGCTGAGTGACAGCAACTTCTTAACGGCTTAATTTTACAAATAAAGTAATCAATATAAGCTACTGCACATCACGTCTCACCACGCAGAGAGCTGTTAGGTCTTTTGCATAATTGCAATAAAAAAGTGTATTGGCCTGACTGATTGAATTCAGTCTTGGTAATTGCAGCATAAACAATGTAGTTGACTGTCACAGCTACTCCGCCACTATGCTGTCAACAATCCAGATATTTTTCCAGCCTCTACTAGCATATCATGCAGATCCACAGCCTGCCGTGTAATGAGTATAATTACATGGTGCGCCTGTGTTACCTGTGGGGGGAATGCACACACCCACACCCTCTTGCACACATGTTTTTTCCGTTCGTATGACCTGCCACTCAAAATCAGTTGCCCGATGGGGATGATTTTAGATTATACGGCGCCTCCGTGTCCGTCGTTCAGGGAAAAGTCTTTTCTCAGCTTTTTAGCCAGGAATAAAAACCTAAATAAATAAAAAGCATGGTCCAAAAGGAGCCCTGCATCATCTATAATAGGCAGCTAAGTCCCTGCTGACGCCGCTGTCCATCAATATCACCGCCCTTTCTCTCGGCCCTGCCTTCACCATTTGATCGACATTAACTCAGCAGCTGCCCCACCGTGCACCCCCTCCCAACCACCCTCAGTCCTTCTTTCCCGCCCCAGTTCCTCTTCCTCTCTACCAGGGGAAGCTCTGCATGCTCCCAGGCAAAGTCAATGTCTATCTCTCGTCTCCCTGGTGCTACCCGCATCCAGTACACCGCTCCCATTCCTAGCTGCTGTGTCTTGTGCACATCTAAGGCAAATCCGAGTTGTAAATAGAGTGGAGCTTAAATGACAACAGGCTTGCTATTGTGGGGATTTAGGGAGGGGAAGAAAGGAGCTGATTCGTACAAAAGACTGCTGGCGAAGATAAAATGTTCAGGCTTTGGATCTAAATTCCACATGAATGCCTTTCCCTTTAGTGTGCATTATGATGGCAATGGACCATATCATAGTATTTGTTTTGCTTTAGAGCTGTCCCTTGTGATTTATGTTCCCTGAGTGCAAATATTTCAAGTCAGTATACAAGCAAAGCCTCTGTCATGGAGAAGGCAGGGGGTATTTTGGGGGCTGAGTATGAGAGATCTTTGGATACGTGTGCTCTGTATGTGTGGCGAGGCACTTGTGGCAGTGCCAGTGTGTGACCGAAGCCCCCTTGGCTAGGGAGCAGCGTCTGGAAAGGTTACCCAGCAGAGTGGCTTTTGTATGGTAATGTGACCTCCAGCTCCCTAAGGAGCCTCAACACCTGCCCAGCACCCCCTGCCAGCCTCACATCGTCAACACGCTAACTGTTTTCCCTCCATAATAACACTCATCTGCTGCTGCTTTGTAATGTTTTCGTTGATCCAATATTAACAATGTTGTTCACTGATGTTCAATGGTTTGTTATTGTAGTTACTATCTCTCATGCTCTTATATGCATTATCTAGAGACATCAGCTGTTTATCCAAATTGGACAATTATCAGATTCACAAACTTTTGACCAAAAAGCAACTGGTTAAAAGAAACCTTCATAAATCACTTAATCTCAACCAGTGAACCAGTTAAATCTAATCTAAACTAGGCCACAGTAACACTTCTCATCTTGTTCTTCCTTTATTTTGTACCTTTACTTTTGTAAGTTTTTTTCTTTTTCCCTGGAAAGGAGCTGTCCACCACCGCATGTCATCTCTTACTAACCTTGGGGAGGCTCTAAAACTGGCGAAGCAGCACAATTATCCAGAACCGACTTAAAACACATGAAAGGAAAGAAGAACATATGGCAACATAATTAGTGTATTTTTCCACTTTGGATCTTCCAATGTTTTGTTTGTTATAGAAAATAATAAAAAATGCAGGTCACAAACCGTGGAACATTTAAAAATACGACTTTTGATATAATATATAAACTCCAAATCAGTTTGTCTTTTTGGCCATTTATTGCAAGTATAACCTAACTGCAGCCCCTGTTAACTCAGCTCTGTTCATAGTAGGAAGTATTGTAGAGTATATTATTAATATATAGGAAAAGGAAATATTTCATTAGGAGTTTTGATTCAGTTTGAAAACAATATAGTCTTAATTATTTAAATTGTGTTTCTACAGTTGGTTTCATTCATTCAATAAACAAATTTTTAATCCTAATTTAATGGAGTTAGTACTGTATGTTCTGTTCAGCAGTGCATTTGAAATACTCAAAAGTGTTTGAAATGTATTTCTAGGTCAGTGTTTGTGTCACCAACTAAAGGGTGAGTTTGTCACCAAAAAGACTTTGAAATACTTTTTGGTTGTTCTATTTTTAATTACTACATCACTCATTACAGGTACTTATATTTAATTATAGTTTTTCAGAGATTTGTCAGATTTTATTACAAAGTTATTATAATAATTAAATAATACAAAACCTTCTACATTGTATATTAATAACTTTTATGTGTTTATAAAGATAAAAATGAAGATATAATCTCTGTGTGTCGTACATCTAACATCCAAACCCAATCCATAGCTGTCATAAAGTAGTCATCACTAACTTCAGTCTTCAAGCCTGGAAAAGCTGCAGCAATATGCATGCAGACAGGCTGACACCCCCATAGACCTACAGACAACCGGCTGAGCATAGAGAGAGGGGCTCTAAAGCAATTATAGCAAATTAAATGAATGCCCCCAAGTTAAATAGTGTTAATAGTGTTCAGGGAGACAAATTTGAGATGCAACTCACACTGTGATGGCAAGATCCACTTGGATTGCTGAGTAGCAAACACTAGCCTTAATTATATTCAAACCCTTTTAACAGAGCATCAATTCATAGCGTGCTGTGTCAGGTTGTTCACTTTAGAAAAGAGCTAATCAGCTTTATGCATTAAAAATATTTTTAGAGGAGAGCAAAGTTAGTTGTCTTCTATTGAGGAAGTTGAAACTCTGAGAACAACAGGAGAGACATAAGGATTGCTTTGTCCAGGAAATGATAAGAAACAAAACTTAAAGCAGTCGGAAGCTACTGACGCCCGTCAGAGTTGCTGCCATATGACTGAAGATGACAGTGATGAAAATGAGGAATAACATGCGCTGTCAGGCTTGAGAAGATAAAAAGATATCACTGTAAACGATGAAGCCCTGCACACAGGTTCAACGAGACATGTCTATATTTTGATATGCCTTCGCTGGAAATGTTTGTCATAACAGGGATCATTGCTCATCGAAGTAGTTTAAAGCGAACCCGGGCGGGCGATCGCTAATCTCCCTCCTCACCTGTAAAACCCGCAGCGGAAGGAGTAGACTCTCACTAGGCTCTCTACCTACCATACAGGCTGGTACCTGCATCACTGGGAGATACCCAACTACCATCCTCTGTGTTCAAGCCTCCCAACTTCCAAACTCACTACTTCATCATCTCATCTTTCATATATATTACCTTTGTACTTCCTTAAGTGCAAATTTAGTTATTAAACATGACTTGAAGCATTATATTTGTGTCATGTCAAAGCCTATTCCCTTGCTATACTTTTGTCTATTTATTTATCCATTTAAAAAAAACTTAATTATGAATGAATGTCGCATTGAATAATTCATGTGCACCCTGGTGTTTGGAATAAATAGCTAGAACACCTCAGCTGCCTCCCCCTGCGTGTTCCTTCAACCCTTTTAGCAGCACACCACAACTGTAGGTTATTGGTCTTTCTCTCTCCTCTCCAGGGTTTTTGCTCACTTAGTTGTTATTAAAATCCCTATGGCTTATAAATACACACGCCATGGCACTCACACACACAAAGAAACACCCCCCTCACCCCCCAGCCAAGGACCGTCTGCTGGTACAAACCATTTATTAAAGCTTCTGTGAAGGTCCTGGCAGTCAGCCAGAGGGAGACATGACTTTGGATCCCATTCATGTCCACATCAGCAGAGTAAAATGTTTCTAGGTGTTGATCCATGACAGCCATTATTGCTGCAATCCAGTTTTATCACTGTCAGATCCCACAAAAGGCAAAACAAGCCCTTTTCTGCGCTTTAACGGATTGTCAATATATTTCAACCAAACCAAACAGCTACCGAGCGAGTTCATTTGCTTTTGAAGACTTGTTTTGAATAGAGAGGACGTCCACCCCCCCCCCGACCTGCTCATGTTAAGAAGCAACGACCTCTTAGAAACGATAGGATGAAGAAATATAAACACACTTCACGCAGGAGTATGATGCAGCCAATGCAGCTAATTGGAGAAATAATTTGATGTTTTGCATGGCTCTCTAAGGCTACGTTCACACTGCAGGCCTTAATGCTCAATTCCGATTTTTTCGTGAAATCGGATTTTTTTGCGTGTCTGTTCACACTTGCAAGTATATGCGACTTGTATGTGATCTACTGTGTGAACTGAAAGCGTTCAATCGAAGTGTCCCGCATGCGCACTCGAGGACGCGATGACGTCACATGTAGCAAGCGTCCTCAGTGTTTGCGGAAGTAAACATGACTCGTAATACCGCAGCGTATATTGCATTCTTTAAGTTATTCTCCAACAGGAGCAGGCACATTACGAACGGAATCTTTTTAAGAAGATCAAAAAGAAAGACCCTCCCCCGGTTCCGGTAAGACCCTTCGAGTTTGGTCTGAATCGAGCTATCTTTCCAAATATGAATTAAGTCAGCAACCTCACTTTCTCTCCATTGACTGCTCTCTGTGTTATCTTCCGCCATGGTTGTTAGTTTTTCCCGCCTCCGCTTAGTAGGACGCAGATTAGTAACGTTTAGTAACATTTGTCAAGTATTAATGACGTGTAGGTCGGATGAATGCGACCTGGCCGTACAGACACAGGTCGCATTTGAAAAGATCAGATACGTATCGGATTCAGGACCACATATCCAAGTGGCCTGGGTCGCATTTGAAAAAATCCGATCTGTGTCGTTCAGACTGTCATAAAAAGATCAGATACAGGTCACATATGGGCAAAAAAATCGGAATTGGGTCACTTCAGGCTGCAGTGTGAACGTAGCCTAAGACACAGGAGATGTTAACTCCTGCATCAGCGATACCTCGGGGTGTCAAATCGAAGCTGTCTGGAGAACTGAGGAGCTCGACCTGATTCGGCTCTCAGCAGAATTATAGAATTTGATCAAAAGGAAGAAAATGACACAAGCAAGTGGGAATTACAGGAAAATAGATCATCGTTAAATTCCTCATATTTTATTCTCTGTTGTCTTTATCGTAACACATTTCCCTTTTTATTAAATAGCAATTCTCTATATAAAGTCTAATTTTTACCAGATGCTGCTGTTAATTTCTGTATTTAGAACAGGTGGTTCTTTTTTGGGGGGTTAATTTCTGTTTTGTTGTATGCCTGCTGAAAGGGTCTGCCCATCTAAATGTAATTGAAAAGTGTTTGTTTTGCAGAACTAGAATAAAGGGGGTGGATCTTGACACTATATATTGCATTTAGTTCAGAGAGTTAAGTTTGATTTCCTTCTGTCAGATTTGTTTCTTCTAAATGTTTGATCTGCACACTTGGCTTTCTGCAATCTTTAAATATGGCTACTCCTAGCTTTTTATTAAATAAAAAACTTCTTTGTGTCTTTTCCTACACTAAGTTCTGATGTGCGGAGTGCCGTCCGAATACTTGCGCTGTCAACGGATTCCCCCATGGGAAGCATTTTATTTATAAAAGATTTTTTTAAGAACCATCCATCATTTTCCTTCCATTTCAAAACGATGCACCATCCTCTAATAGATATTTTCCCATAAAACCCACTGAAGTTTGAAGGTGGAATATAACAGAATATGAAAAAGGTTTTAAGTGGATCAAGACTTGTTTAAACTCCCCAAGCGACCAAAATGTCCTGAATCATCTGGCCATTCGGCAGCGAGGATCACCGTTTTCGAACGGAAAAGATGTTACTGTAAAATGCGAATGCATAAAAATAGAAAGATGTTTAAACTGCAGAGGATGTGAGTATGACTCCTTTTCTCCTACACGCTCTGTGATAGGCCTGGAGGTTATACTGTATATGAGCAAAAATGTGTATGTCTAGATTTTCAGACACGATATGATGTTTTCCAATAGCAAAGCATGACAAATCCAAACGATTTTATGGGCTGGGGATTTTTAACAAAGATACAGAATACACTGGATGGAGGTACATCAGCCCTGAATCCCTGCACACAAATATTTTATTATTTTTCCTTCCCCCAAAGTAAAATTGCTCTGACGCACTGCACTGTAACAGAAAACGCTACATCAGCCTGATATTACACTAACCTGATAAGCACCCCGTGAATCATTGCAATTTATCTTTCTTAAAAACACACTAAAAAGAAAACTAGGGATCCAAATCTTTAGTTTGTCTAGCTTTACACCATGTAAACATTTCATCTAGCTCCTAGCCTGCATGTCTTGCGGGTAAAATGCAGAGCGTTAGGTCTGCTGTGTCACCATCACACATTATTACCAGGGGTGACATCAGGTAATACCATCAGATCATCCTTTATTCACAGACAGGCATATATCGTATTTAATCCAGAGCTACAGGGAGGGAGTGAATGTGCAGCCCAGAGGTGCAGTAATCATTAAGGAGCATGAAACTATACTATACTAATTTACAGCTTCTTTACTGCTCCTGTTCAGTGCATTAGGGAATGATCTACAACAGGGTGGTCTGTTTCAGCGGTCAGCAGAGGTCTAATACTTTTGGCTGAGGCTGATAACACTGCTTCACTTTCACACGGAGCACTCAGAGAGAATTACGGGGATGCAGAGAGGAGAATGTCTGAGTGCTTTAGTTAAAACCGGGGCTAAATGCTATCTTGTGCTTACATACTCCCTGATCCACGTGCTCAAGGGTTACCTGATCGTCCATTTACATTTACTCTCGACACGGTCGCTCATACTGTATATTCTGCTTTGCAGGAATCGATTGCGGAGCAAAAGGCCTCTGCTTCTCCTACAGAAGCTCTGGTCTCCAGCCAAGCCTTACCTGGATTGAGAGATAGGAGGATGAAAGGATTGTGTGCACTGAGACCATTGCCGTGAGGGAGAGATTTTAGCGCCGGGGTTGAACATGTGCGCGTAATGCTTTACAGAAGATGGGAATGGCACCTCTCTGGGGAGCAGCAAGGCAGCAAATAATGAATGAGTATCTATTAGCTTTTGGTAACAGCTGCCTGCTATCAGAGAGGCTGTGCGAGCCTTCAATGACTAATCCATCAGTAGAACATAAGAGGCCGACTATATGGCTCTGACTGACTTCTCTCTTTTTATTGCCCCAGCTGAGACAACTCATTAGCAGAGCTGTTCTTTTCACACGCCTGCCCAGCATGTCCCACACTAGACCCATGAAGGACGACCTGACCAGTTGCCCTGTCACGTTCCTGCCCCGGATCCGCCTCGACGCGAGAAGACAAAAAGTGAGCCAGCGCTTCCTTCTGTCAGTGTGGCACAGCCTTAGCCAAGTTATTCATCACCCTCAGCGAAGGCTAAATATGAACACACATATGAATATATGAATAACTGAACAAGTGGTTATTGTTATTCACCTGTGAGCACTCTGCCGAGGCTGCACAGTCTTTTGTTTGGAGCCTGTAGTTCTGCTGAGCAGGGGCTTTCTGACAGAACGTCTGAAGTGGGGCAGAGGGGAGTGGGAACACAGGTGGTAGTAAGTTGCTTTTAAAAAAAAGAAAGAATGACCCGTGTCTGCAAAGGCCCCCTCCACCCATCTTTGGAGCTTCCCGCTATGCCCCCGTGTCCTCTTTATGCAGTGGCTACCATCCCGGCATAAAGACCTCCCACTTGCCCAGATGGTGGACAGTAGGGGTCCACCCTGAGTCGCACTTCCTATGGCAGCAAAGTGTTGCCCTAAAGCTCGACAACTGCCTCCACGGTGCAGCTTTAACCCATATGCCAGGATAATAAGGAGAAAAAAACATGACGCAGAAGAGATCTGCACCGACCAAGACGACAGACGAAGGCCAACATCTGGGGGGCTGGTTTGTGTTTTGGAGTTGTTTTCGCCAGTTGTGCACGTCCTAATGCTTGGAAGACTGTTGGGTTAGGTGCAAACAGGAAGAGCAGTCCTGTATATAACTTCTGTTCCATAATGTCAGATAAACATAATAAGTTACTCTTATAGGAGAAAACTTTGTATTTAGAGTCGTATATGCAGTATGTATTTATTTCCGCTACCACCTGTTGAACGCAGACAGATCTCTGCAGTGAAAACATGTGAACTGCAGTTACTTTCTAAAGCAATGCTTAGAAAAAGCAAAGCTGATTATCTTGGCAAAATGATTTTCCCTCATGTGTATCTGAATTTGTGTTAATGGTTTAAGTATGTAGCATAATCTGATAGCAGAAATTTCCTATTGTTACCTCTACTTTTTAAAAAGCCTGCCTTTTCCAGATGGATTTCTTCCAATGATTATTTGAATTGCTCCTGGTAAGTGATATAAAAAGTGTAGAATTCTCTTCAAATATTCACTAGATTTCTGTCAGACTCTGGTGCCTAAAATGATAGTAAGTAGAGTAATGTGTCCCAAATGAACAGCAGACATGAGGAGGTATCACAGCCTATAGATAAGAAAACTTTACATAAAAAATATTTAAAAAAAGCTAATTTTTAAAATGAAATGGAACAGGTTTTTACTTCAAACCGATACTGAGCACTTATTCCACTTGATTCTTCATACAGAATGAACTCCTGCTACATTAAGTATTAGTTCTCAGGTGTTCACTGCACCGGATAATATCCCTTTTTCTGATCTAACAACTATATAACGTTGATATCAGCTGGTCAATTAGTCAGGCTATCAGTGAGGGTAGAGAGCCTGCAGTCTGCCTAAAAGAGAATAAACTTTATGGAACATATTGTGGACTCCCAGATAAACATTTTAAATACTTTTAAACCTTGGCAAACACATCAGACATACAATAATAATGCTTGCCTCACAACATCATCTCAGCTTGCAATAAATGAATCACAAACACCAGATCGTGTCTGCCTTAAGCAGCGTTGTTTAAGAAATGATAGAGAGAAAAACAAATGAGTTCTTAAGCTGGAAATGTTTGAAGTGGGGAACTTGATTTCATCTACCAGATCATAACATCCCACAAGTTTAAAAAAAAAGTGTCACCTTAATAGGAATGATGGATTGGAGTGCTTTTGCTTGCATGCCACAGCTGTCTGTGTCTTTTTGCAAAGGGAAATATTTCCAGGCAGCCAAACATGTATTACTGGTATAAACAAAATAGGCTTTCAAGCAGCAGACTAATAACAGGTGAGGAAGTGGTGTGCTTTATTAACATAGATTCCCTACAACTGAAGAAATCTGGATAGTATGATGGGAAATGTTGGTGGTGTCAGGATATAGATGACCTAAAGTCAAGCAAAGGACGTAAGAAGGAAGCAGTAAATATAAAATCCAGCAAACATCTGAAATAAGACCTTAGGCAGGCTTCATAGCTGGCTTAGTTTGGAGTGAATGTATCTTTGGCTATAATCTTTTAAGTGCTATATCTATTATAAAAGCCATTCTGTATCAACATGTGTTAACTTTGACATTTTGTGTCAGATTATAGAAAAAAAATCTGCAGAAATTGTTTCAATTCAGGATAAAAAAAATTGTTAAACATTAGCCAGAATCATCCCAAAAAAAAGCAACAAATTTTGGGTCTTCGTGAAGCTTTAAAAATACAACTTAAGACATCTAGAGAAATGCAGAAATTTATATCTACAGAGAAGCAAAGTTTGAGAAAAGAAGAACTGCTCAGGCTAAAGAGCAGAACTTCTTTTCAAAATAAAAGTACCTGTTATTTAAGAAAAAGACAAAAAGATTTTTAACAAAGTTGTTTTGGTAATCCATTCCAGTCCATCATGACCCAGAACTAAGCTTATACAAAAAAAATAAAAAAATCAGTCTTTATACATGCATCCAATGGTTATTTTCACTTCCAGTAAGTGATCTTAGTGCTATAATTTCCTATGTTATTGTTAAAATAAAAGAATTCGGGTTTAGAGATATTAGTGTGTATGAATTGAGCCTGAATATGTGCGATTTGCTTTATTTCTGTAGGCAGTAAAGTAATAATGGTGTCTATACAGCATCCAGTTCACCGTTTGGGATGAAAAGTGGCTTTTTGCCAACTGCTGCACATCAGGCTCCTAAAGCTCATAATGTCATACTGACAACAGAAGACAAGCAGTGCCAGGGGTGATGCCCAGGAGTGAAGGGAAGGTCAGCGAAGCTTCACAACCCAACTGGTGCTGAAGCCACAGCCTGTATGGCTCAAGTGCTTGGCAAAGCATCTTAACAACAAAATGTGACATTTTAGAAGCTGTCAAATTGTGCTCTAGGAAAAAAAAAATCACGGGCTTGACTGGGGACCAGGCCAGAGTACCGCTGCAGGGCTTTCAATCTGCCCGTAATGGGAAAGATGGAAGACGATAAGATTCCAATTCTGCCATTTCTGCGCGGCCCAATGTGATCACACTGCAATACGACAGAGCATTTGGGGAGTTGAGAGAATTCTTAAAAAGACTGACTATCTTCAAGTGTGGCTTGGTACTAACTTAAATCCCATCGCTGCGCCTAATTGTTGGGCTCGCTGGAAGTAAGTGATATAATCCGGAAGCATTACCATTCTATCCGCTGCCACAACTCATAGAGGAGAGACGACGATGTGTCTGCAGGAGCAATATAATGCCATGGCAACAAAACGGAAACATGGGTTTGAAAAAGAAAAGAGGCTAATTTCAATGTGACTGCAAAAAATCTAATTTTCCTCAAATGAATCCCTGTAATTGTTTCTTTGAGCAATCAATGTAATTTAGTGTTATCAAAGTTTTTCCAGTGCAAAAAAAATTCTGATATCTTCACAAAAACAGGATTTGACTGCAAATAAAGTAAACTATTAACGAAAAAAAATGTTTTCATTTATATCCAGTTAATTGCATTTTATATATCATCTTTATTATCTGAATATTCAAATCCTTACATATCTTTGGAGAATTTGTTGCACCAGGATGTATTCACATGGGAATCTTAGGAGTAACGTTTATTTCTGTAAATATTTATAACGAAATGAACTCAATCTGGCAACAGGAACACTCTGTAGACCAGCGGTTCCCAAATTATTTAACTCCTGGCACAAAATCAGCTGTGGAAAGCACCCAGACTATGGGTTGCATTAAAGCAATTTCAGTTTGGAAGCAGAGATAATCATAAATAAAATTGTTTTTAGTTATGCAGGAAGATTTAACGGTTTGACATCAGATGTTCGCGCTAACAATGCTTTGCGGCAGGCAATGTATTTCAAGCATACTTCTTGAGCGTAGTCAAACATATTAAGATTAAACAATCTCCTAAAAAATATGAATTTAAACATACAAAAATAGCTCCTAACTTCTGTAAGAAAAAAGAAATATTAATGTGTAAACTTAATGTTTTACTTAACTCTCATAAACTGTGCATTTATGACTGATTCAGACAGGAAGCGTTTTTATCTTGAGGAACTAAAGAAGTCTTTCTAATGACAGAGAGCTCATCTTTCATTAAAAGGAACGCTCTAACAGACACTTTCACAGGAGATTACTAAGAATAGAGTTCTGTGGTTTGCATACTGTAAACATGACCTTGATTGAAGCATTAAATAAACACAGACAAAGTCTTAAAGCTGTTGATACATTTACTGGGAAAGTCCCCTGTAAGGTGCAGGAAGAAATCTATTTATGCATATTAACGTCTCTCAAAGGTAATACACTGAACATATACTGTTTACATCATATAATATTCCCCTTTCCGTCAACTTTCAACCCTGATAGTTAAATCAACAAACACTAACATTTAGAAGTGTTCAATATAATGTTGTTGGTTGGCTTAGAATTTGTGCAAAAATATTTAAACATTTCCATAACTTTTTGAAGACAAGGTTTAATTGAGATAAGGTTTTTCATTTTCAAACTGCTGCTTATATAAAAATAAATATATTTTTTATATTTTTTTTATATATAAGATAATAAAGGGTATTTTATCAGAGGGAGCTTTGTGTCTCCTGTAACACAGACCACTACAGGATGTCGCTCCAGCCCACTTCAATCACCAACTAATATAACTCTTCTGAAAGGGTCAATTAGCAATAAAATGAAACCATTAACTGAGGTTACATTAACTTGCTTTACTGCCTGTTTTTATCTTAACTTGTTTTTATTCTGCATCGTTCATTTGGCTTCAATTCTGTTTCATTCATGCAAAGCACTTTCAATAGGCTTTGTATTGAACTGTGCTATACAAATTTAAACAATGTGTTACATATTTAAAATATATATACATTAGAGGTTTATGTTTTTGAATGAATTAACTGGAACAGAGCAAAACTCCAAGCACAAAATGACATAATATAAAAACTCTGACGGTTTGAAATAAGGGAAGAAATCAATTGTACAACTATTAATGAATATTGTAAGGATGATATTCCTGAGTCCTCCCTATCTTTTCCTTCATCGAAAAAACCCTAAATCTGATGTTTTCATAGAATGGCGTTAAATTCATCAAGCAGATCAAATATATCATGGGGATTCTAAATATAACTTATTTATACTTACAATAAGAATAACATTTAATACTGATATGGTTTTCAACAACAACTAGGAAAACTAGTGAGTCCGAGTATTAGCTGATTGATAAAAAAAAGGAGCAAGGATCCTATATTTGATCTCAGCACACAGGGCCTAATGAAGCTCAGGGTATTTTCCTAACTTTTATAGGACCATCATGTATAGACATAAACATTCTCAGAACGTTGTCCTCACAAATGGGAATACCTGTGAAGAAATCGACTCAATTAACCAAGAGTAATACTCCGTAGACCAAAGGAATCCACATTAAAAACCGAAAATTATTTATCCTGTAGGACTGCTGGGCATTATGGCTCTAATCCTGTGAACACAGGCAAAGCTCTTAGGGAGAAACAAGGTTTAGTGGGTGCACCGTAATAAGAAAATGTATAAAGGTAGCTTCCAGTTACATTATGCAAATACAGATGACAGCGCTTGGCACAACTTCAAGCACCACTCGTGAGCACAAAGAATGCAAAGATAGGAGAGCCATTTCATATTTTTAATTAGCCACTCGACGAATAAGCAATTACGTGCATTTGTTGCCTTTGTATATTCAGAATATTAAAAAAAAGCCTCAGCCTATCAACTCTTCCTGTCTTTAAACACTCGATTTAAGGCCCGATCCACTAGTTTTGATTAATCTTCAGAATTGACTTTGTCAATATGACTTGTCTTTATAAACGGGAACAAAGAATGAAGGATTATTTTTGAACTAATTCATTTTCTTTTTATTGGAACAAAGCGCTCATGAGCAGTGAAAACAATGCATTCTTATCTGCAGCAACAGGGTGACATTAGCCCTTTGTTTTTGTCATTATGCTATAATGAACGTGTGACAATGAAAAACGGGGGTTGTACTCCGTACCTCAAACACCAAAACAACACAAAGATTTTCACAAAAATCTAAGTTGTGGTTTGGCAAAATAAGATATCAAATAAGTTAAGAATAAGCGCAAAAGCTGTTTGTTTTTTTTTCTGATGTTTCTCTTTTAGGTTTAATCATGTATTATTAGGACTGGAAAAGGACATGCAAAACAGGCACATGAAAAAGTTAATGATTATAGTCAATAGAACAAGACAATTACTGTAAATAAGATCTCTAAAAGCCATAATAAATCCCTCTACATGTTCTAAAATGCAAAAACAAAGTGTTTTCAAAAGACACTGTTTTTATAAAGCCTAAAAACTTTAAATACATAAAAATCAAAACATAAGAGTAGTAAGTCAAAACAGAAAACTTCAACAAATCTCCAAATCTTTGTTATATCTTCGCTATATCTCCTTCAGCACACAGATCTGGAGGTACCTGCATTACTTTTAAACATCCAAATAAAAACCTTTCTAATGTTTTTAATAAATTTTTCCCTAAAGTTACTCTTATTTTTCAGAATTGCATACATGAGTTATGCTGACACAAATCCTATATGTCACACTTTGCTTATAAAGATAAAATAAATCAAATTTCACTTGACAAATAATTTGAAATGTTCTTAAATATACAAAATCCTGAAAGTTTATTAGGTTTGATTTTGTTAGATTTCTGCAGAGGACTATATGCATAATCCTTTTTGCTGTTTTGTAAGATTAATAAACACTATTTGCTGTGGGTGGAGATTAGTCTTCCCCCGCACTTTTAAATGGTAAATTACAGATGTTAGATTAAAGAAAGGTGCAAGACATTTTTAATAAAGTTGTAGTTAGCACATCTTTCCCTGTTGACTATATGAATTTAGGTAACAGGAGAGAAGGAAACGAGAAATATCTGGAAACTCAAGTATTTGCCCGTAATTAATTTCTTTCTTCCTAATCATCTGGACTCAGGAAAGGTTCAAATGAAGTCATTTAGTTTTGCAGACTGTTCTGAATTAACCTGCTCCTGGTTCACAAACAGCAACAAGCTGCGGTTTCATCACTCATTGTGGCATTCCTGCGGTGTTGTTAGACAGCGTTGGCTTTGCCTGCTATTTGCTGTTGCTTCAGCAGAGTGAGAAGGATGGGAAGAGAGAGACAGCTATTTGTCTGAGGGAGAAGCCTTTTGTTGACAGTCGGCATCAAAGGATTTGTTTCCGTGTCCTCTCAGCCCCTGTCAAATTGTCATCAAACCTTCCTGAAAATCAAAGAAGGCTTCCACTTCTGCTCCGACATCACCTCCTTCTCTGGCTCGCTCTCGGTAACGCAGACACACATGCGCATTTGATCTTGAAAGAACAAAATGTGCGCCGCTGGGAGGCTCTCCAAAAGACGTACCACAAAGTTAAGTTCAATAAGCCTTTTTTACAGTATCTCTCAAACAGATGTTACACTCAGTGCAAGTGATATGGGAAAATGAAGCAAAGCAGAGTTGGAAAATAACACACTTTGAGAGGAAGACGATGGTTGAAAGAAATGATCCTGGACGTTCCATTTCAGAGCCATTTAGTGGCAAAGAGCTAATCTGTGACTTCGGAAGAAGGAAAAATTTTCGAATAACCTGAAAATACTTAAGAGTGGAGCGACATCTTTCCCTTCACTCCACCAGCATAGTTAGGTAACCATGAAAAGGCAAAATCTAGAATATGAGCTCAAAGAAGAAATGATATACGTCCCCTTTAATCTTTGCAGAAAGCATCATGCAGAAACCTGTACTTCTTCTTTTGGACAAACATCTAGGGAATGTTTTTGGGTGAAACCCTCTAAAAGAACCAATGTGAGGTTCCCTTAGGCCTTGGATATTTTGAGATAAGATAATGAGCCATCAAGGGTAAAATAGTCAATTCAGCAAATATTTACTCTCCTTAAGTCATATAAAAAGACATTTTCCAGGTAAAGAGGATAAAACAAGCACTTCAACATAAAATCCCTGTACAATTGCCAGACAGTCTGCTGTGTTATTAATTTGAAACACTAAGCATGCCTGGACACAGTATGACTTTTGGTAAAGTCATGGTAATAGAAAGTACAAGCTCTCTGAATATATATATCTGGATAAAATAAAATAACCTCACCTTTACCTAGATCTGGGGCGACAGTGGCGTTGGATGTAGGAGTTTGCCCTGAAATCAAAGGATTGACGGTTCAAGCCCCGGCTCCGACTTACATTGTTGTTGTGTCCTTGGGCAAGACACTTCACCTGCATTGTCTACTGATGGTGGTCAGAGGGCCCGGTGGCGCCAGTGTACGGCAGCCCCGCTTCTGTCAGTGAGCCCCAGGGCAGCTGTGGCTACAACGTAGCTTGCCACCATCAGTGTGTGAGTGTGTGCGTGAATGGGTGAATTAATGTAGTGTAAAGCGCTTTGGTCAAGTCTCCTGACTTGAAAAATGCGCTATAAAAGTACATACCATTTACCATCTATAATACAGAAGTTCAAAATTCAAGAGAGCAAAGACACAATTTTTATACTGGCAAGGGCAGTTAGGGTCTAGGTCTTGACCAAGGTTTTTTGGTTTCAGGATGTTCTCAGCTCCAATCTTTTCTGGGGACTTTCGGTCTCCACCATATAAAGGGGATAACAGCCTTAGTCCAAGGGCTGGTATCCCTACTGGGATATAACCCATGAGAATCAGGGAGTACCATGTGGGTATAAAGGTTTGTCTATGGGTGTGTATATGTGCGGGTAAATGTGTGGTTAAAATTGCATCAGTTTGGTTAAATGTTTTTTTAATATGTCATGACAGCCGCAGCGTTTTTAAGAACCTGATAATGACCAGGTAATCCTATATGTCCTAACCTGTAAAAACCCAAAAAGACACCTGTAGATTACTCTTGCATTTAATGCATTTGACCGATTAGTAAAGACTTGGCCAGAGAACCCAGGCTGAAATCCAATATTTTTACCCACTGGAAGACAGAGCTATTTCTGAGGTCATCAAATATGATACACTAGCTCAAGGCAACACAACCGAGTCTTTCAAGTGAAGATGGAAAGGAGACAACATACCGCGCCTGTCTTCCAGACAGGCAATATCTGACAGCCTCCTTTTAGTCTCCGTTTTCTCTTACACCCTCGTACGCACACACCCATATAAATAAACAATGAAAGTTGTTGCGATCCCACACAGACGCAAACATGAATGCACGCGCTCGCTCTGTCAGTTGGTTTCAAAAGTGAAATTATTCCATCTCTCAGGGGTCCTGTTAAGCTCTTACAAAGCCTCGGTGCGTACAGCAGGTAGATTGATTGTGACTTATTAACTGTGAGTGAGCCTAACAGAGTGCATTAAAACAAAAGGAAATGTGATATCCCTAACCATCAAGTGCTTGTTAGAGCTTTAATCAAAGCCCTTCCAAATCTGCATATGGACTCCTGGTCTTGAATTCCAAATGGCATCTTTAAAAAAAACCGAAGGAGACTACACCACTGAGTCTTATTACTCAAGAGAGCCCCGAAAACATTCTACAAAGAACTAACCCCCAAACAGTAGAATGAGAAATTTTTCCAGATAATTGCAGCTCTGGCTTTTATTGTCATTGCTATTTATGTTCAATTTTCCGAGCCAAAAGATTGCTTCATTTATTCCCTCTTTCCTTAAATGAGGGTTATGATTACACCTTTATCTGACTTAAACTGACAACAGTCCCTGACCTCATTCAATTCCACTGTATACATTTTTCCCTTTTGACCAAATCCTGTTAAAAACCATCCTTTGCAATTGAGAGTCGAACTGCGTTATTGATGGTAGCGCTTCTATGTTCGCTCTGTGAATATGAGTGAGAAGTGTAAATCACAGCTATTATATCATCTGCTCTATTCAGGCACAAAAGAGTGTGGTGAGAGATGACCGTTCCACATGTTGGCCCCAGCAGGATGTGGGATGACGGAAGACAGAAGTGACAATGATCAAGGCAGGTCATTTCCGAAACACTGCGGTGCAAGAATTCGCCCAGGGCTGCACATTTTATGCTGCAATATTTCTCAACCAGAATTAAACTGAGCTGAAGTCTGTAACATGAATTGTGTTTTTCATGTATAGTGTATACTCTTACAATTCAAATCAATGTCAAAGGAGCTGAATTTATCACTTTGTTTTCTAACATTTTGTCTTTTTTATCAAGACCAAGTGGTCAGTTTAAACGCAGCCCAATTGGCCTATGAATGCACTATACAAAAACACCTTCATGCTGTTTGTGAAAGAATTAATCAAATCTTAATGATATTACATGCAAAACAGCATAAAGTGTGACGGAATTACAGTGCATTACTTTAATACTGCCATTCTGGCTTATAAAGTATTAAAAACTCCAAACCATTGGGCTTCATAAAAAACACGTTACTGTAATCAATTAATTAATTAATTATGTTCAGCAGTAAAGGAGTAAAACTGTAGCTTAACAAATTTAATTTCAGTAATATTATTACAGTAATAAAGGAAGGTAATGCTTTACAATCTAACCTGAACAGCCCATGGCCAACAGTTTAAAAAAAGGAGGATAAGAAGACAGTTTATTGTGGGGCGTTGTTTTATTTCAAGAGAAGATGGTTTTAAAACAACAAAAGAAGATGGTTTTAAAAGCTGTCACAACCCGATCCGTCCAAAAAGCACGATCCGTACCATTTGCTCGTTTGCATATGCGCTACCAGATATACATCTGGGTTTCCATACATAATGTAATTATGGCACTAAAATTACTTATTTCTATCCTTAACTCACTAAAGAACTTTAACATACATATTTAAAATATGTTTTATGAATTTTCTGAGACAATTTTGGTTCTGGTACTATCCGATTCCAGTACGGGTCGGGTAGTGACAAAAGCAACATAAGAATACAGCGGCAGCAATGTGGCTACAGTAGCAGCCATTCAAAATGGCCCTTCCCAGTAAAACGCCAGCTGAATGGCAGCCCACTTCCCTCCAACTCCCAGTGAAATCCCCTCCAACTTCCAGCCACTGGAGTCCCCCTCACTTGCATATTTTTTTACTCTGACTCCACTCTTTCACTGAATTATAGGGTCTGACCATGAAATTACACTTCTTTTTAGAGCTTAATGTCCACAAATCATGACAGAATATTTTGGGACAAATATTGATGTTTAAAAAAGGAACTGTACAGGATCAGCCAAGAATCAGCAAAGGACCCATCAAGCAAAGTGGGGAAATTTCGAATGGCTACTACTGTACAATAAATTTAACATTTCTGAGTGGCTATGCTCCCATTATTTTGATTATGTCACAGAAATGGATAAGAACATCACAATAAGATACATTTTTATGCTGGTAGGTAGGAGAGAGAACTGTCTATGGCTAAAAATAGCACAATTAACCCTAAGGAACACCCAGAGAAAGTGCACAGCAACCTTAAGCTAGAGGCTAAAAAAGGTGAAAGATGATGGTGTGAGGAAATCTAAACAACAGAAGTTGGATTTCTCCACACCAGAGGTGAAGATGTTTGACCCAGGAGAAGCGAGAAGGCTGAGCATGTCTTGGAGGATGCAGGCGTTTCGAAAGCTCGTCAAAAAAAAATAAAAAATCCCTGCTCAACCAAGTAAGAAGGTAAAAAACTATTACTAATGATGTAGTTCTGTAAAAGTTTAAACAGGTTTCCATAGTACAATTAAAAACATTTTTTTTGCATTTAAGTAGTTGCCAAAACAAAGTGTCCTGTCGTGCTACGGCTTTTCTTCTTCAAATATTAAATATCATTATATTTTTGTGATTCAGTTATTTATGACAAAATATTGCACACCTTAATTTTTTAATACCTTGTCCTTCATGTTTATTTTGGAGAAAGTAACTAAAAAGTAATCACTAACTTATTACTTTACAAAGATGTTAATATCGTCATATTGTAAACTTATTGCTTTCTAACAAATGTATGCGGTATATATAAAAATACAGACTTTATTATTGTTTATTAATTACTGCTTTTTGTTTATATTTTTAGCTAGTTTAAAGCTATAATGTTTTCACTATAAATACCATAAAATAGATGGTAGATCCTAGATGAATGTATAATTTTAAACTAATTTTGCAAAATACAAAAATGAATTAAAGCAGGTAATCTTCAGTATATTTCAGTGATAAGCAATTATGGGAACATTTGCTCATGAAGGCTATGCTACAAAAAAACAGAACAAAATAAAAATGTTGGTCCCATTTTAAAACAGGTATGATGGATTTATCACTATTTTGGTGTATTTGCTGATTATTTCTATAATTGCAGCTAAAAGTTGCAAATTTGTTGTTAATCATGAAAAATTATTGCTCTGATTGTGTTGATTTTTTTTCTCTTGGATCAACATCAATTATTTATGCTGGCATATTTTTATGTTGTTAATTGCAGTGGCTGCATCACTATTATTATAAGGCATGAACTCTTTGCACCTTTTATCATGTTTAAGGTGATAATCCAGTGGGAACAGTTTGTCATTTAACCACTGGGCTTCCTCTTTCAGTTAAAAAAAATGCCTGTTCAAATTTACTAAACTGATTGTCTGATATCTAAGCAAAGAAAATAACCTTACTTTAAATTCCACTAAAAAAAGAAGGAAACCCTTTAGAGCATACATGGATTTCATCCAAATTTTTATTTCACTTGATTTACGTAACCGGACAAAGGAAAGCCTTATTTCTTCAGCAAACACAAGCAGGAAGAAAAATAAAAAGAAGCACAGCTTTCCCCCAACAAAGCTAATCAGGCTTGCCCGAAAACAACCAAAGCTTCAGTGTATGTCTAATTGGATTAAATCAAAACAGAGGATGTGTCTCGTGTGCCTCTGTTGTGATGGCTTGACCTCTAACAGCAGTCCTTTTTTTCTTTTAATTTCTTCAGATCCCCCCCTCCAATCAGGCTAAGACTAATGATAACTGGCACATGTGACACCCGGTGGCCAGACAGTTTTTCTAGAGAGCGACTTTTAAGTTAAAAACCGAGGCAGAGCTGGTCAAGGTCATTTGTAAAGGAGAGATGAGGCAGCTCCAGCAGCGAAAAACTCACACAAATCACACACTGTCTGGATGGGGTCCTCGCTCCTCTGGGGGACATTTAACCCACTCCTACGACAACCTTTGCAGACAAGGAGTGCCGTCACTTCAGAGGTTTATGTGGCGACGAAGTGCCAAGACAGCTGATGACACATTTCAAACACGACGTGCAAGCACCTTGGTGTTTTGAGGAGACTAAATCTCAATCCATACTGGTGCACAGCCTGTAGCTTTGCATCTGGCTCCAGGACCACTGAGCTGTGATCAACTGCAACATTCTACAAGGCATAGCAAACATCGGAGAACCTGACGAGTTAATGGGCATTAAACACTAAACACAGTGCAGCTATAATGCCATGTCTTAAAAGTCGGAGAGAGAAATGTTAAAGATTTGACATTTTTTTTAGCCAATAGGCACCATCCATATTTAGAGAAAAAAAACGTTGAAAAATTCAGGCAAGGTTAACCCTTAAATTAGCTGATCCAACATCTAACCTCAGTTAGATATCAAAAGACCTACTTAAAATGATGTGGGACCCATTTCTCTTTATTTAAACAGCAGATGGTGATGTCCTTTCTAGGGTAGACAAAATATAGATTTATACATATCACCAATGTCGAGCCAGTTCATAGTTAAACAGGAGTAGCTAAAAGTTCAGTTCACACGGATGAACTAAGTTCACAAACCTATAAATGAACTAGTTCAAGTTCATTTGGTAAATTAAGCCACAATCCTACACAAAAGAACCTCATATTTCACCCTTTAAAGGAAAAGTCCGGTCAGCAAGGGATAATCAATGGATTATTATTTATACCTGAAACTAATACGTGTGCAGTGATTTAATGAACTGAGCATTATCAGTAAAAAAATGTAAATAATAATTTTTGTTGCAATCACGTCATTTTTGCCCAAATTCAGTAATACCTCAGTCCTGGCATAGTGACAAACACCAGATACAGCTCTGGGACTTGATCAACAGCCGATACCACACAGTTACAACACAAACCGGTAGGTGGCAGTAGTGTTCTTTGACAACATGGATGTCTTCAGTAAAGCACATTAAAATAAAATTGCTCTTATCATTTATTGAACAGTATGTAATAACTTTAGATTTAAAGTACTTTCAGAAGTTTCAATTCTGAATATGGCCAGTCTTTTCCTTTAAATGTGTGATCATGATGTTTAGAAAGAAATGGAAAATACTCCCCATGCAATCAAGGTATACTGTGTGTGCAGCAAAGCCTTTATTCAGCCAAATTGCACAGAACTTCAGGAACATACAGGTTCTGCTGAAAAGATCTTTATCAAAAATGATGTCTTATGTTCCTCATTTAATAGCAGATATTTTCTGAACATAGCTAGCATGCTTTAACTTGATGAGTGGCTTTAAATTTGAGGTAGACGTGGCTAATGTACAGACTTTTTTATTAAGTTCCGGTGGGCTCAGTTTGCACAAAAACATGAGTTTTTTTCTGTATAAGTCTTCCTTTGTTAGTTCATAAAACTCTTCATAAAAAGTGCTCTGAAAAACTGGCATCAGAAATACCAGTAGATGAGTCTGAATTGTGTAGACTAATACTAGCAGTAAACATGGTGGTCTTTAATGCCGTTTGCCATAATAAGTGCCGTAAAACCTGATGTCAACCAATGAAAAGTGTTGTTATCAATTGAAAGCAAACATAAGCTGTGTGTGTCGCTTATTACTCTAAGAGCGAATGTTGAGCTCGTTCACATTCATTACTTCGAAACTGATCCATTCAGTTCACCATTCCCTAAAATATTAACATACTAATTGAACGCCGTTCATTGAACACAGACATGCACAACACTACAGATCATTGCAATGTCAATGATTGCTTGGATTCAATATTTAATCTCTATAGTGATATGACATCTGGTCGGTACAGTGGACTAACTGACCTGAGATCCCATACCTAATGTATATATGAAGAGGTGATCTTGTAATGCATAGAAGCAATCATCACCATTATCAACAATCGTATAAAAGATTAATAGTAATCAGTCCTTTTAATTCCTTTCTGATTTTAGTATATTTACTGGGATCTATCCTACTTAACTGGTCCAATTAGTTCTCTTCTCTTTCCCATTTTGAGGACTGGTTTTGAGGTATGGAGTTGCTTTCTTATTTCCTATTTATACCTCGTGAAAAACAAGTAATTATATTTTACTGGATTATAGACACCAACGCTATATAGAGTTTTCCCCCCCCCCAAAAAAAACTATTTATTACTAATTTAAAGAAGAACTCTGCTGAATTTACTGAAGGCAAAGGATAAAGTGTAAGATAACTAAAAAAAATAAATATTGACAGAGGAAGGAAGGCCCCCTGCTGGGCCTTTAAGGAAAAAATGAGCAGAGATGTGTTTTCTAAAATCTTCCAATATGTGCAAATTTGTTTGTTTACTTATGTTTAAGTTAATAGATTCTATATATTGTTCTATAAAATTGGTGCTATAACTGTAAAAGTATTCAACCATAGATTTTAATTGTTTCAGAGCTGACTGTGTGGATGCCTGAAAATGCAATTTTGTGAGTAAGAGAGTGTTTCAGGATGGATTTAGTGTCGGTTGGAGGATGTGTGTGTGTGTTTGTAGGTCAGCTTTTTAAGCACTGCCTATCATCTGAGAGGCTGTGAGCCATCAATGACTAATGTGTCAGGCTGTCGCAGGCGAGGACCTACCATATGGTGCCATTGCCCTCACCCCCCCATTCACCCCCCCCCCCCCCCCCCCCCCCCCCCCTCCCCTCTATTTAAACTTATGGGTGGGCTGTGAGAGGAGGCTCCCAGCTAACTTTATTAGCCACACATACTGACCAGAAATGAGGTGGGATGCAAACTTTAAACTGTGTTTTAATTAATTACTGGCAGCATTGGCAATTAATAATTAATCATCCAAGAAAGCTCATAAGATGCAAAATTAATGCTTTTCTTAAAGAAAAAGAAAAGTGACAAGAGCCACTTTTTAGAGCAAAACCTGAGTAAATACAGGTTTTTAGTCATTAACTGAAAGAACAGTGATAAAGTGACTTAACTGAGATAATAAGCTCAGTCTTACAATTGATTAAAAGTCTTAAGAATGATTAACAGGTCCTAAGTGAATCATTAGCTCAGTGTGTAGTCTAAGTAAGAGCATCATATAAGCAAAGCAATATGCTGGGCCAATTATAGCCGACTCCCACAGTTGAAGGAGGCCCAGAGGCGAAGCAGCGCCGTGGCCACCTCTCCCAGGAAGTCGTCCAATTACCACCCAGCAGTGCACTGTCTGGTCAACTCAGGAGAACACATGACAAACATGAAAGGACCCTGGAGATCTTGCTGTCTTTCATGCACAGTCGTTCTCTTGCCTTCTTTGACTTTAACCTGGATAAGCATCATGTAGACAATAGCAAAAAATACAAAGAGTGAAATTAAGTTAGACCTGAGGATTTTAAAATATTGCCTTCCAGCTCAGCATCTTCTTTGTATGAGAGTCAGAAGCAGCTGATGTGACCTAACCTTGCCACCACATGGTGACTACTGTGCAGAACCCCACTTGCATTCCTGCTGATGAGACACCGGCCATGACAGTCCATCAGCGTCTCTCCCTGGTAGGAGGCACTCTACTGTTCTGTTGTTTTCCCCTCACTTAAATCTCCCCAAAGTCACTTTCAAAGTCTGTATTTAATAATCAGCAAGTAGGGAGACATGTCACAGGTCAAAGCTGGCTGATGCAAAAATGCAACCACCAGAGGATGATTGAACTTTCACCTTGAGACACGTCAGCATTGCGTGGAGTGGAGTCTGGACAGCGTGCTGTCACTTTGGCTGAAGTTAACCCAAAGATTTCAGGTTCACAACAAAGAGCTATGGACACTATAACAGAAAAATAGACTGGAATAGTCAATGTTAGCATTTGGGAATCAGCAGAAATGCAATATGAAATTTTTGATAGCATTATATCACACCTAAAAGAAAAATTTTACCATTTTTCTTTATAATTTACATTACACACACAATGTAAAATCAACAGAAACCCTTAAACGGAACAGAGCTGTTGCTAATTACATTTAGATGAACCCTCTGCAGCAAGCATTAATTCTGCTTAATTCAGACTTTTTTGTGAAATCTGATTGTTTTGCATGGTTATTCATACTTCCAAAGAAATGTGTCTTGTATGGGATCTCATACCACTTAAAGAGGCATTACAGAGTTTACTAATGATCAAACTCCTCTGCAACCAATACATAGAACCGCGGGAGTCTTATGCTTGTTCTTTTAGCTCAAGCTCATACTTGACTACATTTTTTTCCTTTTTTCTCCTTACATGAAGTTGCCATTGGTGTCTGAGTTGAGCTGAAAGTAAAGATGGTCGGTAATGCAGGAGCACATCTAGCAATCTTTTACTTCTTCTCCAACTGGATCCAGAGGATTTCGTGATGCAATCTTTCCAAGAAGGGCGAAAACAAAGACTGCTCTCAGATTTATCATTCACTATGGTAATGGCTTTTCTTCCATATTCTAAATAGCAACATTCAGAATGGTGATCCATGTTGAGTATTAATTACGTACAGGTTGGAAGAATTTGACCAGGCAGTTGCGTTTCAAAAGATACGCACCAGATTGGTCACGTAAGGCAGCACTGTGAATGAAGCATAAGTCAGCTGAATCAAAGGAAAATTAACTTCTCCTAAGATTATTAAGTGTTCTTTTACCAGGAAAGAGATCCCTTTTTATTACAAAATGGCATTTAATCTATTATCTACGATATCTTTTTATTTTATTTTTTTCAATTTTTGATCAATGCTGACATTGAAAGAAAAACATTACAGATTCACAAATTGTATCAGTTATTGTGTATTTCACCTTCAGTCAGTACTGGGATAAGCCTGATCTAAAGGGCAGACTGATAGGAAATAGTTTACATATAAGTAAAGCATTTTAAACAACATTGTTTTTATAATAAACTTAACTCAGTTAATCATAAGTCATATAACCTAGTCATAAAATATGTTATCAGCTTTAATCACAATTTTATTAATAAGAAAATGATAGAAATGACAACTGTGTAATCCCTGCTATTTTTTTTTATATTTGCTCACTAAAATAAAAAGACCAGTCAGTGGTCTATACCTCATCTTGTACGTGGAGAAGGAGTAGCAACCATAAATACGTACACAAAAGACAAAATGTGCAAAAAAGCATCATGTAGATTATCAGAGATAAAACCTCCAAGGACAGTTTGCAAGTGGAAGATGCTGTAACTTCCAGTGACAGAGCCTTGGCCCTATTTGAGGATTGCAGATGCAAGTGTGTCAGCCATGCAAAATGGAGAACAGATGTGGTGTATGGGCAGAGTAATATAGTCTTACGCTGCCTCCACTGCACCTGATGATATGGAGCCAATAGGGGCATTTGTCAGATGCAATCAGGTGTGATGGAGGGAAGAGATAAAGGTGAAGGGGGGGCTGAAGATAGAGGATGGCGAGTGGGGGGGAGTGAACAGCTTTAGCCCTGTCAAACTCTCTGCAGAGCATCAGCTGGGGGAAGAAAGAGACCAAAACATGCTACATGGGGAGAGCTCTGCTTTCAAAGTGGGGTATCATTTACCAATAATGCAATTCACAGGAAAGAGGGTCAAACAAGTCCACTCACTACATCACTCTGAGATGGACAGTCCAATAATGCACAACACTGATGCACGAAATTTCAAAAATGCCAGTAGGTCAGATTTTAATCAAAGGGAAGAGACACTTAACTCTGTGTTTCTGTGTGGGCCATCCCTTCCTGCCCACTCTGTTTTTAAGCCTATAAAAAGGTCCATAAGGTCAGTATAAAGGCCAGCACAGTCTCGCCAGCAGGGCACTTGAATGGAAAATCTGAATCTGATTTACAGTTTGGCCACATGTGCAAGCTGCCAAGGCCTGGGAAGCCTGCCAGTCCGAGTGGGAAAGCAGAGAAGACTGTTAGTAAAGGTGCAGAGAGTGATGAAAGTCAAAACCTACTGCAGTAATCTGAATAAAATTAGTTGTAAATAAAATGGTACACCATCTAAGCACCCCAGAACTTATATGTAAATCACCAGATTTTACATCAAGAGTTTACACCAAAACGGGCCCGCATCCAGTAAATACTTGATTGACTTCGATAAGTTGAGGTGCATCTTAACCACCCAATGGGGAACTTCATTTTATTTTCTGCAAATGGAAAATCGAATCTTTAAATCTGTGTTTTATCCTCAAACCAGATGGTGATTTGGCAATTTAGTTAAATTAGCAGCCATTAAAAGAAGAACACCATCAGTGGGAAACTGGCAACAAAACAGATCCCTTTGTTTCACATTAAATCAACATGTGGCAATAACTCTGCTCTAATTTGTACTGATATTTCTACACACTGCTCTTACATTTGACTCTTAAAGCCACTCACATTCAAATAAACATTAACTACACAAAATGTTGATAAAGCTTTATGAATTTAGGGGTTAGAACTACAAAGACCTAAATATAACAGACGGGACACATGTAAAAAGATGCAGTTTAAAAATAGGAGGAGCAAAGAAATGTCTACACTTTGTACAACAGACACCAGTTGCAGCTAAGAGCTTTTGAACTTGAATACTTCATACGATATTAGGCCTTAACAATGAGTTATAACAACTTCTATACACTGTCTGACATTAATCCAAATAAATATTTGCTAAATCAGAACTAAAAACCTTTGGAAGTTTCAACCATCTTGACTATTCTAGAAGCAGACAGGTTCTATACCTGACAGATTAAGATATTCTTGGGTAAAAAAGTGTGTTTACCAACCCTAGAATAAAAGGAGACAATGTGAAGAAACTAGTTACTGCTTGTAAGGTTTTCAGAGGGGGAAGGCCATTACTTCAAAAGCAACACAAGATTGCAATTTGCAACAAAAAAAAAAAAGATGCAGGGACAAAAACCTTAACATTGGTGGCCATGTCAAGTAGTGTGATTTAACCAGAAGTGTTGAAGTGTTGGCATTTAATGGCGATTATTACCTTTGGGTAAACACCCATAAGAAAAAAGTCCAAACCTGTAATGTACCAAGTGGTAGCATCATCTTGTGAGGGTTTTGCTATGGAAAACACTTTGCTGATGACATCATCAGCAAAGGAAAGTATACTCAAGTCACATCTCAAGATGCCACTGACAAACTTAGGTGAAGAGGTGAAAAGATGTGTGCGAGTAGGGTGTGGCAGCCAGAGGAATGGGACAAAATTCCAGTAAAACTTGTCAGAAGCTTTTGGAAGAACACCTAAGATAATACAAAAATGTCACAAGGCAAAAACCAAACTAAAATAAAAGGTCAAAGAAGTATTTCTATCGTTAGGATATTGTATTACGTACCTAGTAGTTGAAATCTGTTTTTTCTTTGCTTAAAGTGAAGCCCCTAATGTCATAAACAGGAGATTGGATTTCTAAAACTGAAGATGTTTTAAAATGACAGAAGCTCACTAACAGCTCAAAAAAGCATTTTGCTTCAAATCTAGTTGACTTTTATTTTAATCAAACCAAAAATACTATGAGGCAACACGCACCTAGACCATAAAAATATGCCCGTATAATTTTTTGTGTTAGCAAACTTGCTAGATGATGAACTCCCAGTGACAAATAATCCCAGCTGAAGTCAGGCGAGGTTTACTCCAGGACTTCTACTGCACATTGACTACTGTAATTGCGGTAGGTTGGACATTTTGAATAAATTTAAAGAGTAATAATTAAAGAAAAATGTATTGATAGTAATGCTGAAGGCTGGCATATAGGAAAATAAACAGCTAAAATTAAAATAAAATTTATTATGTGGTAGTTCTTTGATTTAAAGGAAACTGTAGTATATTTTGTTGCGCTACATGATTTAATACAGTTGCCTCTTTCCGGGTTAAAGCTGTTGAAAAAAGGCGACCCATCAAGAAAATTTTGAAACTATTGTGTAACATGATAGTACTGTGTTCTTAAGTGTTGATTTTTGCTTAAAGACAAACAAACTATTTTACATTGTCCTCTGTGTGACTCTATTAAGTAACAGGAAAATGGAAGTGTACTAAAAAGCATTCAAAAATAAAGAAAGTGACACTAATTTGGTTGGGCCAATTCAGTTTATTTAAATAAAAGCCATTTCTAGGAGAAAAGGTTCAAACCAGTTGGTCAGCCCTGCGTGTGTCTCAGTAAGCAGCGGGCATTAACATATTTCTGTTCAAACTAAAACACCAAATGGAAAAATAAGCAGCGATTTAGCACGAGAGCGTAACATGTTATTATCCAAAGAGGTTAATTTATCCCTGGAGAAACAAAGATGCACTGTATTTGGTTTTCTAACAAAGCACTTCTCCGTCCAGATATTTCAGTTTTAGCAGCTTACTCATCTTTAAAAAAAAAGGGGGGGGGGGGGCCTGCTCCTTGGTGGCTTTTACAATGTGTGTTCAGCTGGAAGAGAGTGGTGCTGGGCTGGCAGCGGGCTTATCAAAAACAAGTAAAGGCAACACTCCAGGAGGCAAGACGAGAAGGATAAAATCTATGCTTCTGCTCAACTAACCATCAAACCTAATTACCTGTGGATAGGACTTATGGGCCACATGTTGGGTTCAAAGTTTCCTGATCAGGAAGTGGTGTGGAAGGCAGCTCTGGTGTGTGATTTGTAAGTGGACATGTGTGTGTGTATATGCTTGTAAGATTGGTCAATGTGCCTGTGAGCGAAAGATTGGGCTAAAAGACAGGACTTGGTGCCATTAGTTCAATCAGGCAGACTTATTTACGATCCCGAAATGCTACCTGAGAGGGTGAGCTCAGGATTATTCATGGCATGGCAGCTACAAAGGGTGAAACACTGTGCATGTCTCAAGCTGCATAAAACATTTTGCATTTTTAAATAGCACACTATTTAAAACATAAAAAACACATTTTCTTCAATGAAAATATCTTTCTATTTCAGCATCAATAAATAAAAAGTTGATGTTTCGGAAAAATTCCATTAATGCAAAAAGAGCACACAGTGGTGACCTAGACCAGTGATTCCCAACCAGGGATAATCGTAATCCTAGTGGTCCACGAGTGCATTGCAATGGGTACATTAAAATATTTTATTTCTTAGGTAATAAGACAGGGCTGGGTTCTGTTTCGTTTTTTTGACCCAATTGAAATTTTAAACAAGCTTTTATCAACCAAAAAGCACGTTTTTCTTATATGTTTGAGTTCACCTTCAGCTTTGACACACATCCAAACCAAGCAGAGGAACAGACTGGATGTAGAGAACAGCCTGGTTTACACACTGAGCTATTGGAGCTTATCAAAGCAGCTCAGCTGTCTTGATGAAAATTAATTTAAACTAATTAAGTCAGTCTGACTGTAGTTTTTGTTTTGTATTTTTTCCCCAATTTATCAATTTTGAATGTGATTAGAGCTGCAAATAATGATTATTTTGCAAATCGATTAATCTGTCGATTATTGTTTTCAACTAATCGGATAGCAAAAGGTTCCTTAAGGATTTTTTATTAAATTAAACCAGGAGAAACTAAAACTTTTTTTAATCTTAAATGCAAAATGTTTAAATCTATATATTTTTTGTAATCTTGATATAATTTCTGCTCTAAGTGGGTTGCTCTGTCAGCTAAAGGCATGTTTTATAATCTCTCTGGTCTCTATACGTTATACCAGTTAACGGTTAATCGATTATTAAATCAGTTGACAATTAGTTAAATAATCAATTAATCACGATTCATCCGATTACTGTTTCAGCTTTAAAAATTATTATAAAGGACTTACTCAGAGGAGCTCCCATTTTATAAAAAATGCTTTTTAATATGATTTTATTTTGCATTTATTTTGATTCTTCACCAACTTCTAGGTAACATATTAATGTTTTTTATTTGCGATTGAAATAATTAAAAAAATGCCTAAAATATTATGTAAAATTGTTTTTATTTTATGATCAGTTATTGTATGTTCCACTTTTGGACAATCATCAATACTTTTGACTGAGAGGGGAACTCATGATCAGATAAAATGCCCAAAGGGGTTCACAAGTCAAAAAAGATTGGGAATCACTGGACTAGACTGTCCAGGTAGTACCCTGCCCTCGGCCCATAGACCATAAGCTGCGGTTCCCCATGACCCTGATCAAGTGATAGAGAACAGATGGATGTCTGGATGGTAAGAAGTGAGTCAAGAAATACCCTTCACCTAAACTCATTTTGAAGAAATTGTTACTTCAATTGTGCAACAGTAATTTTTGTAACAAAAATAAATATATTTCTTATCACTGGATTTTTTTCCCTTCTAAGAAAATGTCTGAAAAATGACAGTTATATTTAAATAAATTAAAAAAAGGTACTACTGCAGCCTAATCTTTACTCATATTAACATATATGATCAAAATAAGACTTAATAAAGAAAGGGAAAGGATTACCGTAATGTATCAAACTAGAACTAACGATAACTAGTGATTAACTAATTATCTGCATTACCTCTGTTGTTTTCTTTAAAGAGAAGGGTAGAAAAGGTTAAACATCCCTGTTCAGAGAAAATATTAGTTTCTTATTTATAAATCTCACTCCTAGCTTTTCCTCACAGTGCTGCTGTTTGTTATGGATGAAAATATCTAAAATGCAGCGATAAAAAAAATCTGAAGGCAAAGTTTCCATTTTAAAGGAGAGCTTTTATGCCCTCTCAAAGGGAGATTGATCCTAGGTGAACTTTTACAGCAGCTAAAAAGAGCAAGGCTAGTTGTTTCCCTCTGTTTATACGCTCAGTTCTTATCTAAGGTAAGATGTTGGCTGCAGCCTCATATTGAATGGACAGACATCAATTTTCTTATCTAGGCCTTAGCAAGAAAGCAAATGAGTGTGTTTTGCAAGAGCTGAATGATTCCTTCAAGGTGATTTGTACTCGTGTTAAATGTCAGTGAAAAGTTATGTCAGATTGCTGTGAATTTTCCTTTGATACATGGCAGTGATTGTGTGTGTTGATTCCTGTCAAAATTGCATTTAGTTAGATTGAGCTTCTTTTGAACAGGACATTCAAAGGCCATTTCCAGCTCAATATGTTTATCTTTGGACACAGCACAGCGGCTGTCTCAGTTAAAAATATTGCTATTTCTGTTAAGTTGCCTTTTATGCAGCCTCTCAGGTGAGGCAGAATATTACCTCTGGGCTTATTAATGCCTTCCTGCCAAATGTTCAGTTTAGACTGAATGGCTAAATCCCTGAAGCCTGCAAAGTGCCTGTCATCAACTTCCCAGAGAGGCTTTCCCAAAAACAACCTCCAAACATGTTAAGCAAAATAATTTCTTGATTTTAATTAAATTTGCACACTTGATAAAGACAAATCTAATGTAGTAGTTTGTTTAATATTTTCATCAGAGACTTTAGAGGGTGTGAGGTGCTGTGATATTGAAATGTAACAATCTTTCTTCGGTGTAGTAGTTTGTCTCCCATCCATCAGTTTTAAGCACTTTACCACACACAGTCGCAGTTTTTAGCATAACCGTCAAATACACGTCGTCTGTGCTTCAGACACTTACTCTGAAAAAGAAAGGAACTGTTCATCAGTTGTAGTGCTGATTTTTTATAATTTAGTGAAATTAATTTCCCGTTTTGCGGGCTGACAGCACTCGAAAGAAAATCCCTAAAAAAAAAAAAGCCATTTTTAAATCCTTTGTGGGACCTCGCTTTGGGATCCGGGAGAAAAAAGAAAAACTTGATGGACTGAAAGATAAATTCTAAAAGATTCGTCAATGAAAAACCATTACCATCACTACTGATGAGAACGTTAGCATCTGCTTCAGAGCTTTGCGACTAACAAAATGGATGTCAAATGTTCTGAATAACCATCTCTATTCTAGACTGATCAACCCTGACTTGGATAATTATACATATAACATATTCTTAAAAACACACTTTAATATTTATAGGTTGTTTACTATTTTATCCAACTTTGCTGTGTCCCTCTGAATTTTCCTTGGGCAACGACGCTAAGCTTGCGTTTTTTACCGATAGCGGTAAAAATCTGGTGGTTCCTGGTTATGGCAGCCAAGCTTCTGTCAGCGTGCCCCAGGGCAGCTGTGGCTACAATATAGCTTTCCACCCTCAGTGGGAATGTTTGCATGTATGCATGAATGAATGAATGAATGAATGAATGAATGAATGAATGAATGAAGTGTAAAATGCTCTGAAGGTCCCTGGCTTTAAAGGTGAATGCCAGCTTTTTTACATTGGGCCTTTGATTTTACGTTATTACATCATGTTCTGCTCACCCATATGAGTTTTGTGTCACTTGGAGCTGTTCTGAAGATGTTCCGTTAAGTTATATTCAGGTAACGTCTTCCTATGGGCAACAACTTGAAGGCACAAACTAAACTGTTCATAATTTATCCTTTATGGTACGCCAGCATTCATAACATGTAGGCGAATCACTGACCCCCAGACATCGGCGGTTATATTTTTTATATTTGAATGGTAGCGCGCCGGCTACCATTCATTCTTCCTGTCCGCTGAACTGCTGCTAGTTTTACTCACGAGCCTGGAAGATGTCTAGTGCTACTACCACAGATGATCTCGCTCTCGAAATGGAATTAAACGATTCAAATTGGCTAGCTGAATGAATAGAAGTGGTAGAGCATAGCCGTCTGTGACCCGGGCTTCCTGTTACGACTCCAGTCCGCATGCGTGGATGACATCATATACGCGCTGCTTTGTTTTTAAAACGAATAATATATAATAAATATAACCGCGGATGCCTGGATGACAATGATTCCCCTACATGTTATGAATGCTGGTGTACCATAAAGAAAAAATTATGAACAGTTCAGTCTGTGCCTTCAAGTCGTTGCCCGTAGGAAGACGTTACTTTGATATAACCTAACGGAATATCTTCAGAACAGCTCCAAATGACACAAAACTCATACGGGGTGAGTAGAACATGATGTAATAACGTAAAATGAAGGGCCCAATGTAAATAAAACGGTGTTCCCTTTAAAATAAGCTGAATACTGGAAGTAAAGGTCCTTTAATATTTTGGTAAAAAGGAGAAAAAGTGAGCCTTTTGAAATTTTTAATGGTGTTATCAAACCTGGACCAGCCATAAAAATGATCATTGTGGATGCAATAAAGCAGTTATAATTTGACAAAGTAAAAATAAAAAAACCCTGTACCATATATACCTTTTAAAAGCTATAACCATATAGGTAAATTACACTAAAGGGATTGGATTTCCAAAGAATCAGATCCATGTTCCAGTTATGTCTATAACGAGCTAAGTTAACAAAGCCGTTTGTGTTTCCCGTTAGATGAAATCTAATGGCTTTTTCATGATCTTCTGACTATTAATCTAGTACCATTAAGTCATAACTTCATTTTGTCCCCAACAGGTAGTTAATATTGTCGCTGTGAAAAATATCAATGTTGACAAAAGCATTTTGTGTAAAGCGTGAAGTCAAGCCTCATCAATCTGTCAGCAGGGTAGGAGGCTTGGTCCAGTGTTAACATCAACATATTAACTGCAAGCAAGAGCTGGCTGTGGAATAATAAATAACACCCGATCAACGAGGTTTCTGAGAGACATGCAATACACAAATGCATCAGTTGTAAAAAAATAAAAATAAAAAAAAATAAACATATAGAAAGAACTTCAACAACTGCATTTGCATCTCTTTCTGAAACTACATCTTTTATTGTAATTACTCCATTTTATTTTCTCTGCTTATTTTCTCTGCAGCTAAATATTACTGGATGTAATGGGTCTGTCACTACCAATGTTGGATTTTACTGCAATATCAAAATGAAACCTCACAAGCAATTTCTAATAGCTGGATTCTTGTTAGCGAAAGACTTAAGGCTTTAAATCCAGACCACACATGAGAAGCACGGGCACAATGAGTGGGTGTTTTTTTGATAAGTGAGGCCTTTAAGATGTCTTTAAACCTTTCACATCAAGTCGCAGCACAATGTGTACATTTCCATGTAGGAACATTTTATCTGGTGATCTTAAGGAGCCGATGCGTAGGAGGAATGAGCTAGAGCTGCCTGTGGACCTGGTCAAACTGCAGTAGGTGGCTCTATAAAGCACAGGCAAAGAGCCACTTGAAGTCAGCACTTACATTGAATACACATAAGTGTTGTGGGTTGTCAGACAGAGCAAAAGCCTCCTGAAAATCAGGCTTCTCTTACTGTCTGTTAATGAGACACCTTGTTTTTAAAGTCTCATTTCTTTTCAATAAGGTGTTTAATCCCATTTCAGCCTTCTTCTGGAACATTTATTAGTTTTTCCTCGCCTGCTCGATAGGAAACCAGAAGTTAGGCCAGTTATAGATTATTAGGGGACAGGATTCTGGGCTCAAAACAACAAAGGTTGTGACAGAGTTCCATCTAATAACACATAAAGTAAAAAAAGATTCTTGCTGATTTGGTTTGCTATCTAAAATGTTCAATGACGCATCAGAGTGAAAGGTTAAACTCAAGCAGCTCTATTGACATTGCCTTTAGCTCAGGCATTTGAGCGAGGGAAAAAAAATCCATCTAGGGAGATGGTACAAATGCCGTTATCAAATGTCACAAGATCTATAAAGCTCTTTGTGTATCTGCTCAGATGTCGGCCGAGCATTGAGAATGGTCATCATTTGAATCGTAATTTGTCAGAAGCACGTTTGTCCAGGTGATGCTGAGTCATGGTTCATGCTCACTGCTTGCCTCCAGCTGAGGTTCACGTTGATGGATTGATTTCACATTAGAATTATTAAAGCTACCGGCCGTTTTTTTTCTGTTGCACAAACTAAACTCGCCTTAGATATAATTTGGTACCTTCTGAACAATATTTGCCGGTGAATTTTTTTTAATCCTTTGCTATAAAAATCCACCCTCACAAAAACAAGCTTGACAAGGTTCCCATGACATCACACAAGGCATAAGGCAATTTTATTTCAAGATGCCACTTTGTGTCGTTTTAATGAAATTCCTCCCTAACTTGCATCTTTCTTAAGAAAACAGTTGAGCAAAAAGGAAAACAAGGAAATACAGAATTTTCTTTAATCCTAAAGAGAAAAGGCATTACACTTCTGTCTATTTATTCAAAAATGACAGAACTGGATAGTATCACGCAGCAGTTCTGTGCTTTAAAAGTCTATCAGTAAAATTTGACAGTCTTTCTTCCCTAAATAAGCTGCAGGATGCAGAAGCATAAATCCTTCACTCAGAGGGGGAGACTGCAGCGTCTGTGGGTCGAAACTCAAATATGCCTATCGGCTCTTAAAACAATCTCTCTCCCAATCTTGAGAACAAACATACAGCATATTTCAAAACATATTTCATATCCATCTGAGAAATAAATACTTCTTGGAATCTCAGTGGCACTCTCCCACATCAGATTCCCCCAGGACTAGACTGCAATTTGCAGAGCCGAGGTGTCCACCTCCACACCAGTCTGATGGCAAGACTGCTGCAAATTACTCATGACACTTCCTCTGATGACATTTTTAAAACCGCTTCCCTGTTGAATGCCATCTCTACACCCCCCCACCCCTCTTTCTACCTTCCAACCAGCGCCATCAGACCCAACACACACATTAATTCCCCTCCGTCTGGTCGTGTCACAATGGCACGGCAAAGATTGCTGGCTCCTGCTTTCACCCGACTGACCCCTCTGAGCAGGTGCTGGATCTGATCCAATCACAGTCAATCTTCTTTAAACATTTCATTCTTTAAGCAGAACAGGAGCTCAAAATTCCATCATTCAATGACCCGATCAGTCGCCGATAACACAATCAAGCCAATCCCGGCTTATCCCGGGGGAGCCATTTCAACAGGGACAGCTGGGAGATGAGTCTTCAGACCTACAGAAAGGTGTCAATCTCCCTCAATCCAAGGGCCCTTTGTGAGCCACCTATGCTGCAGAGCACTACCTGAAAAGCAGCAGCAGCAAATTAGAAATCAATCTTTTTCTTTAGCAGATCTGACGTTGCAGTAAAGATTCACTACATTTAAGGCAAATACTCAAAAAAGGCACAATTCTATAAAAAGCTAGCTGCAAAACTGCTAAGATTTTCTGTCATACTGTTTGTACTGTTCAAATTTGTTTCAATGTATGAAAAACTGGGGTTTCTGCTGACTAAATGGAGTATGACCTGTCGCTGTGCACTGCCAGTCAGCTAGCTGAAAGAAGCCCTAATTTCATTAAAGACAAATTCAATGCAGTTTACATACTTGTATTTCTGATGAAAGAGCAGAATTGCAGAAACTCATAATTCAGAAAACTAGCAAAAGTTAATCTAAAATTAAAAAAAATTTAATTCCAAAATTAAAATATCTCTTTGAGAAGGGAATGCCACCGAAAGCACCAGAGTGACTAAGTTTCCTCTTTATCTAGACAAGGATAACGTTGCTGCTTTTCTTTCACCTGTTGCTGCATGCTCTTTCTTTCTAGCTGAAAGCAATTAAAAGTTTTTCTCACTGAAAAAAAAGATTAATTTGATGGGTTGAGACACTTGTTATACTTTTGCTACTCTATAAGGAACTGCGTGGTAATGGTAGCACTGTAGAATACAAAGAAAGCAATCCTCAGCAATATTAACAAAGATTGGCTAAGATACATCATTTGGTACACTGAAATATTTAACAATAAACATTTGGTTAGCAAGAAGAACTTTAAGTGTTTTTTATCAAAATACATCTGAAATGTATTTAGAAGACTAAGATTTTAGGTAGCTTAAAACTAAAAAAGGGGATGTAATAGTAATGAAAAAGGGAGAAATGGGCTAATATTATCATTACAATATTAAATAACATAAAAACATCCTGTTTTCCTAATATTGTGCTAACATGCATAATCAATGTGCTTGATTACTTCTACTAAATCAACCAGTCTGCTGCCTAAATTTGACTTAAGTCTATATATCAGTCTAAAAATGAAGGGATGGCACAGATAAAATATGAATGACACTGCAATGTATTATTTTAGATGCAACACAAAACATTTCTTTTTAAAATAAAAGACACTACATCATGTAATACGTTTTGTTTTCCTATTTATTTTTGTTAAAAGCGTCTCTAGCAGCCACTGCCCAGTAGTGACACCTCCATGTGTACAAAGACAAACACCCTCAAATAAAACAGTCGAAAGCTCTGAAATAGATCTCTAATTTTCAGCAGCCATTTAAAAGCCACTCAGATGGAAATGTTGCTGGGCCACTGGGCACATAAAGGTCAAGGGGGATACAAAACAGTTTGTCTAACAGGCCTGCCCCCCCCTCCCCACCTGGCCGTACGGCCCTGCAGCACAGCACTCATATCCCCATTCACAGCTCATTCATTTATATTGCACTGCCCTCCTCACGTCTAGTCTCAGCCACTAACTACAAGTGACTGCAATGAGATTGAAGCCTCTGGCTAAATCTCCACTACAGGGCCCATGCTCCATCATTGCTGCTCTGATCACTCCTTCTAATCACTGGAACCAGACTATATCCTCAGCTGATTGGGTGAGTCACGGCACAGAGGAAACAATCACCGAATGTCAGCTGATGATGGACACCGAGATGTTGGAGTCTCGCTGGTCACTGCGAGCGACCACGTAAATTGCATGCAAATGTGCACCTGCACCAGCCGAGAAAGTGGAATGAAGGAGTGCGGCCTTTTGATTAGGTTCTCTTTTCTTTTTGTCTGTATTTTTGTGCATTAATCATTCATGTTTGCTATTTTAGCCGATAAGCAGGGAGAACCTGTGAAGAAGTCTGAAGTGCAATTAATATTCTGCATCATGAGATCTATTTTAAGCCTGTCTAGGGGTTGTTGTAGAAGCCTAATGCAACCCAAGGTTAAATTTAGGTGTGCAATCAAACAGATAAGAGAAGAATGATGAGATCAATGATTAGAGGTGATTTGTAATCTCTGCACACTGATTCAAATGCACTCTCTAAGGACAACATTCCACAGTATATTTCACTGATACTAATTGTCATCACGGACATTTTTTTTCCCCCACTTAAAATACCTGAGAACCCTCGCTAAGATTACAGGGCAGGTATGCAAAATTAATTCATGCGCTTCTTAAACACTGAGTATTTTTTTTTTTTTGCCATTAACATAAAATAAGGGCTCCCAAAATGTCAGCCGTGGTATTAGATTACCAGAGACCCAGAACGAATTCGGTGCGCTCTCCATCTAATGCGTTTATAATTTTGATTCCTTCCTTTATCGTCTTTATCTCAGTGAAGGTCTGGCCAGAGTAAAGAGCTAGTTCCCTCCTTAGAGGTGAAACACTGCAGGGAAATTGCACAGCAGCTGCGGGCTGAGATAGGACACACACTGGCCTGACGATAATCGCTCATCCTTCCAGTGTCCTCCAATAGAGGTCATCACTCCTTCACTCAAAGAGTGACTTTTTTTTTTTTATTCTACAAACCACTGCCTCATTGTATTCCTCAGCATTGACCTCTCTACCTTTATTTGTCCTGAGCACAGTGGCAGTGAACTGGTTAAGCTCCTCCTCCTCCTTCCCACTGTGCTCCGCCTCCAGGATCTGGCTCTAGACCAGTGGAGCGAGAGAACCAGCACTGCCTGGACATAAAGGGATGATTGTAGCTACCCAGTGACATGGAAGCAAGTAGTTCTGATGAAACTAAAAAGTCAGTTTGGAGGCCTGCACAGGGAGAGAAAAGCCCAGCTGAGAGATAGGAGACAAGTCAGTGAGCTGGAGCTGCTTTAGCTCAAGTAAGTAAAGGCACTATGAGGAGGAGGACACAAAGCCGATTACAATAAACCAATGAGGAAGAATTAACCAAGCCAGCTAATTATGCCTTTAACTGTAGAGAGAAAGCTGTTTTCATCCCTGGGCAGGGCTTTTCTGGGACGTCATGTCCAAATATTTAAAGTAGTTATTTGGTCAAGTAAATAACTCAGAGGGACAATTGCATTTTCAGATGCACTTTCATGAAATATAAGAACTAGCTCATGCTTTGCTTTACCTTTTAGGTATAGCACAGCTAGTGCACCAAAAACAGGGCAGTTTGGATCTGGAGAATCACTAAATAATTAATATGACTAATGTAGAATCTGAGACTTTAGCTCATCAGTTGTAGAGAAATGCCTTAAATAAGAAAAGTTAAGTTTTTTTTTTTTAACTGCTTGTGAACTTTTGACTACAATCCCTGCTCTACCAATAAATATAAATCTTATCAGGAATCTCACTCTCGTGAGTCTGGCCAGCTGCCTATGCAAATTATGCAAATCTGATTCCTGTGGCCTACTGAGTCTGATTCCAATGACAAGCTATTACCAATAACTCATCTAATGGAATCCCACCATGTTCCAAACAACACCCTCCACATTTATCGGCATCCCTGGCAAAGCGTTGAAATAAACAGATGTTTTATTGCCATAGTGTCATTCCAGACTGAAAATCACCTTTTTGTGGCGGAATAACACACCCAATTAAGAGATGATAATATTGTTTTAAAGAGTTTCATTATTGAAAACACTTTAATTTGGGTACAAGAAAATACAAGAGAACTTGTCGTTCAGCTAAGAAAAATATCTGTTGGTCGTAATTGGTAAAATAATGGCTATTATGGATGGAACTTATTCTTATTTGCAATAATAAAAACATCTGGAACTGTCAAAACAGAGCTGGATGTTAACCCTGGTTTAAGACTGGTGCTAAGGGGGGTAAGTGGCATTTGGGAGCACTGAGACTCCAAAAGTATAGTGAAAGGACTCCTGATTGCCAACAGGTTGTGTGGGATGCCAGCAAACAATAGAGATTTTCTTTACTACTGCTGTGAAGGTTTTTCAAAACCTACGAAGACTTTAATGGGGATCTTGGGATTTAGCTTTGATGCAAATATTAGAGGATTATGGGGGGAAATTAGCTTATTTTCTTAACACTTTACAGCGTTATCTAATGATACTATCACCTATGGCCAAAACAAAGAACTGCAGCACCCTACTGGTCACTTTTGTAGCATGTGCTCGTACTCAACAAGGTTTTTTTTTTTTCCACCTTACGTGACATTGCCCTTGGTGTCTGAGTTAAGCTGGATGCTGAGCACAATATCCATATTGAATATAACGTTTTGAATGTATGCAAAGTTGGACCCATTCAACATGGACACACTTGACATCACATGCAGTGTGGAACGTCCAACCTCAAGTACATTCACAGAAAATAGGCTAAAGGCTTAACTTCTGCGGTGTCAGTCTGCACATGATGTTTTACTTGTAAAAAGCCCCCCAAAAAAGGCTATTTAAAATATTTTTTTCACCTAAACCTAACAAAACGTCTCTTTTAAGTTTTAATTATAACCTTATTTTTTTCTGCACTAACCACAAGCATATACCTGTTTGGCTCCAGGATGTTTTTTTTTGTATTCACGGCCTTCAATGATCTCTTGGTCTGTTGCTCAGGGAAAATACTGTTTCTTGAAAAGCTTTTACTTTTAGCTCTTACTTTTAGCATGCAACTTGCATGGACCTGCATGCAAGTTGTAACTCTTTTTTTCTTATCTCTGTGGTGACCCCACTTTATGCATAATACCACCAATTAAAGGGCGGGACTGTGACAGCTAGAGTCTAACTCTATATATAATATATAACAAGAGCAATGTTTTTTTTTTTTTTTTAAGTGCAATTTTATTTGAAATTCAGTCACTGACTGACAACATTCACTCCTCTTGGATGCGCTGTAGATGTAGAATGTACAGAAAAGTAATGTAAAATCAATTGCATTTCTCCCAAAAAGAATTCCAAATCACAGAGGTACTTAATTTTTGGTGACTGAAAATCCAGAGAAAGGAGGACAGTGACTTTCTCACTCCAAACCTTTAGGTGGCAGTACAACATGTAATGTGGGATTGGGTTTCTATTTGGAAAGAGCAAGTTGCATCAAGCGCAGATCATCACATAAGAGCTGGAAATAAGAAGTCCGAAGGCATTGCATTCATATTGTATACTAATAACAATTTAATAAATTTTTTTTCACTTACTAGAAAACATTACATTAAACACTAAAAACCCTTTAGTTATAAATGTATCATTGTAATTAGTGCAGAGGTAAACCAAAATAAAATTGAAATCCCAATTTGTATTTTTGGCAAAACTGTGTAGGCTATTTGATTTTTGACTACCTTAAAAAGTTGTCTTAAATTGATGCTAAAAAATATAAAAATTTAATTGAAATATTATAGCAACAGTTCAAGATATACAGTAAGCCAAAAAAAGCTTAAGCAGTGACCCCTACCATATGGTCAAATAATTTACAAAGAGGCTCAAGGAGAACAAAGGCAGTCTTATGGAGTGGCCATCACAAAGCCCTGAATTAAAACTTGACTTGGTTACACAAGCTGTGGCATAATATGAAGGCTGCAATGTAAATTAATTAAAATACAATTATAAGATTGTGAAGATCTTTTTAAAGATGTTTGACCCAAGCGATAGCTTTTAAAACAATTCAACAAAATAAGAATATTGTTAATATTTTTCTTGAGATTTAAGCATTATGAAATTAAAGGTTTTATTTTTCAAAATTTGTCCATCTAATGACAGGATACTGTACTGCTACATCTTTACTATGGTCGCCAAAACTAAAACGTTTACAGTTCTTAAATCGCTTTTAGGCCAATAATACTTAAGTCACAAAAGCAAAGAGCGGGACAAAAAGCTCCCTGATTAATTTGGCTTTATAGCCAAGCAGAAATAGCAGCGGGCCTCAGTTAAGAGTCCTTGAATATAAAGGGAAGCCAGGCAGTACTGATAAGATTGTCTCATCTGGCTTGCAGGCCTAAAGTGACATGTGCTGCCTGAGAGAGAGAAAAAAAAAATGGATGGCCGGATGTGGCTACTATTAAGCAGGTAATGGGATCCATCCAAGATGCATTAGAATCAGTCAAACAAAACCACACTTCAGGTCTGTTCAAATGACTTTCACAATCAGTGCAGATGCACACCTTCAGTCGAAAAAAAAAAAAAAAAAAAGGAAAAAAAAAAAACATGTCTGGCTGTGCAGGCAGTTACCAAGAAGCTGTGCCGGGCTCAGCTATGTGCTCTGTCCTAATCGTGACGGCTGTGAGAGTGGCAGCCAGAGTGAGAGCTGTCAGCCTCTCCTCACAACAAATGCACCACACCTCCATCCCCCCGAATGGAGACAGAGAGCAGCGAGTTGGGAGAGAGTGGAGGGGAGGTGCCGAGGTCACAGACAGAACCTGTGACCCAGTTGTGGCCACACCAGCTGTTTCTCCTCTACTGCCTCCCTACCACGGTTATCTCTGTAGACCACATCCTGCTAATTGGCCCATGCTGCTGAGCACGCACACACACACACACACACAACTGACAAATGTTGTCTATGGGACCTGCTAAATAATGACAGTGAAAAGGCTTGTTCCTGGTCAGAGACAGTTTGCTGGTACCTTAAGCTGAAGCTGTGATGACTGATACAGTTCCTTGGAAATGCAAATAAACCCTCTGAATGTCTTCTCATTTTGTCACATTAGAGCTATAGGGGGCACACTTTAATTGCATTTGCAATTATGGATGGGTGCTCTTCAAATTTGAACAGGTAAAGCCCTGGACCTGGGAATGGGTGTAGATTCTCAACAGTAATAATTTCAGCACCAAGCTAATGTCATGTTAAAGACCTAGTAAACTATAAATAAATGTGTTCTCATTTTGTCACATAACTGAAACACATTTTATTAATCACTCATCTGAATTTGACTGATTAAAAATACAACTACTCCATCAAATTAGATCTCAAAAATAATGAAAAAACATCAGAGTTCTTGGCCCCGAGGTTATGTGTTGTTCTTTTTCACTGCAACAGTTTTAAGGAAAAAAATATGTAATATTTGTGTGCAGATTTTTTATTTCTTTTCAATTCACAGGGGATCAGTGGAATCTTCATGCATGTGTGACTCATGTTCTTTGAGGAAACAGAGGAAAGTTGCTCGGCTCTTTGACTGCAGACACAAGCTGCAGCTGCTGCGTCTGACTCCCTGTGTTTTAGAGGAGGCAGGGGCTCGCTCACTGTTTGCTGAAGATGGTAAATTGGTGAAATAAATTGGTGAAATTGGTGCATGTGTTGCCAAAAAAGACAGAAAAAAGCTTTTTGGATTATCCTGCGACACACTCCTGCAAATGCAGAAGTTGCAGCCATAGATTTGAGGCTGAGCCTTCAGAAAAATCTACTGTTTGACCAGTTGGCTGCTAAGATTAAAAGTGCCCCTTCCTTTTAACTTACAAATATACCAGCCAGGGAAATCTGCATCATATTTTAAGAGTGAAGCCATACTCTATAGTGCTTTCTATAAGCCATGCTTGCTATGTTTACTATACCAGGGGCTTCTGACATCATTATGCTCTTCTGCGTGCAATTCTATGTTTTTGTCATCACCTGCTCTTCTATTCCCTCTGTGTAACAGTAATGCATTTAGGTACTGAAACATGGTGCTGTTGGATAGATTTGGTCGCTACTCATCCCTACTGCAATTTAATTAAATAAATAAAAATTAAAACTGCAGAGACTCGATTTTTAGTAATGTTACTTTAACCAAGGGTAAGATGCATCATTTCTCACTTCAGCACTCTAGGTGGCGGTAAAGAATTAAAGTGGGTTTGCCGCTGCACCGAATAATAAAGGGCTGCAGCTAGCCTGCAGATCAATGCGTGCGAGTAGAAAGTAAGTCCCACAGCAATGGACTCTGGACAAGAGAGCATTAAAAGTCATGAAAACAATGAAATCCTGTTTGGTGGCTGCAGTTTGTACTTTATGCTTAACAACAAGCAATGTTCTACTCTGCAAGCAAACCTCTTAAAATACTTTTTGGAGTTCAATAAAAAAAAAACTGTTCAATTTCTTCTTTTTATTATTAGGCCTTATCTGTAAACCTATTTATCTGGGCATATTTGCTGCTTGTGATTGGTTGATTTTTTTTTTTTTTTTTTTTCATGTAAACATGTCTTCTGTCAATAACATCAAAGTGTTTTAATAATTGTTCTTAAAAGCAAATAAGTAATGCAAAAGAAACAACACACATCTAGAAATATGCATTCCAGTCTTAAACTGGTGAATTATGTTAATGGAAAAACAGTCTAACTTTAGGAGAAAACAGACAGGATTTACTCCTGAACCCAACAGTGACCACCCTGATCAGGTGGCCGTAAAATGTCCTAGGGATGCTTTTCATCAGCACAGAGAAAGAAACACCAATAAAGCTGTAATGGATTGGGTTATATCAAAGCATATTCACATGAGTTAACTTCAACCCTGTATATTGATATTAATTCAGATTGAGCTTTGGCCACTTAGAAATGAAAAACGGTTAGAGTCATATTATTCAATACTTGTAGAGACCCCCAAAAAGTGTTTCAACAAAGTTTGGAAACATTTGCAAATTATACTACAATAAAATAATGATAGAAATGTATACATTCAAGTTTTTGCACCTAAATTGATAAATGGGTAAAACAATTTCAAAGTGAAAAAATATTTTTGTGAGCCTCAGTAAAAGACTTCCCACCCAGATATATCAAAACCTAGGTCCTGCGTTGGCAACCCCCCCTAGACATGCATAAGTGGTAACAAACAGGAAAACACACAGGCTGACTGAGTGACAGCCCAACATGCCGACCGCCACCAGGATTCTATGAAGGACGAGCACAATTAATTGGTGTCTCCATGTGTGGGTTAGTTCTCTGTGTAGTGTGTGTGTGGTGATAATGGTAGGTTGCACTGACAGCCAGGTTATCTAATAAATCCTGGAATGTGAAAGTCAGAAAGAAAGGACACACATTAAACATGAAGAGCTCTTCTTTATATATATATATATATATATATATATATATATATATATATATATATATATATATAATTTTTTTTTTCCTCTGTATCATGTCTTTCACAGCTCTTGAAACCCACTCTGCTCGTCTTTTAGCAGAAGACACTCAAATCCACTCACACGCACATAAGCTTAGCCTTAATTGCGCGCCCACATAAATACAGTTAATCGCCGGCGTGCTCCAGAATGGCGGGAGCAGTGCAGCTAACTCATCCGAGGGTGCATGAGCGGGCTATGAAACATGCTCGAGATCTCGCTCAATCAGTCTGATTTGTTTGTTTCCTCCTAAGCATTTGACGATTCCTCAAGGAGGAATAAAACTTGGTATAATCAAGTCAATTATGTCATTCAATCAAGTCGAAAAATCATTTGGAGTCCTTTCTAACGTCAATTGATTGCAAAGTCATGCTGAATATTTGTTCGCTAAGTTCTATAGTGCAATAACCCCATCGTCACTAGAAGCCACGGACCCAGGATGCAGCGAGGTCCTGAACTCTCTTTTGCAGAAGAGGACAGAAAACAAAGTCCTTCACCTTGCTCTTTTCCAGTCAAGAAAATAACAGGGATTTATAGGAGGTGGGGAGCAAGCAGCGTACAGTGCCTGAACAAAAGGGGGAGAAAAAAAAAAACCTTTCTATTAATTTAGAAGAGCTCTTTTGTCTCCTTCAGGACATGGTACATTATGCGGCTGTGAAAAATCCATCCTTACTAAAACTCAAGGTCAAGTGTTGATGTTGCACATAGTGGATCAGCTGAAGGTGACCTTGACTGATGTGGAATATGACATGAGGGAAATGGATCCCTGCTCAGTGTGGGGAAATTATCTGTGAAATGCTGCCACTGTATCAAAGCCTGTTTGTGTCTGCACACAAGCAGCAGAGCCGCGCGAGCTGTGTACATCTGTCCTTGCATAAAGCGAGGCGCATGTGTGATGCCATCGGAATGGGGGGGGAAACCAAGAGGAGAGGGTGTAGAAGCTGCAGCAGCAGCACACATGAACAAACAGCTACAGATCCCCCTTAAAACATGCCACAATGTCAGAACTTTAACTTGCATTCCATTATTAAGCTGTTTTTCATTCTGATGTCACACTTGCACAGTTACTGGGAGGGTTGGTCATGGCAGCTGGTTGTCACTGCTTGTTTGCTCTGTAAACAAAATGTATTTTGTTGACCAGGCTTGGCAGGCGTTGTGGAGCTGCTGCCACATCTTCAGCTGTTTGCATGTCACAATTTGTCTTTTTAGCCTTATTTTGGGAGAGCATTCAAACAAATTGGCTGCTATAAAGTATTTGATACAAAGCATTGTTCTGGATGACAGAAGGTGATGAATCTGGACTTTAAACAGAGAAATAACACAGATATAGCACCCCCTGCAAAAAATACAAACAAAACAAAAACATAACATTATTGCATTTTATTAGCCTCCTTATGATGACAATTTGTCCTTTTTCTGACCACATTTGTATTAGCAGAATAGGTATGGGATTCTCTCAGTGTGACATTTTAAAACAAAGGTATATACCTTTATCTTAATGGTTGTATTTCAAAAACAAAAATAAATCCTATTGTCACTTTAGGTGTATATTGGGAATAAGGCTTGGAATCCTGAGGTCATGAGTTCGAAACCCACTCCCACAGACTGCCACTCTGGGTCTCTGTGCAAGACCCTTAACCCCCGATTGCTCCCCTGGTGCCACACAGTGGCTCATTGCTTCCAAAGGGGATAGGTTTAATACAGAGAGTGAATTTCTCCATTGTGAGGTCAAAAATAAATCAATACATTTTTTTTTATTATGCTTATTGGGTTTAAAACACTAGCTAAAGTAAGTTTTTTTTTTTTCGATTTGGAATTAAATTCTGAATAAAATGGAAAAACCAAATGAATTCCAGATAATATTTGACCTTTTTGTAGTGCTACGTTTTTATTTATTTTTTTTTTAGCAAATTAAGCTTAAATTGACTGATTAATTAATTCATTTATGCACCTGCTGATGAAGAATCATTGCCCAAAAACATTCTAACTTTAGCTAGCTTTCTATAATTAAACAAATTATATATATATATAGATATATATATATATATCTATATATATATATATATATATATATATATATAAATAAAAGCATTGGTGCCTTTGTGGCCACATTTATAGCAGTTGTAACAGAAACAAGAGCTTGCCAAAGGTTCCTAGCAGAGATGTCCCGATCCAGGTTTTTGCACTTCCGATCCGATACCGATATTGTTTTTGGACTTCCGATCCGATACCGATACTGGCCGATACCAGCCTATCCGAGCATGTATTTAAGTTTAAGTTAAAGTATTTAGCCTTAGTTGTAAGACTCATGTTGAAAAGGGTTTTAGTACTCTTGATAACATCTAGCCAGCTAAATTAGGTGAGATTGAATAAAACACAATGCTTGGTAACAACAAACTTATCTGTTTATTAAGAGATAAACACAAACTGGACAAAATTATGAATAGCAATCTGAAATTGCACAGTGAGCAGTAAAACCGTAAACAGTTAAAGGTGCAAGTATTACTGTAAGTTTTAATAAAGATGCAAAACAGGGGAACACTGGCGCAAAATAGATGAATGGATCGTTTCAATTGGTGAAAATGGAAAATACGGACCGGATTTTTTTTTAACAACTGGATCGGCAGTCTGGATCGGCATTTTACATGCTTTGCCGATACGCCTTTTTTTGCCAATATCGGCGTCCCGATCCGATACGTGGATCGGATCGGGACAAGCCTAGTTCCTAGGTCCATACTAATATTCCTCTAATATTCACAAATAGACATTTTTTGTACGTATTGTGCTTCTCCTTTAAAAGTAGAAAGTTTTAGTTTGCCAATCCATAGGCTGGTCCTGCATTCATTTGTAGCTGGAAGAATTTAATTGTGAAACTGAAAAAAAAATGCTCTTTAAGAGCAATTTTTCAAACTGAGGATTTGAATCCAAATAAATTCTCTCTAACAAAACCAAAACTACTGTGGATACAGGTAGGCAGACAAAAAGCACAGACTTTCACTAAAATGATTGCTTTTCACACCAATTCTTTTTGGCTAGGTACACCCAAAGCTTTCAGTGTGCTGTAACAAATGCAGCTGTTGCTGATATTTTTAGTGTAGTCTCCAAACTTCGGCGCTGACAAGATTTGCCAATGGCACATCAAAGCAACACCAGTAATCATTTTAAATATAGGAGTGATTTAAAGGATATCTAATTAATACTCTTAAATAATCACACAGACATGCGTCAGACCCGCAGCAGCCAGAGCTTCTCAGCAGACAGCTGAATTCAGACACCCATTATCCATCAGCAAACAAAGAAGAAGAAACAGCAGAATGACACAGAGCTGTCGCCAAATTTATTCAGAGAGATTTGAAGCCATCCACGATGGTTGCGTCACATTCAACTGTGTTCTCCCAGCTGCTAATAACTGCTGCATCGCTAAAGGATAAATCAATTTTCTGTTGATAAAACCAAAAAAACTAATATGCTTAAGGCCTTAAGATCTCCAAAGTTATCAATAAAAATATATTTCCTCTGGGTGACATTAACAATCAAATACATTTCAGTTTTTTTGCAGGTTAGAAACAAAAGCAGTCTTACCTTCCCAAACTGTTCAAAATACTGCTTCACATCTTCCACTACCGTGTTGGCCGACAAGCCACCCACAAATATTTTCTTTGTTCTTGTGACCATCTGGAAGGAAAAAGGGGTGAGAGGAGAAGATGAGTGACGGGACTTTAGATGCATTGCAGAACCTTTAATGAGGCGCCAAAACACACTGAGCGAGCAGCACCTTTGTGATGATGGATGGGGAGAATGCAGACATCCAAACAGTAAAGTTTTCAAAGACATTTCTGTGGTGTAGTGTCGCTAATCGAGCAAGTATGGGAACAGTGAAGGTTAGAGCACTTTATTTATTTTATTTTTTATGTTTCTGGTTGCTTAACCCAAATACTCATTTGTAGTCATTTGTATTCAGCCCTGTTCAGTCCATATTTAACCCAGCTAGCTTTTGCTGCAAACTGATGCGTCACCATCGCCATGTTTCCCCACGGAAAAGTTGTGATTATGCATATGTACCAATTAAAACAACTGTTTTTTTTCTTTCATCTTACTAAATTTGCACTGCTTGGCGTTAGACTACCACATCCAAATGCTCTGAAGTGGTAAACAGACATGAAGGCATTGTGTTAAAGTTATACAGAGTGACGTTATGCATGGTAGCTATTCACCAGGAATGTTAACTTTTTGGCCAAAACCAGACCACAACAAAATTGTACCGGACCTGAGAGATAATTTCATGCATCAACGATTGATATCCATCAGGTGGACCACAACGCGCTCACACCGATCTCACTACACACTGAAAACCTACCCATTATGCTGACACTCTTTTATGATGTTTATAAAAAGGCCTCCCATATTAATTTCCTCCCACATTTGAATTGGAAATCCAGTCAGAGTCCAAAATATTACCGTTTTGCCTATAAAAATAGAGGACTGTGATTAATTCCATCTGAATAAAATCTGTGATATATGTGTGTGATGCCTGCAATGTTTTATAGATAATGTTTCACGTCTTGGCCAATTCTATGGTTGAGTTTGACAAACCGTTTCAAACCAAAGTCCCAGCAGCATTAAATGTCTCTATTTTTTTTTTTTTAATAAAGATTTCTGTTAGAATTTATATACAAGAAATTCATATAATAAGAAATTCATAAAATATGAAATTAATAAAAACAGAAATAATTGATGGACTTTCAAAAAACAGTTAATGAGTCCAAGTAGACGGAATCAGAGTGCATTAAAGGCTCATTTAGCTTCAAACGGGAAAAATATGAAGGATTATTACCCACAGTATCTGAAAGGGCACAAACATCTGCTGCAGAGCACAGGCTAAAATTAGGGGGGGGGGGGGGGGGGGGGGGGGGGGGAGCTGCCTTTCTAAAAAAAAAAAAAAAAAATAGCCAGAGAGCTGGTGGTAAAATTAGAATTATTTTGTGTTTGTTTGTTGTTTTAACAGCCACGATGTTGTCTAAACATCAGACCTCTACAACCCGGGTCGACACGAGGGTTGATTTTCTTTCCTGGGGCACAATTCTTAGCATTTCAATTAGACTCTGTTACCACAACATTTGATTTGGGACTAATTGAGCAGTGATGAGAACTTAGAAGTGTGTGTAATTTCTATGTATTACAATCTATCAGCACAGGAATGATACTCAGGATGTGTTTGGTGTCTGTGCGCCATTCATAACACTATCCATTATGTCGTTAAGGTTATTGCTTTTGTGTGAACAGAGAGTGATTGAACACCGTGGAGACCTAAAACTCAGCATGTTTCAGTTGGATACTGAAAACATGCTGGAGATCAGAATGCAAGTTTAGTGCAGACAGAGTGCTTCCTTTTACTTGCAGCGAAGTAAGTATTCATACTCCTTAAACCTTTGTACATTATAACAGGTTATGACTGTAAATCTCACTGTAATGCATTGGGATTATATGGGATAGACTAACACCATCTAACTTCTATTTCACTTCCAGTGGGGAAGTACGCTTTCTGGGTATATCTCAATGAGCTTGATTCACAGAACTAACATTTTTGCTCTTTCTATGTTGCACAATAGCTCTAAATTCAATTTAGGTCAGGTAAATAACGCTCTAAAAAAATTTGGAAACTTAAAGCAGATGCCATTCTCTCTATGTATCAAAATCCTGAGCATTAGGGCAACGGTATCATGATCACATCATAAAAGAAAATAAGAGAAAAAAGCAAAACTATAAACACATTGACTCCCGATCCACATCCACACAGTCTTGGATGTGTGTCGGGATCCAGGGGAATGACGTAAACATGGGATTAAATGCATTGACTGCAGACACTGAAAGCTATCACATATGTATCTTATATTAAAAAAAACAGAAGTGGCGTAAACCGGATTTAGGACCGGTTCACCTCAGTGACTGATCCAATTGCGCAATATACACACATACAGTATATACATGCATATATACAGAAATAATATAAATGTGGTAAAAATGCAGATCTTTCAGCAAGGTTTGTCCGTCTTTAGTAAATTCTTCTGGAAATCAAGCAGTTGTGATCGTTTTTGGATTTCTGTCTAAATCCAATAAAAAAAAAATAGGCTGGAATTTGCTTGCTGAGTATTTGCTAAGGACTTGGGAGCTAAGTCCAGAAGGTTGCCGTAAAAACTATGGAAAGGAGCAAAATACCGAATCTCCCCCTCAGGTATTCTTCAGTGTCTGCTAGGTTTTCTTCTATGATTTTTTAGTATTTAGTTCCCTTTATATGCCAACCATGCGTATTGCCTTAGACAACGCAGCTCCTTTGAAAATGAAAACCGTTAAAAATAGAAAGCTTGCTCCTTGGTTTAATGCAGAGCTGCGTACTTTGAAGCAAAATGCTAGGAAACTGGAGAGAAAATATCGCTCCACAGGCCTGCGAGAGTCCTTCCTAGTCTGGAAAAATGGTTTACTGCTGTATAAGAGGACCCTTTGTAAAGCAAGAGCAGCATACTTCTCCTCATTAATAGAGGAGAATAAGAATAATCCTAGATTTCTTTTTAATACAGTTGCCAAACTCACCCAGAGCCATAGCTCTGTTGAACCGTCCATTCCACCTGCTCTTAGCAGCAATGATTTTATGGGATTCTTTATAAATAAGATTGATCTTATTAAAAATAAGATCATAAGCACTCCTCTATCCGCGATTGTACCTGAGGTAGTCATGGAATCTGAACCGGGTTTAGACTGCTTTGATCCAGTTGAACTCTCTGAATTAGCAAAATTATTGTCTTCATCTAAGCCTTCAACTTGTATGTTAGATCCAGTTCCAACCAGGTTATTTAAGGAGGTATTCCCTTTGATCTCCTCCTCCATTTTAGATGTGATTAATCTATCTCTGTTACAGGGATATGTACCTAAAGCTTTTAAGATTGCTGTAATTAAACCTCTGCTTAAGAAACCGTCTCTTGACCCAGATGACTTGGTCAATTATAGACCTATATCCAATCTACCTTTCTTATCCAAAATTCTTGAGAAAGTAGTTGCCAAACAAGTCTGCGATCACTTCCACCATAATGAACTTTTTGAAGAGTTTCAGTCTGGCTTTAGAGCTCATCATAGCACTGAAACAGCTCTGGTGAAAGTCACTAATGATATTCTCATGGCCTCAGATAATGGACTTGTATCTGTGCTCGTCCTGTTGGATCTTAGTGCTGCATTTGATACAGTTGACCATAATATTCTTTTAGAAAGACTTGAATATTTTGTTGGAATTAAAGGAACAGCACTAGACTGGTTTAAATCTTATCTATCTGATCGAATTCAGTTTGTTCATGTTAATGATAGATCTTCAACACGCTCAAAGGTTACCTGTGGAGTACCACAGGGATCAGTGCTAGGACCAATTCTCTTTACTTTATACATGCTCCCAATTGGTAGAATTATTAGACAGCATGGGATTAATTTCCACTGTTATGCTGATGATACCCAGCTATATCTGTCTATAAATCCAGATGAAGCTAACCCATTACATAGATTACAGGCATGTCTTGAAGACATAAAAACCTGGATGACTCTTAACTTTCTGCTTCTGAATGCAGACAAAACAGAAGTTATAGTCTTTGGACCAGAGTCTCTGAAAAAGAAACTGATTAGCCAGTCACTTCATTTGGATGGGATTAAACTGATTTCAGATAATAAAGTAAAAAATCTTGGTGTTATTTTTGATCAGGACCTGTCATTTAAATCCCATATCAAAGAGGTTTCTAGAATTTCCTTCTTTCATCTGAGGAACATTGCAAAAATTAGAAATATCCTGTCCAGGGGTGATGCTGAGAAACTAGTCCATGCATTTGTTACTTCAAGGCTGGACTATTGTAATTCTTTACTATCAGGAAGTCCACAAACTGTAGTTAAAAGCCTTCAGCTGATCCAAAATGCTGCAGCCAGAGTTCTAATGAAAATGAAAAAGAGAGATCATATCTCTCCTATCCTGGCTTCTCTTCATTGGCTTCCTGTTAAATCAAGAATAGAATTTAAAATCCTCCTTCTCACATATAAAGCCTTAAATGGCCAAGCTCCATCTTATATCAGAGATCTGATTGCTCCTTATGTTCCTAACAGAGCACTTCGCTCTCAATCTGCAGGTTTACTAGTGGTTCCTAGAATTTCTAAAAGTAGAATGGGAGGCAGATCTTTTAGTTATCAGGCTCCTCTCCTGTGGAACCAACTACCAGTTTTAGTCCGTGAGGCAGACACCCTGTCTACTTTTAAGGCTAGGCTTAAAACTTTCATTTTTGATAAAGCTTATAGTTAGAGTGGCTCAGGTTATCCTGAGCTATCTCTATAGTTATGCTGCTATAGGCTTAGACTTTTGGAGGACATATAGGGACCCCATTTCATCATTCTGCTTCATTCTCTCTCTGTTCTCCTATTCTGCAGAATCTGTTAGTTCAATCTCTAACCTTCTGCTCTCTCTGCTTTTCCTCAGAGTAGCTTTGCCTCGTCTGTTCCTGTTTGGCTGTGACGTCATCCTGGAAAAAAACATCAGCTGTGCTGCTTCTATCAACACCCTTGTTAATAGATGTTGGAGATCGGCCTGTTTTCCAGTGTGGTCCTGTTTGTCTGACCATGACTGAGTGGATGTGCTCTCTTCGTCCTCTGGCATGGGAGCTGCCTTGGAGCTCGTCTGCCTGGCTGTGTGTTTCCTGGACGGGGCCGCCTTTTACAGCTGCTTTTTGTATCTCTGCTTCTGTCTCCTTGAACCCCAGTCGGCCTCGGCAGATGGCCGCTCACACTGAGCCTGGTTCTGCTGGAGGTTTCTTCCTGTTAAAAGGGAGTTTTTCCTCTCCACTGTCGCTACAAGCATGCTTAGTGTGGGGGATTGTATTTGAGTCAATGAGTCAATGCAATCAACTGGTTTTCCTTAGATAGAAAACTTTGTATCAATTTGACTGTATGATCTGGTTGAACTGTAAAGTGCCTTGAGATGACATGTGTTGTGAATTTGGCGCTATATAAATAAACTGAATTGAATTGAATTGAACTCTGACCAGTTTCTCCGTCACTAATAGAACAAATGTCCCTAAACAGCATAATGCTACCACCGCGGTGCTTCAGTAAGGGGAGCATTTTCCACACATAGCCTTTTACATGGAGGACAAAAAGTGAAATGTTGTTTTAGTTTTGACCAGAGTCCCTGTTTGCACATGTTTTCTGTTTTCCCATAACCCCTGGAGCCAACTGCAAACTGGCAGTTTTAAGGCTTTTTTTAGATTTTTTTTTTTTTACACCTTTTCTTTTCTTTTTTTTTCTTTTTTAAGTATCACTTCTTTCTGGCTTACAATTATGTACTTGTTTGTTTTTGCTTTTCGTCTATCAAAGAAAATCCCCATAAAATCCATGAAAGTTTGACAGGCACTGTATTCCTTCTACAGCCTGCTGGTATAATAAGCAATAATGATAGGAGAGACTAAATGACAACTTCCAGAACAATAATTGTCAAAGCTGATGGTCTATCTGGCTAACTTGTGTTCTTTGCACCTGCTTGGCAAGTACAAAGAAAAGAATATATTACTGTTTATAACTTTGCCTCCGAATTACATTTAGCCTGACATAATATTTTCCTCATTTTCTGAAATACAAAACCTGTATTAGAGATTGAGGTTACTGATATGATCGAGCATTTGATATTAGGATACACTGCTCTGTAATCTTACCAACAAACAAATATAAAGGAGCAGAAAAGTCAAAGCTGTGATCTCTCCTGGCTTGTTTGAATCAAACAAAAATAAATAGGAGGGGTGGGGATGAATAAACCTACTTAAGAGATGCCCCCGCAAACAATCAGGATGACTGAGGGAGCCTACCTTGATCAAAGTGCTGACCGTAACACTTTCGATATGAAAGAGGATTAACACGGAAGGAAAAGGAAGAAATGTTCAGCGAGAGCCGGAGTAACCATCTGTCAAGTGCTTTCCAGGTGCATGCAGCCTCACAGCACATAAGCCTGCTCATATGCACACAGCCTCCCACACACACCGCTCGCATACACTTCTTTGCTTTTACTTTGGATTGCCAGACAAAAGACGTTTTCTTATAACAAATCAGTAAATGTAACAGATTAAGAAGACAAGAAACAGGCACAAGAGCATTTCACTAAAAAGTGTTGTTTTATGCAGACATCCTGGGATGCATTAAAAAAAGATGCATGTACTCTGGGAAAAAAGGTAGAAGGGGTTAAAGAAGGACAACATGGACCTTAGGGATGGAGGTGCAGGAGAAGGATTCTGATTAGGAACGGACCGGTTCCTGGGATCAAAGGTTTCAGGATGTATGACTCAATTCTAATTAACTTCAGTTCTTATGCAGTAATTCAGAAATAAAAAAAAAATCAAAGAACATTACAGAAGAAAAAGGAAAATCTAAAACAAAACTGTGATGTTAGGGAACTATTTCTGTTCCCTGCCATCTAAGCATCCCTTAAAAGTCCTTTAAGAAGAGAACATACCTACATAAAGGAGCCTGAGTGAGAGTATGCCAACACAGCAGTTATCAAGAACAAGTCACCTCCACTTCTTTCTAACTTAAAAAAAAAAAAAAAGACTTTTATCATCAGGACTATTTCCTCTTTATTAAAAAATGTATGCGACAAATATGACGGAGAGACCCACCCTCAGCGTTTTAAAACTACAGATGTTAGGCTGCCCATGGAAGGAGAGCGAACAGACCAGATAGATTATTGATTACTCTATTTAGACATCCTCAGACACAAATCGAGGGCAGATATTTACTATCTGACCCAGACTGTTGAAACTGGCAAACCTAATAATCCTCTGTTCCACTGTCTGTCAAACTGTCCAAAAACAGGGTTTCTGACAAACAAGCTGTTTATGACAAAAACATATAACGGTCCTTAAAGTGAGGAAATGTTCTCCTAAAGTTAAAATCTGTCAACAGAAGGGAACATGTCTATTCTCCCTCCGCTGAGAATAACTCAGCGCCTGTTTTCAGACCTCGAGTTAAACACCAGTTCCAGCTACTTATATCTAGGCATGCCTTGAAATCCTCTCCAAAGAAATGGGTTTAGAGAATAACTATTCTCTTTTGGCCTCGGAGTAACATTTTCAATAAATTCTCTGACTTCTGAGTGCAAAGCAGAGAGGAGTACAGACAGAGAGACTCCAATGGCGAAGCGGGCAGCAGACACAAAGAACCAAGAACCTGGGTCAGACTAAGTCGACAAAAAAAAGAATGAACCATGTTCTAATCTTCCAGTGAGACAGTTCTTTTATGTCATTGTTCATCATTTAGTTCTGGATACAGACGACCAGGGACATAGAACAAACAATAACCTTTCCTGCCCAAAGAGGCAATAGAACCTGCAGGAAAAAGCCCATACTGGTTCTGAGGCACTCCTCACCCTGACCTTAACCACAGTCCTCTATTAAATTCATCTATCCACATGTTCCCTAAACTCCAGAGAGGAGCTTATAAAATCCAAACTAGGCACAAAATCCTGATTTTAAGTTCCCGATAGAGAAACCATTTTTATAGGAAAAATCTAACCTTTAATTTCAAAAATCTCCCCTTTTATTTATATTGATTCAGCTTAGACAACATTTCTTCTTTAATAAGCAACTGAGATTTATCGGTGTGATAACCAAAAGTTAATATGATTGATTTTCTAGAAATGGGAATATAGCAAACTACTATCCTATAAAAGGTTTTGACGCTATCAGTCTAAGAATAAATATATTTTCTTTCATATATTCCTTTTGAATCATTGAAGAAGTAAACAATTTTGATTTAAAAAAATGATGAAATAGTTTATTCCACTGAAGGAAACTGATCACATCAACACAAATATTATAAGGTAGCCAAACAATGGCAGCAAAGCAATCATGAAGCTACCAAAGTGTTTTATTGTAGGTTTTAGTGAAGCTTTCCCTTCTTAAAATAACTATCTGCTTCGAGGGGCGTTTAATAACTAATGCCCCTGACCCACTTCCAGATCTTTGATCCAGCTGAAATTTTGCAAGTGAGGTTATTTACATCTCTATAGATTACTAAGCAAATTACAGCTCTGAACTGTTTGTGGTTTCTGACTTACAGGTGTTTGAACTGAGTAAAGTCTGAAATGGAGCCCGTTGAGTGTCGAGCAGTGATCCGGTTTTTCTATTGGAAAGGATTCACACCACGGGAGACTTTTAATGAAATAACTGAAAGTAATTTATGGTGCTGATGCCCGTTATATGACCATGCAAAATGTTTTACAAGGTTATACTACTGGACACTATCTCTATAAGTTACTTGATCAAAAGTCTCCCATAGTGTCCCTCCTTTCAAATGCAAAAAACTCAGACTGGACACCAGTAAATCAGAAACCACAATTAGTTCAGAGCTGTAATTTGCTATTTAAGCTATAGAGATTTAAATAATTTCACATGAAAAATTTCAGGATGAGCAAACATCTGGAAGCAGGTCAGGGGCATTACTTATATGCCTCATTACTTATATTACTTTATTCTTTAGCCAATAAATCAAACAATAATTAAAGAGTTAGGGTTAACATCTCTCTAAATGTTCAATGGAAATCTTTATATGTAGTGTTACTGTGGCATTGTAAGAATAATTGTCGCCTTTCTATTTTAAATCAAAGCAATTAGATGGATTTTCTTGTAATCCATTTCTGGTTAATATAGAGATATGGTGGTATTTTATTGAAGGGTCCACAGTGAGAATCTCATCCCGACCTATGTGTAATTCAGATAAAGGTATCCATTAATAATGCAAGGAATTGCCTGTTATACTAGGGAATGCAAAATGTTACCCTGAGCTCTACATCGGTTTCGTCCCAAAGCGCAATGAGCAAAGGGCTAAAGCATGTAAACGCAGCTTGTGAAGTAATTAGAAATGGCGTATAGGAGTCGAAATATGCTTGACCTTCTCAGAAAATCAATATACAGTCAGGGCAAACAGACCACAGACCAAGTGTACAAATATTTCTGACACACATATTTATGATCACATCCAAATGACTTTTGCCATCACTTGACTTTTCCTCTGCCACAAGTCGACACTTGTAAATGTTTCCACGGAGCCGTATCAATTCCGCACATTTGCCTGGTAGAAAGGGAGCTCACATTCTAACAAGGTCGTGTCAGCTACATGGTAAATGTTAGCCAGAGCATACAGGCCAGCATCCAGTGTTCTCCGCCGTTGCCATGGCACTGATAATCCCCAAACAAATCTGAGGCTGAGAGAGGGCAGTTCAGGTCGAGGAAAGCTGAGTCAAGACTGACGCTACGAGCCCTGAGCCTGACAGGCTGGGGCTGATATGTCACCAGATCAATGAACAGAAAAATACACTAAGTTGTTTCTGAAATCATTCCTACGCCGTAAGTAAAAAGAAAAAAAAAAAAGATATCCTGCTCTTCTGGTAATGTTTCATTTCCCTTTCACTGCAGTGGCTGGCTTCTACAAGTGCAAAATTATCGACTGCTAAAGTCGACATTTTTTGCAGATTTACACTGGCCAGACCCGGCGGCTGCAGAATCCTCAGCGCCCATCCTTCTCCCAACATCATCCCTCAGGCCCTCAGGGGTTATCAGCACTGGATGCTGCCGCCGGCAACCCCACGCCAGACAGCTGCTGATAAACAGGCTGTGACTATTTATCAACATCACTCACTTTTATCACGGCCAATCTTTGGGAAATAAATAAATGAAAATGAACAAGTCAGTGTTCATCTTTGCTCCCTTCTCCAGATCCTGGTTCCCTTCCGGGGCCACCCATCCCTCTCTGGTCATATTTCAGATTCTCTCCATCAAGGTGCGACCAGTCAAGCTCCTAGCCTTGTCTTATTACTGTTTTGACAAGTGAGCTCAACTGCTGATAGGATTCCTCGGCTCATGGGGCATCAAAATGACTTTATTTTTCTCTCACTGCTGGCTGCTAATATAGAGAAAAATCCGAACCTGTTGCATGAAATGAGAGAAAAAAAAAACTGTACCCAGTGAAATGTATAAATTGTTGTACAAACTGATCCAGTATTATACTATAACTAGGATTACAAGCCTGAAATTTAGATTTAAGAAAAAATGAATTTACTTTTCAACATGTTCAGCATTATTATAGCAGGTCTGTTGACCAGATATAGAAGATTTTAGGTGTGACTGATCAAAATATAAAAAAAAAAAATGTTTAATGAATGCCACAGTAATGGTGCCAGATATTGCTAAACACAACACTCTTTGAGGTAGAGGCTAATTACTACCTTCTCAGTCAGGGAAAATGGTGATGAAATAAGATATTTAAAGTAAAATTACTTTCTACAATATATCAAGACGGGTCCATGATTCAATCAGGCTGCAAGACATAGAGAGAGAGAGCAAGACTTCCAGAAGATAACAGGAAGGCAGAATGTAGTACTGGAATAACTATCTTGGCCTGTTAACTTTTGAAACATCCGTCATGAAACATGCAAGACTAACAAATGTTTGACAGCATTTAGAAAATATCAGCATATAGGCTGGAATCTACAGTTTCAATCAAATGAAAACTGATATTGTTATTTAATTAAACATAAATCCTGATACCTGAGAACGATTTAATTTGTCTCTATTATCCTAACCTAGCATAAGGAAGACAGATAGGCGTTATTCATGGGTTCTACATGGTATCAAACTGGAACTCCTCCATTTGAATGTTTGCAAAAGGGAGGGACATTAAGTACAATTCTTCAAACCGTCTCCAATGTCAAGTTTTAGCGTACCACAGCACCATCAAACTCTTACAGAATTTTCGAATTTGCAAAAATCTTTCCCATCCACAAAGGTAAAAAAATCACATCCTTTTGCTTGTTTTTCAAAAGGAAAAGCTAAAACCAGAGCAGCCATGATTGTTTTGCGTGTTGATGTCATAGACTTCACTGCATTTCTATGGTCCGAACCATTTCTGTACCCAGCAAAATGTTTCTGCTGGCTCCTGGCAAGATGTATTTCTGGGAGTTTGAGAATTCACAAATCTCACGACAATTCATCTTGTTTGAAAAGGCAACTGTACTCTTTTTTTTATCGCATAAAAACAGTAAAACCCTGTTTTGAACATGTGGTGTGATATTACCTCTGCTTCTTAGTAACATTAAACATGACATTGGGATGTTATGTTTAGATCTTCTAAAACATTACAGCTGTGCAATTTGGGTTTTTCCAAATTGCCTTAAAACAAAAGTGTAGTTTTCTTCTCAGTTTCAGGTTTCTCAACTGTTCCTTGAATATATGCAATATGACTCGTGTAAAGCCATAATAACTAGGCCTGCAACTAAAGATTATTTTGCAAATTGATTAATCTGTTGAATATTTTTCCTATTAATCGATAATTAATCGGACACCGAAAGGTTCCTTAAAGAACCTTTTTTACGAAATTAAAATAGTGAAAGTAAAAGTTTTCCACTTGAAGAGTTTTGGATAGAGCATATTGACAGATGGAAATGTGTTTTTTTGTTTTTTTTTATCTTAAATGCAAAATGTATACGTATTTTTTTTTTTTTTTTACTGCTCTAAGTAGGTCGCTCTGTCAGCTAAGGGCATATTTTACAGTCCATATACTACAGTTATAAATTTGTACAAACCAAGTCATACTAAAGCTGCCAAGTTCAAATGATTTAGCTTAAAAACCACACAGGAAAAATAAATAAAATCAAATGACACAAAAAAAATCCACAAGAATCAACACTTCAGAAATGCAAATCAGTTTCACAATATCAGCAAAAAATATTGATGCTGCTGTTAGTAAATATAACCCAAGAAAAAGTTTAGTGGTAGAATGAAAAATGATTAGCACTGCATTAAATCAAGTTAAACTAAACAATATATTTTTAGCAATTGTTACAGTATTAACCTTAATGAGCAGAGGAGCAGAGAAGGGGTCTGGAGCGGCTAGAAGGGGTCACCTCAAACCTTAGGATTAAAAACCGAAGACTCAAAATGATATAAGGATTATAATTTTTTATTATACTGTTTCTAGAGGTTAACCTTAACCTAACCTTTACTTTACTGAAGGTTAGGCCAAGTTGTTTTAACCTCCGTCCACCAAATATTGTTGCACACGATATGACACTTTTAATGATGATAAATCTGTCCATTTGACATATTTAACATTTGGATCAAACATTCGTATGTAATTCAAATTAATAGCAAATGCAATAACATTAGGATTGGACAGAATTACTCTAATTTGATACAGATCATTATACATTTGAACATTTTCAGATTTCATCAAAGCCACTGGGGAATCCAGAGTTCCCCACAAAGTATTTACAGCAACATTAGTTCTGATCATTTGGCTTCATTCCTTTTAAAGATCTGTCTCTACAACAATTCAAGCTTACAGCTTTAAAAATGGACCGCTCTCAACCCAGTTTTTTCCCTTTAACCTAATTCAAGACATGGTTATTTTTGCACGCCCCTAAGAGACAACAGAGAGATATTTCAGTGCGCATGAGGAAGTTTGTGAGTATTAAAACATGAATGTGTTTTTAATTCTCTGAGAGCGCAAACCAGGGCATTTCTGAAGGGCTTCACAAATTAGTGCCTCTGTTCATCTATCATGGAAATAAAAGGCCTGCTGCAGGTTCTTACAAAGAAAGAGAAAATAAACGTTTAAAGCTCCAAGTGCATTTTTATTAACACCTGATTTTACAAATGACAGCCAGCAAAGTTGCAGGTCATGTATGTCAAAAAACTGCGTCTAACAGGTTTCCTTTCATGTTTGATTTTTCTTTTTATCACACTTAACTTTTTCACATTAAACAAATATTTCAGACAAAGATAGGCTAAGTTAATGAAATGAGAGTTTTTGGAATAGTGAGGTTGAGTAAGATATTTCTAAGGCTTTAGAGTGTTTTGATTATTACATTGTAATACTATTTGATTATAAATACTATTGAAAAATATATTAAACAAAATTAATCAACAGTGAAAAGATATTTGAGATAACTGTTATAAACAGATATAAGCTTTTAACTATTGATTATAATGATGATTATAAAAAATGATTAAAGATCATTAATTGCAAATATGTGGATTATTAAACCAATTTCAGACCAGGGTCTGGACCTGTAAATTATCCACTAGTAAATGTTAACATTTTAATTCATAATTGCAATTGGTAATTATAAATCAATAACCAAACCACGAGAAATGTTTTCATGTAAACAAGCTGTTTAACTCAGGCTAATAAGACTAATATGTGTTACTACAAGAGCAAACTAAAACTACCGACATAAGAAAAAATAAACGAAGCAAAATCAGCTTAACAAAAGGAGAAATCTGCTAAATTAATGAATCTGGATAGCAGCATTTCTTAGACAATTTAAACAATGAATTAAGCCTTGGTTTACTCTCAGCATCGAATAATCATTGACACACCTGCACAAAAGGTGAGTAGACGAGGCTGGGTTCCCTTTGTTTAATGAAAGAAAAACCCATAAAGGTCACAGAATAACATCAATCTGACAAAAGAAATACACAGAAATAAAAAAATAAATGTCAGACATTTTCTTTTCATCAATGCTTCAACGGAATAGTTTGGAACATTTATAATAAACAGAAAATAACAATGCTCAGCTGAGTTGCTCTGAGGAGAATTAGCAGTAGCATCATAGAGAGAGACTGTACTGGTTGATGTTTTCGCCATCAGAGCAGCAAGGCATGCTGGGAGCTTTGGTTACAGTTTGTCTTTGATTATCACAGGACATCTATCCTTAGGCAAAACAAGGGTGGCATCTATGAGAGAGTTTCAAGACCAAAACCACCATTCAGTAAAAATACCAAAATGTGCCAAGAACATCTTGCTAAGTTCATTTCTGAGCTGGGAAAGTAAAAGTAAAACTTAGTGGAAGGTGTGAAGCTTGTTTCATCCTGCTTAAACCTGCCATCAACAGTCAAACACGGTAGTAGTAGTGAGATGATCTGTGGGAGCTTTGCTCCTTTTTGGAACAATGGTAGCTTGCCATAAATACAGGGTCTGCAAACTTTACAATCAAAAGAGCCATTCTACCCAAAGCTCAGCTAAATCAAAGTTGTTAAACGCCAGAAAAACTACATCACCTTTTAATTAAAGACAAATTGTTATTTTTGTTAAATATCCGCTATAGGAAATCTATTGCTATTGTAAACAACCAACAATTTATTTGTAATTTTATATTCTAAAAAATAACATTACCGTACATAAAACGTCTGATACAAAAAAAAGTGTGGATTTTTCCCTATAGGATGTTAAATGATGTGTAAAAAAAATAATAATAATAATGAAAAAAATAAGAAATAAAATGAATATAAATTCCAAGGTAATAACAAAAAAAGACAGATAACATGTATTTAGTACTTTTAACATCATTCTTTTGTGGAAATTAAATTCTAATTTTCGTTAAAGAACCTGCCAAATCTTCTAAGACTGGTATTTATTAATATACTCTTTATTTATTATTTATTTTTAGCAACTATTAAGACCCATGGTAGTGGGTCCAATGAGCCACATACGAACACATTTTGCTCTACAAGAATATCATGAAGAACAAAGACTCTCCTCATATCAGTTGCTGATCTTAAGCTCGAGAGTTTATGCAGCAGTGAAATACTTCAAAACACCTCAGCAGGTCCAGCCCTGATTACTTTAGAAATCAGCAGATTTGTTTATTCATTTGATGAGTATCCCCTTAAAATACATCATCATATTTTTGAGGGGGTCTTTAAAACGTAAGAAATTGATTAAATTCAAAGTTCGGAGGAGCCGAATCATGTCCAAAAATCCATAGAAAATTATGTTGCATGACTTGAAACAGTCAATTCAGACCAAGAGATCCTCAGTGGTCACAAACGTCGGTCCTTGAGGAACAGTGTCCTGCAGCTTTTAGATGTGTCTCTGCTTCAACACACCTGACTCCAATATGAGGATATTAGCAGAGCTTGACTGCACACCAGTGAGGTATTTTAGCCATTTGATTCAGGTCTGTAGAGCAATGGACGTATACATTTGCAGGACACTGGCGTATGATAGCACTGCTCTAGAGTGATTGAATTAAACTATTCTGGAAAGAAGAGTGGCTTAAAATCAACTGTCATTTATGTCAAAGACATTACCTGTTACACCTAGTGGAGGTTACTGCTATTTAAAAAGCATATGGTACAATTAGGTTTTATTTAGAACCAAGTTGGAGTTGACAACTAAATTATCAAAATGACTTAATTATTGTCCTTTGAATGTAAATCATTCAACAAGTTCAAAATTTAAGCCTTAAATGGGCTGAAAAGTATGGATTTATATTTATTAACAGGCAAAATACGTGATATGAATGGTTAGAAATATGAACTTAAACATATTTTTTATCCAACTGATATCTAGTTAGAGCTGAAAGTAATTAGCTGGTATCAGAGAGGAGCTTGAAAGGAGGCAGAAGTTACAAGCAGCAAAGCCAAAAAGCCTCTGGCTAGCACTAAGCAATCATGCTGAGTGAATATGAAAATATACATACATATATATTACATGAATTGCCTGTAATTCTTTCAATTACCAGAGTGGAACAATATGCAAGAAATGAAAATGTTAACCCTGGGAATTGTGCCGTCCAATACTTGAGTCCAATTATCATCCCAAATAAATAATGTTTGAATTAGCACGGCTCTGTTTCAGCACAGCCTAAAGGAGCTAAAGGGACCTTAGACAGGGCCAACACCTAGTTCCTGATATAAAGAGATAAATCGTTAGGAAGTTAATTCTTTATTGTTTATAACAGCTCAATATAGAAAGCTATTGTTATTTGAAAAGTAGTAGTATTGGGGGGGTAAAGTAGAGCCATAAAGATGAACAACAGAACATGCAAAACTGCTGAGTAAATACATGCAAAACAAACAGCAGCAGTTTGACTGCTTTCCGCTCATTGGTCTGTGTCAAAGAGCAGGCAGCCAGCTTGGAACAAATGACTGGAAGTGACGCCTGACAAAGTCACCACAGCACAGTCCATTTATATTGCTACATCCACCTCCCTTTCCAAGGCCTTTTTAAGCTGTGCACAGTACTTCTCACACGTCTTTTCAAGTTTATTTTTTTGCAGTAAACATTTAAAAAGCAGGCAGTCGAGTTAGTTGAGCTACTTAAAGAAAAAACAAAAGCTTGTAGCTGATATTGCAACCTACAACAACATTATCTTTGATTTGAAATATCAATATGTGAAAGTAAACAAAATTCAGAGAGCCAATTTAGTGCGCCGACAAACAGCCATTAGTGTTTAAAGCATGCACAGAAAGCAAAGAATGCAACAGCATGGATGTTATTAACTCAGCGAGCAGGGTATAAGAGCAGATTAATATAGAGAGAAACAATATTTAAGTAGGAGGAAAGCAGTCAGAGTGGAGGAAAGAATGTTTAACATATTTATGCAAATCCTGACACTTCAGCTTTGGTGCTGTAAGTGTGCATGCTTTTTAAATTGTTTCCGAGGAGAGAAAAGCAGTGACAGATGGTGACAAAGACAGGTAAGCTGATATCACTTCTGACGAGTTCGGGAGAGGAAGAAAACCTTTATTCTTACACCATAGATCATATCTTCTCTCCTAGTCCGGGTTGCTTATAACAGGAAAAAGTCTGAAATAAATAAGCGACACGGTCAACCTATGGACTAATTCTAGTCTGCAGATTGGAGACTGTGCAGCTTTTAAAAAAAAAAAACAGCAGACATGTTTTTTTTAAAGCAGAATATTATTTGACAAATTTCACATGAGGTGTCTCATCCCTGCTTGCGCCAGGTGGCCTGCAGTGAACTCCGTGTCCTGAGCTGCTTCTATTGGCTGCTCCACTCTGTGAATCACTCAACTGCTCCTGAAAGCAACCGCTGCTGGATTTAAAGCCACACTCAGAGAAATCCTTGAGGACAGACTTAAAGAATAGTTAGTTGTGCACTCCAAAAATCTGACCTTTACTAGGGGAATGGCAAAAAGAAAGCTATTGTTGAATTAACTTGTCTGCAGTTTGCAAAGACACAGATGAGACCAAAATATAACCTTTTGGCGTACATGTAAAGTGTCAAAGTGCGGCTAAATTTAAAAAATGAAAAAGAAAACACAGGCCATCCCACACAGTTGTGGCAGCATAATGGTTTAGGCATGCGTGCTTCAGAAAAGATGAGGAAGCTGCAATAATATTGTGTTTAAATTAATGGATCAAAATAGAGAGCAAAATCCTGGAAGAAAACATTGACTTTAAAGTCATTACCCTCACTAGTTAAATACCAAATCCTTGCACTGATATTGTCTTTGTTTGCCAGCAGGAGTTCAAGTCAGGATGATCAAAATCAGAAGTGCCTCATTGCTGCCTGTGCCAGGTGCCCTGCAGTGAACTCCATGTCCTGAGCTGCTCCCGCCTGGCTGCTCCACTGGGTGAACTCTTCCTGGGAGCAGCTGCTATTAGCTTTAAAGTCACAGAAACTCCTTGCGAGGACAAAAAAAAAAATCTGATGACAGCCTGGACAACCTGCTAGGCGCTTTAAAGCCCAAACACGTTCTGGATACATGCAAGAGTTAGCATGCCTTTGAAAGGTGTTATAGTTTGGAAACTTTAAATAAAAAGGAAGATGATACTTTTGGAAGTTGGTGATAATGCCATTTCAACAGAGAGGCTGGTGATTTATAACCTAAAGAGGAGACATTCTACAAAATCCAGCCTTAAAAGCTTTTCAAGAATAATGTATCAATCTGCTTAATAGATTGTTATTATCACTCACTTCAGTCTTCTCCCACTGGACTGAAGCTGCTGCAGTACAGGCCATTAAGTGTCAAGGAAAACACGTATTGTAATGGGAGGTCACAGAGGGGAACGGAGGAAGAAAACGTTGCCGATGTTTTTTTTGAGCCGCTGAATTATTTCAGCAGAGTAACTTTATAATGCATCCTTTGCCCCTAACGCCTCTGTTCTTCTGTCTCCTACCCGTTTTAGCTCATGTGCAGACTATCGCCTCCCCTGCATGAGCGGCAGAATGGTGTCTCCGATTTTCTTTTCCCAGATGTGAAATTTCAGACACAATTTCCTCTACCGCAGTGGTCAGTCCGTGGCGATGAATCAAGGGCGGCAGCTATTTGCATAAATTTCCATTCTGCCCTCCCATGAACGGGGACTCCTTACAACACAGATTACAGGAGAAACTTGCAGTTTGTTCTCTATTTTACCATATCATTGCAGGGCTTCCTCAAATGACCTGATTCAAATACTCAGGAATTCTGGGGATTTTTATTTATTTACCCCGAAAGGCAGTAACTGACTGCTTATCTATGTTTTTTTTTTAGTCTGTTGCTCTTTTTGAACTGTGGTTTGATTCTGCAGCCCAGATTTGCAGCTAGTTTTGCAAACTGTTCTTTTATTACTTGATTCAAACACAAGGTTGTGTTTTAATACCTGAATTAAGATTCATGCAATGAATCACGAGGTCATGTTAGTTACATCTGTGCCTTGCAAATGAACTCATCTGTCAACTTTTAACCCCATACTCACTGTTCTGTTAAAATGTTAAATGAATGATAGGACACTATTTGGCCTGAATTTAAAATCTAACACGAAAACTTATTTTAACTGACAGTGAGTTACCATTAAATCCATCTAGATTTTCTTTGATGTTTAGTTTTCCATTTATGTTTTGACTGCTTTTAAATGTGGGATCAGTTTCAATATATTTTGATCACTGCATAATAACCTTGGTCAAGTGAATTGTCATTGATTGATATTAAAATAAACAAAAATGATTGCCAGGATTTTAAAACATGGTGGCGACAGGAGGATGCTGAGGGGATCCTTTTCTTTGTGGATTTGGTACTACAAAACATCAACAGGTTTACCGCAGGAATGTTCGGATGTCAGATGGGAAATTAACGAAATGTAATAACTAAGAGTTCAGAATAAATAAACATGGCAGAGAATATCTTAGGCTACGTCCACACTGCAAGCCTTGATGCTCAATTCCAATTTTTTTGTAAAATCCCATATTTTTTTGCATTGCCGTTCACATTTCCACATATATGTGACTTGTATGTGATCTCCTGTGTGATCTGCATTCATACAACCTAAGTGAATTTGCATGAGCAATAGAGGACGCAATGACGTCACAAGCAAGCGTGCTCTGTGTTTACAGAAGTAAACGTGGATGGTAGTGCTGGAGAACATCTAGCGGCCTTTCCCAACCTTAAAAACTCAATCTTTCCAAGATGGTTAAACATAAATACTACTCTCTGCATTATCGTCCACCATTGTTGTTGTTTTTCTTGCCACTTCTGCATAGCAAGAAGCAGAAGGGTGACCACTGTCGGGTATTAATGACATTCAGGTTGGATGGAAGTGACCCGGCCGTACAGACACAGGTCGCATTTAAAAAGATCAGATTCGTATCGGATTTAGAACCACAAAGCCAAGCGGACTGGGTCGCATTAGAAAAAATCAAATCTATGTTGTTCAGACTGTCATTAAAAGATCAGATCCAGGTCACATATGGGCAAAAAAAATCAGATTTGGGTCACTTCAGGCTGCGGTGTAAACGTAGCCTTACTCTGTGTCTGCATCCTCGCCTCCCTGTCTGAACATCCAGGCACATGGTTCTCTGTGTGCAGTCATCTAGGGAAGAGGTCACTGAGGTCAAATTATCTTGCAACCAGGGAAGCCATGGCGCTACTTTGGGGACTAATTTGAACAACAAATGAGACAAAGAAAATCTACTGGTTGAAACAAAGCAACATTTTGCTATGGCTTCATAATGACGATACATTTGCTTGGTTTTATAAATGTGCCACCTTCAGTATTATCATGAGAATATATATTAACATATTTTCATAAGGATGCACTCACAGTTGCAAAGCTCTGTAGTACTACTGTTCACTGATTTCTGTCTGACTTCCAACTTCATAAAGCAAAAGAAAATGAACTTAAAACAAAAAGCTGACCATTCCATTCCTTTAACAGGCAATGCCAAATATCACACAACACTGTAGTCAAAGCTTTTATATAATGACATTTTTAAAAGGTATTCTGAGCTAAGATTGGCCGTTAGATTCTCATTTGGCTATTTTTCATATCTTGTGAACAAATCTGTTTTTTAAACAAAGTTCAGATCCAGAGTATTTTATCTCCTTTGTTTCCTGCTGTCATGCTTCTGATTAACTGACCGTTCTGCTGTGCAAATAAGCTGTCAGTGGGTTTTTCACCCACCAAAGCATGTGAACGCCCTTTGCCAAGTCAATTCTCAGACAGGTCGCATGAGCTCACACATCCAGCTCTGATTATAAGGTGTGATTCTTTATCGTGGCCCTCTCCGCTCACGCATACAGACTCACAAACCGCTGTAAACACAGAACCCCCAGCTGGAAGGAAGGAAGGAGACGAGGGACTTCAGAGTCATTTCTCACAGCTAAAAATAATGGGACAGATAGAAAAAACATCTCGCTCCTTGTTGTATGAGCCATGATTGTTTCTGTTCTAGCAAAGGGGATATAATTACAGGCATTCAGATCCCGACAGTGGTCTCGTTCATAAGCAACTAGAAAGCACCAGAGAGCATCTGTCAATGCACTGTAGTATGATCAAAGGCCTAGACGTCCACAGACACTCACGCAAACACGTGCAGGGAAAACATGGCCAGTCCAGGTAAACACTGCCTTGGCTCATTTGCATCACTAGAGCTGACTCACAAAGAGAAAATATAGTCAATAAACAACAAACAACAGCGCAATCACTTTTGCTTTAGAGGGCACTCAGCACACGGTAGAAGACAGAGGATGAGCATGCAGAGGGAAAGCTGGATTAGACCATCACCAAAAAAATAGAAAAAGCTTAGTGATTAGTTGCAGCAAGGTCTGAGTCCAATACAAGGAGTGGTCCAGCTCCTGTCCCGTCTCAGATCAGCCTTTTAAAAAGTGGTCCAATCTCAGATCTAGTGCACATAAATAGATCTGTAATTGATTATTACAATACAATTACGGCAAAGGAGATGAGAGAAGGAAAGATGCTTAGTGCAAATGTGGAGTGACAGGCCCAAGCGCCCAGAACCAGGATTACAGTAGCCGTTTGCACACAGATGCAAAACGAGAGCAATAAGCGAAAGATAAAGAGGGAGACAGAAAAAAAGAGAGAGAGTTGGGGGTGGGGAAGGGCTGTCAAGCGCAGGGCAGAAGCTAATGACAACCCTGGCTTCAACTTCCACAGACGTCTTTGAAGGCCGGCTCTGATCGGAGCGTGATTGCCACCTCTGCAGGGCCACCACTCCTATATTAACCTACACTAACAGCTATTCAGTGAAAGTCACAGGCCCCTTTTTCACAAACGTGACTCCTGCCAGAGGCGGCCATCTGTGGAGTGGCCCCCGAGAGGCGGCCACCATGCCTGCATGTAGGGGGACAATGTTTGTATATGGCCTCGGTATTGCAGTGACAGTCGAGCTGAACACGGGGGCCGGTTAGAGCTGATTAGCTGCACTTCCCTCCTCAACGCGCTACAGTTATGAAGATTGATAGAAGCAGCTTAGAGCTGATTATGGGGCCCTGGAGATGCACGGGCCCATACCCCGAACAGCGCATTCTCAATGAGAGAAACATGCACTTGCTCAGCCCAGAGCGTGCATTAAGCAAACGGTGTAGCAATGAGAGGCAAATAAGAGAAATGGACAATGCCAGGGGTGCTTTTAAGAGCTTTGAAAAAATATGAATATTATGCTAATGAGATGCTTGCCTGTGGCCAAATCTAGGACATTTGAGCAAGAACGTTGTGAGCATTTACCAAATATCTAAGGCAATATATAGTGAACGAACCTGGATATTTAAAACTCACTCCAGGGGTTATGAGACGTGGCAAGCCGGGGGTCTATTTGGCACGAACAACACTGAAATTAATCTTGTTTTCAAATGAACCAGCCATGCTTTGAGACACCCAACAAATAAATACAGAAAATCTGTAATATTCAATATTAATAAACAATCTGGGTCACTTCTCTTCTAATATTTAACAAGAGGAGAAAATACAAGCATATAAAATACGCAATGATAAATTGGATCTATTATTTCAAACGTTTTAAATAGTTTTATGTATGTTATTAAAACAACGATGACGTACAACTCAAATAGTTCAATTAGGTTCAACATTACCAGCGAAAAAGAAAGAACAAAGACAGTTTTAGTTTAACAGTTTAAGTTGATTGTACTGCTAACAGTGCGCCTCCTTTGAAATTGATCTTTATTATCATGTAACCTTTTCATCAAATATGCAATAATGTGAGCAGGACAGGGTAGGGAAAGTTGGCCTCACACAGACTAATCCAGCTGACCTTTTAAACCCTCAGCAGAGGGATGAGCAGTTCTCAAGCAGCGGCTGACTCACTGACATAGTTTGGTACTCTGCTCCTGTCCTGCAGGGCACACAGAGGAGAAGGCAGGACCCTACTGCTTCCTTAGGAGGAAAAAAAAAACACATTAAAGACCAGGCTCTGTTTTTTTATTTTAACACCATGGTGCCTCCAAACCAATTTGGGTCTCTGCTGCCCCCTCCCTGTCTGTGAACATGTACCGTGTTGATGGAGCTCATGCCTCACACTGTAAACTCACACAAGGCTGAATAAGTAGGATGATTTTGATTTGAAGAGAAAACTGCAGCTACGTTTACTGGAGAGGTTGGATCAAAAAGGGTTGAATGAATGCATGAAAATGACGGGACACGGACTTATCGTGTAGATGAAAAGCTGGATCTCAAATGCAACAATTTATGTAAGAATAACTCAAACTCTTTCACCAGTATAGGATAAGATTAAACGGCTTTTAAGCTTTTTTCCTCTCCCAGTATTTCAATTTCTTAATTTTTATACTAGAAAACACAGCTGTGCCACATGACTTAAAAACGTATCATGTCAGTCGATATCAATAATCGTTAACTTTTTTTTTTTTACTTATTTAGAATAAGGACGAAGGAAAGAAAGAAAGAATAAATTTTAACTGTGACCCTAAACTTAACTAAAAATAACCTTAAAAAGAGAACAACATTGCTTTTAGAGGTTGAGAGGCTAAAGCCTTTTCTCTGCCTACATCTCCCAGAATGCTGTGCAGTCCTGGCTCAGAGCTCAGTAAAATCATCAACCATTATATTAAATCTAATTTCTATTCATATCGATCAGGTGTCTGTGGTGATATATATTGATATTGTTTTCATGCCCAGCCCTGGTATTAAAAACCATGATTCTATTATTATTGGGTTAACCTAAACTTTTACATTCATTAATGAAAATCCTTTTAATTTGCTTCAAAATGTAACAGCTCTTCAAATTAGCCAAAATAATAGAAAATTTTGATTATTACAGTTGTGATAGTTCATATATAATGGTTTTATTTTTTAATCATTAATTAGACAGCGATCAGAATTACATCTAACTTTTCCCTCTAGTCTGTTATGATTTATCACAGGTGTGTACAACACTCAAAAATTGAAATGTTCCTTCGTATTTGCAAAGACCTTTATAACTAAAGCCGCCCACTATGAAATTTGATCCAGTAAATGAACCCTTAGCAAAAAGTAGTATACTTGAAGTAAATTCTATTAAGAATACTTAAGTATAGGTTTAGAAAGTATACCGAACAATGTACTTTTAGTGTACTTGAAGTATTACTAAAGTAATACTTCTTCAAACTAAATTGGGACATTTTTAAGTTTACTAAAGTATACTTTAGTAAACAATAAAGTAAACAATAGTATAGTCAAGTACACTTGACTATACTATTGTTAAGTATATGAAATATAGTTTAGAATAAGTAAACTCTAAGTGCACTGCCTGATTGTAAGTATGAAATTAGTGCACTTTTAGTATACTTGAATAAACAACTTTTTGCTAAGGGAAATTTACACAACACAGCTTCTATTTGCTGTAGTTCCTAAAAAAAGGCCTAAAATCTGATCAGCATGTTGGACCTCAAAGCATACCCCAAATAAGCATCAGCTGAAAGATTAACTTCTTACATTCAGACAGAATGTGTGTCTTTCTTTCCCAGGGCTCAGTGGGACATAAAGAAGCTGGGCAACAGAAAGATGATTACTTCCTAATCTCTCCTGTTTTGAGTGGCAGCCCTTTCACTACATTGATGTTCTCCTACCTGACCCCTGACAATGAAACCCAATGTTCATTTTTGAAATAGGAGCCCTGTTTTGATGCTGACGGTAAGCACTAGAGGGGTAAACAAATGGGATTTTAACTTTCAATTACAATAATGACTTTTAGTGATAGGCCCACACAAACCTTAACCTCACCCCCTGCACGTACACACAGATTTACACAGACCCAGCCGTCGCCTCTCTATCTCACTGATTCACAAACACACACACATACTAAAGAACACACATTGTTGGAATACAATGAAGCCAATCATTGTGCAACCTTCATCTCTTGAAATGTGGTCACCTGAGCGACAAGATAACAAAACAAGGAGGTGATAAGCAGGGGATGGTATGGCCACATAAACACGGGGCTATCTTTGTTTTTGTCCTCTGCCTTCTCATTGTGTGAAAGCAGCAGTGGTCAGCCCTGAAAGGCATCATCTCTGCTGGTCAGCTCAATGTCTTCTTGAATTCTCCACTTATTCTATTGACATTTCCACACTAATCAAACCCTCCACCCCTGATTAAATTGACAAAACTTACAATGATGCAGTTTTGAAAACATAACTTTCTTGCAAACAGCTGAAATTCTGGATTTCTCTGAACGCTCCTGCATCCCACACAACAAAACCCTATCTTTGCACAACAAGCGGCTGCTTGCTGCTGAATAAATGATCAAAGGACTGTATAAGTAATCCTTTTAGCCACAAACAGTGGCCATCGGTGCTCAATGCCATGCAACTTAAAAATACATGCAAACGGATAAAAAGCATTTCTCCAAACTTAGAACAAAGTAAAAAAGAAAAAGGAGGCAATGCAATGGAGACACAGGAAAGGGGAGAAACACTTTTACATGAAAGATATTTCTTAAACTAATCATCAGGATCATAACATGTAAGGCTTAAGATTAATGAAAACCAGGTTAACTGGTGGGTGATAAAATGCTCTTAGGAGCGTAGAAATACATCCTGCAAACAAAAGAGATGATCAGCAACATTTCAGAGTCACCCAGTTTCTGTTTTATATCTTGCTTGGTTTGTTGTCTACTGAAATTACAGTCAATTGTTAGCAGCTAACAGCTAGCCAGCCTCCACAACTAATTCTAGTACTAGACTAGACTAGACAAGACAAGACAAGTCACTAGACTAGACTAGTCACTAAACTAGTCACTTGACTAGACAAGTCACTAGACTAGTCACTAAACTAGTCAATAGACAAGACCAGGCAAGTCACTAGACTAGACTAGTCACTAAACTAGTCAATAGACAAGACCAGGCAAGTCACTAGACTAGACTAGTCACTAGACTAGACTAGACCAGACAGGTCACTAGACTAGTCACTAAACTAGTCAATAGACAAGTCCAGGCAAGTCACTAGACTAGACTAGACTAGTCACTAGACAAGACTAGACAAGACAAGTCACTAGACTAGTCAATAGAGAAGACCAGGCAAGTCACTAGACTAGACTAGTCACTAAACTAGTCAATAGACAAGACCAGGCAAGTCACTAGACTAGACTAGTCACTAGACTAGTCACTAGACTAGACTAGACCAGACAGGTCACTAGACTAGTCACTAAACTAGTCAATAGACAAGTCCAGGCAAGTCACTAGACTAGACTAGACTAGTCACTAGACAAGACTAGACAAGACAAGTCACTAGACTAGTCACTAAACTAGTCAATAGACAAGACCAGGCAAGTCACTATACTAGTGACTAGACTAGACTAGTCACTAGACTAGACAAGACAAATCACTAGACTAGTCACTAAACTAGTCAATAGACAAGACCTGGCAAGTCACAAGACTAGTCACTAGATTAGACAAGACAAGACTAGAGTAGACTAGACAAGACAAGTCACTAAACTAGTCATTAGACTAGACTAGACTAGTCATTAGACTAGACAAGACAAGTCACTAGACTAGTCACTAAACTAGTCAATACACAAGACCAGGCAAGTCACAAGACTAGACTAGTCACTAGATTAGATTAGACAAGCCAAGACAAGACTAGACTAGACTAGACAAGACAAGTCACTAGACTAGTCACTAGACTAGTCACTAGACTAGACACTAGACTAGACAAGACAAGTCACTAGACTAGACTAGTCACTAGACTAGACTAGTCACTAGACTAGTCACTAGACTAGACTAGACAAGACTAGTCACTAGACTAGACTAGACAAGACTAGACTAGAGAAGACAAGACTAGAAAATAGAATAGAATAGAAAATCCCTTTATTGTCCTACAGTGGGGAAATTCTGGTGTTTACAGCAGCAGAAAGATTAGAGAAAAAATGGTCACACAAATGTGGACCTTAGAAAAATGTATAAGAGTTACATAATTGTGATGAGCCAAAAGATAAAAAAATAAAATACTGTACTGTGTTTTATCTATTAGCACAATGCTGTTTTACTTTTTCTATAAACCACCACAGTCCCGCAAGATAAACACAAACATGGGGAAAGCTTCTTTAGTGCTTCTGTAATCGGGATTAATTGGAAATCTCATGATAAATAATTAATAGACTCTGTGACTTCAATGACAACTACAGAACTACTTCCTGTCTGACTCAAAACCAAGAGCCTCGCACAAAGATATAACACTGGGAAGCTGTCAAAGCTCATAATCACAGCTCACTTTTACTTCCCAAGACAAAGTCATAACCTGAGAGGTTTCCTCAAAAGACTCATTTACTGTAGAAAAGGCTTTTTATCCTAACTACTAATGTTTTTTTTTTCCAGATCCTATTCTAAATTTTAATTGAAATAAAAATTTGATAAACAGTCTGTTCCATTTCCAGACAACAGACCACATAAAACACATCTTGGTGGATCCATGCATAATGTTTAAACACTTCTACAGTTTCTTGTGCTATCTTCTAAGCATTTATCTGGGTCCTTCATTTCTATTTTTGTTTATACATGCTCTGTTTTTAGGTTTATATATTTGTCAAAGTTGTTAACATTTTCTGCACAGATGCTGTTAAATGTGTTTTATTTTTCTTTCTTCCTGCATTTCTTTGCTAGTCATAAAGGCAGGCGCCCCTTTCTTCCAAAGCTCCTAAACCTATTGCTCAACTCTGTAGAGCATTTGATCTGTTATGCTCTAGAAAGCAATCTCATCTTTACAGAACGCTCATACATTGTAAGCTTACTTTAAATCACAGCTTATCACCTTAAAACTACAGGAAAATGTTTTTACAATTTCATAGATTTTCCTAAAACTCTTCAAAAGAATAAAGTCAGGTTCTGACCCAGTGCTAACACTGTTATATACTTTACACATTTGCTTGGCATTGTATGCAAACCAATAGAAAAGCAAAAAATAAATAAACCATTTTTAGTCCCAGAAAAGCCTCACCTGTCTAAATCCACCCGGGTTAGAAAATGCAGCTGCTTGCATTTTCCTACTGAAAGCAGCCAGACCCCAACGCAGTCTATTCAAGGGGAAAAGTCATTCTTCTTTGATAAATACTTTATTCTAAAAGGTTAACAGGGTAATTTAGCAATTTCAGTAATTCTTCAAGAGCATTTTCCTAGAGTGTGTATTTAACACAGTTTTAGTGTTTTCTTTTTTTTCCTCCAGTATTAGCAATGAAGAGCTTCTCCTTCCACTGGTCTATACAAAAGCAAGCTGCAGATAAATAAATACATTCTTTGCATGTAAAAACAAAAAGCCTAGTAGAAAAGCAGGCCACTGAGCTACAGAGCATATGAAGTAGAACACTTTATTCCAAAAATAAGTACAATTATAATCTAGCATGGCTGCCAAGGTCATCAAGCATCTGTTATCGACAGGAATATAAAGTTAACTTGCTGTTATACAGGTGCTGGTCATAAAATTAGAATATCATGAAAAAGTAGATTGATTTCAGTAATTCCATTTAAAAAGTGAAACTTGTATATTATATTCATACATTACATACAAACTCATATATTTCAGATGTTTATTTTGTTTAATTTTGATGATTACAAATGACAACAAATGAAAATCTCAAATTCATCATATCAGAAAATTAGAATATTACTGAAGACCAATAAAAACAAAGGATTTATAGAAATGTTGGCCAACTGAAAAGTATGAACATGAAAAGTATGAGCATGTACAGCACTCAGTATTTAGTTGGGCCTCCTTTGGCCTGTATTACTGCAGCAATGCGGCGTGGCATGGAGTCGATCAGTCTGTGGCACTGCTCAGGTGTTATGATAGCCCAGGTTGCTCTAATAGTGGCTTTTAGCTCTTCTGAATTGTTGGGTCTGGTGTATTGCATCTTCTTCTTCACAATACCCCATAGATTTTCTATGGGGTTAAGGTCAGGAGAGTTTGCTGGCCAATTAAGAACAGGGATACCATGGTCCTTCAACCAGGTACTGGTAGCTTTGGCACTGTGTGCAGGTGCCAAGTCCTGTTGGAAAATGAAATCTGCATCTCCAAAAAGTTGGTCAGCTGCAGGAAGCATGAAGTGCTCTAAAACTTCCTGGTATGTGGCTGCGTTGACCCTGGACCTCAGAAAACACAATGGACCAACACCAGCAGATGACATGGCACCCCAAACCATCACTGACTGTGGAAACTTTACACTGGACTTCAAGCAACGTGGATGAAGTGCCTCTCTTCTTTTCCTCCAGACTCTGGGACCTTGATTTCCAAAGGAAATGCAAAATTTACTTTCATCAGAGAACATGACTTTGGACCACTCACCAGCAGTCCAGTCCTGTTTCTCTTTAGACGCTTCTGACGCTGTCTGTGGTTCAAGAGTGGCTTGACACAAGGAATGCGACAGCAGAAACCCATGTCTTTCATACGTCTGTGTGTGGTGGTTCTTGAAGCACTCACTCCAGCTGCAGTCCACTCTTTGTGAATCTCCCCCACATTTTTGAAGGGGTTTTGTTTCACAATCCTCTCCAGGGTGCGGTTATCTCTCTTGCTTGTACACTTTTTTCGACCACATCTTTTCCTTCCCTTCGCCTCTCTATTAATGTGCTTGGACACTGAGCTCTGTGAACAGCCAGCCTCTTTAGCGATGACCTTTTGTGTCTTGCCCTCCTTGTGCAAGGTGTCGATGGTCGTCTTTTGGACAACTGTCAAGTCAGCAGTCTTCCCCATGATTGTGTAGCCTATAGAACTAGACTGAAAGACCATTTAAAGGCTTTTGCAGGTGGTTTGAGTTAATTAGCTGATTAGAGTGTGGCACCAGGGGCCATCAATTTTGAACCTTTTCACAATATTCTAATTTTCTGATATGATGAATTTGAGATTTTCATTTGTTGTCATTTGTAATCATCAAAATTAAACAAAATAAACATCTGAAATATATGAGTTTGTATGTAATGTATGAATATAATATACAAGTTTCACTTTTTAAATGGAATTACTGAAATCAATCTACTTTTTCATGATATTCTAATTTTATGACCAGCACCTGTACATTTAGACCTTCGGCTGTTCGGCCTCCAGCATGAGAACGGCTGTTTGATGAACCAGCAGGTATTTTTCCTCATAAAAAGTCCCTCGCAGTAGAGAAGGCTGCTTTTTGGTCTGTTGCTGGGGGCGCCTCCCTCTTATTTCCAGGCATTGTTGCTCCCTTCTGCACGCTATTTGTCTATGTTAACACATTTTAAACTAAAAATAACCCCAATATTACCATCTATAAAGATGCAAACAAATATACAGATAAATTCTCACTGTAAACTGTGTTTCTGTCCGGCACTGTATTTCTAGCGTATTACAACAGGACATGATGTGTGTTTTAATAGGACTTTATGCTACAAACCTAAAAAAAAAAAGTAGGTAATAATTGTGAGCAACAAAAACAGTGCAGTTGGTGGTTTTATTTTTTAATAAATCTTGAAAGTGTAGCCTGTATCCAAAAAACTATTCTTTCACTTTCCTGTCATGTACAGCTTTGAGTTGGACAATCCGGTAAAATCCCAGTAAAACATCATAAAAAGTGGGCTTGTAACATAATAAGATGTTAAAAGGTATAAGGGATATAAATAGTTTTGCAAGGGACTGCAAATTTAATGAAAATGTATAGAATAAAATTAGATTAAAAGAGGAAATTATCACTTTAGCCCCCCGGTCAGTTAATTCAGCATTTTTGATCAATGTTTGATCAGCATTGTTCTCCACTTTATCCCAATGATGGAATCTGTCAATATGTCTTTGATGCATCACTTTAGTCGCCTCAGACAACAGTTGTCCACTTCATTGCAATAATTAACGTTTGTCGTAGTGAGTGTTTGCTGAATAACTTCGACCCCCCCGTCCTCTCGACACTCTCTCAGGAAGGGAATTGGGCGAGCGTGAAGCACTCGTTTTTTTTGTCATGCTTCACAGGAACCCAGAAATGAGCGGAATAATTCTCCGCTCTTAAGCACGCTCAGAAGAGCTGAGCGCCACGGCTCAGCTAAGTCGTTCTCCGTGGTGCGTATAGCTCCCAGGCAATCCTGTCCGGCCAGCGTCAGGTTACGTGGCCACACATCCACTCAGCTCACAATGCGGTCATTTAGGAGCAGGTGATGCATGGCGGAGCAGGCACAATGATCCTGACTAGATGTCATAGAAAGGGGGACTCTGTGAAGCGATGCCGCAGTCCCTCGAACTGTCCTTGATGCACCTGGGTAGTGCTGTCTGGAGGTGAATGAAGGCAGCAGGAGGGAAAGAGATACGAAATATATAAAAGGAGAGGGAGGAAGGGGAGAAGATAGTTTGTTCTCTCATCTTTGGAAATTATATAAACTGCTGGTGGCTAGAGGAGGCCTCAGCTGTGGTGAAAATAGGCTCCGACTGCCTCACTCCCTAACAATCTCCTCCACATCTCCAAATCTCCAATCTCTGCCCCTGAGCAGTGGGAGAAGCAAACAAAAACCTCCTGCTCTCTGCTCTTTGTATGGATTTCATTTCCTCAGAGGAAGAGGACTCCCTTAAAATATTCAGCCACTTTAAAGCAGCACGTCAGACTGACCAGGCTATTTTCTTTGATGAGCTCCAACTCCTAATCCCTATCTGATACATCTTCACCAACACCATCAGTCAAGTCAGATACCCCACCGAATAGTTATTGGTTCAGAAATGTGAGGAGGAAAAAAGAGGAAACCCTGAGCTCCCTAACAGTGAACATCAGGCGTATAAATGGAGCTGTGTGACACTTTGGTCAATTGTGTTTCAGCACGCAGTCCAGATACGCCCTTTGAAACGGTGCTGGGCCACAATCCTCGGCCCCGAGCTACAGCTCCTCCAACAGAGTAATTCAAGTCTTCCGGTTAAGTTGGGCGGTGGGCCTGACCCTTTTGGCTCGGATGGTCAGTTACTGCTGACCTCCAGCGAGGTGCCAGTGAAACACGTCCATTGAGTGGGGAGCAGGACAAACTACCTCACCTGGCGCCTGCTGACAGCTCAGTGTTTTAAGCAGCAGTAAAGTTCAACACAGGTCCAGAGCGCGGCTGCTAGCCTCTGGCCTCAACAGTCCAGCTGCAGCAAAAATTAGTCAGACAGCAATCACTTTTAGAGCTGACTCTTTGCAAGGACTGATCAGAAAAACATAAAGATAGACTGAGAACTACAAGAGGGTTATGCTTTATCTACTGAGGCCTTAAGATTTATCTCATATTTCCTATTGCACTGATTTATTGATTTATTTTTCTTAATTCATGTTTGAAGGAACTAGAGCATTAAATACCAGTGACCACCATTCCTGAAAATGAAGGAAAATGATACATGGATTTTAAGATAATATAGCAACAATATGTTAACCTGACTCCGCCAGATGGATTTGCTCCGCATATTTGCTCCGCATATCCATCTGGAAACCTTCCGTAGAAGTAATTTTGGGAAGGGGCGAAAATACTGGTTAGCTGATTGGCCTATGTTGGTGATAGAAGGGCCAAATAAACCAATCAGATCAACGAAGCATATGACGTACTAACAGAGCGACGACAAAGAGGAGCCAACTGATAGATCAAACTCTTGCCAAAACCAGTCGGGAGAAGAGCAAAAGCATCTTTTCCTCTGAGAAAAGCCTCCAGAGCAGTGTTTTGCTCCTCTTTCAGTGAAGAAATACTCTGTAATTCTGATAAAACTTGCTCGATAGCCTAGTTTCATCGGCTGAAGCCGCCATGTTCTTTAGACTGAACTGTCACGCTTCTCGTTGCGTCACACCTCAACCCGCCTCAAGCCAACGCTGATTGGACGTTCGTTTGGTGAACGGCTCCAAATTTTCTTTAACGGAGAGTCTCCAGACTGATCTGCGAGTGAAACCTTGAAAGCTTGCGAGATCAGGATGGTCTCACGAGGCTAACAATATGTTGCCTACAGCTTTCTCTACCAGATTTGCACATCTAGAGAATGAAATGACCCCAGTTGGGTCTTTCTGTAGGTCTGGACTAATGCCTTGACTCCAGCGGTGTGTTCAGGTGAGTGGACTAAAGGAAAGGGAGCTTCTGACCCCAGACTGAACCCCTGTCATATCACCCTGTATTCAGCTCTATTCATCATGCCAAATGCAGATTTCAGGATTGTACTCTGACTTGTCTCTGCGTTACCAAAAACAGTTCACAGTTCCAGAAACGGCTGAATTGGACTCCGTCTCCTCTATGCAAAGTGTCCATCTGCAGTTCATTGACAATATTCTCCATAAAAAATGTCCCTGATGCAGAAGAGTAAAAATCTGTTGTAGATTCGGGCAGTGTTAATTTTGAATCTTGTTGCTCTTTGGGTACATGGCTGGTTAGAGGAGGAGGTTGGTCATGTTATAGTGATGCAGTGCACGGTTGTCGGGGGTTTAACTGAAGCAGTGATTTCAATGTTTTAATATTTTCTACATGTTAAATAGAAAAGTAAAGTGGTATCAGGTGCATAACATCAGTAAATATCCATCATTAGTCCTAATGGTGAGATTAATATCAGACATGAATATCTGCCCAAAGTTTTATATCCATAAAGCTCTACGTTAGAGATTTGTTTTCGTTTAACAAAAACTGAAAACAAAACGATTTTTCATTTGAATTTTATTATGCAGCTTTCATTGAAGGTTGTGTTTATTAGCCTTGAGAGGACAATGTTTTTTTTACAAAACACTAAGGATTTAGAAGAAATGTAATCTTGTATCTAGAACTGTCCTTCATTTCCAATACGATACTAATAGTATTGACTGATGCTGATATTGACCTGATCAGAATGAATCGTAAATACTTTTATTATTTATTTTACAGTGTGGAATGATAGAAAATGCTTGATTAATTGATATTTCTCACTCAGCATAACAGCATCAGTAAACCATCAACAGAAATGAACAGTGCAATTTTAACCTCTTACAAAAACAGGAGATGTTTCCTTCCTAGTAAGTATTATAATTTAACACTCAGTTAATCATGTAAAAGTTGCACCTTTGATCTTAGTACGCCTAGCTTTTTTTTGGTCCTTTTTGGGGAGAAAATACTTTTCTATAGTGCAGGTGCTTCAAGCTTATAGAATGAAACCAGTTCTCTACAGATTTACCAATTAACACATTTCTTTGTCACCTTTTCACTTCCCTTTTTTTTTTTGCTCTCTCAGGCAGGCAGGGCAAGATTATTCACATCCTCAACAGCTTCTCATCATCAGGCGAACCAGGCTGCAGTGTAGCATCATGCTCAGCTTGCAGGAAGGCGCTGTGTGCTAACTCCAACGTCAACAACTCAAAGCGTGAGAAAGAGGAGGCACGGGAAGACCATGTCAGATTAAAGTCCGTGGCATGAAGCTCATGCTCACAGGGAGAGATTTGGCCCGAAGCTGTTCTCCAGATTTTAGGGGTATTCCAGGTGTTACTCAGCACAGTATTCAGTTCCAATAGAAAGGCCTCACATTATGGGAAATAAGCAAAAATGCATCTCCAATCCAAGCTGAAAATATCTAGGTGGATCTTTGCTCTGTTACAGATGTTTCTTCGGTAAACCCATCGCAGCCTTTCGCTCCAACCATCAATCTAAAGCTTAGTGCAGCACTGCTAATGGGAGAAGTTATAAAGAAGCTATTTAAACACATCGCATGTCTCTAACTAAAGTCAAACTGCCTCTTCATTTCCAAAGGGGTCTGTTTAATGAATCTAATATCCTTGTGCATTAGAAATGTGATAAAAAAATTATCACGGATCATAACATCACTGTCAAGCAACTGGCAGGAAATATATAGTTTAGTTAACTCATTGATTGCTGAATTTCTGTGTGGAAAAGGGGACCAAGTACACATCCAGAAAAAGACTCGTTAGAAAAGATTAGCTGAGATTAATTGATGAGGTTAATTAAAACTGCCTGAACAACATTTTCTACTGAGGGACTAAGGCGAGGCAAATATCCATTACTGTAAAACTGTCCATAGCTGTAAATGGGTTATTTATTCTCCAGGTGCATAGTTTTATATCATTAAAACACTTTACAGTATATTATTTTATAGTTTATCCTTTAACTATTTACTAATATGTTATTCTTATAAATTTTTTGTGTGACCATTTTTTCTGTAATAATTTTGCTGCCATAAACACAAGAATTTCCCCATTTTGGGACAATAAAGGGATTTTTTTTCATTCTGTTCTATTCTATTCTAAAAACTTCCACTCAAGACTCTAACATATTTGTTATTTCTTCCATGACTTCTTTGTAAACATTTAGCACCATCCATATTCTCAGGGATTCGGACACTGCTGATAAAAAGCTATCCCTGCTGCGACACCGTCGCCACCTATAGGTTTGGCAGGACTTAGGGTGAGTTTTGGATATTTTAGGTGTTTACATGTGATATTTTGACAACAAATGCTTTACATTATCAACTTTTAGTAGGCTTGAGCACTGGTGAAGCACCTCCTTTCTTTGGTATCCTCTGTTAAATTCAGCCACAAGGACCAACTATCTGGGATTTATACCAGAATGAGCAAAGAGGTGATATTTCCAGCTTTAAACCTTAAGGTAGAACCTTGCTACAAAGTTTCTTTACGATTCCTTTAATAGCTAAACAAATAAAACGATTAATTTAATCAATATCGTAAGTTTGCTTTAACATCTGAATTGTCGCCCTTTATTTACTATTTCAAACAGCATTAAAGCCTGTAATGCAACACCCGGTCCCCCAACTAAAACATGTTGTTCAAATCTAATTTAAACGTTGCTGAGCTTGAGCGCTTGCCATTTCTATTCACAGTGCCGAGTCTTGAGACTCGTACATAATAATTACAGGAGAGCTAAAAGCTTTACAAATTTGAGGTAGCATATGTGAAAGATCTGGTAAGCTTCCAGTGTATTCCCCCTTGTCGCAAGACATGTGCCAGCTCATCATGCTCTAATACAACACATCATGCGTGTGTACGCTACGAACACAAACAGTCCCACACAACAGTCGTCTCTTGTCTGTCTCCGCAGTAGCCAACCGTAGGCAGCACAGAGCTGCAGAAAACAGGCTTAGATACACAGTTCTACATGAAAACCCTTCTTTTCCGTGAGCTGATCCTTCTTTGTTCTGCATAAATGCCAATTACATAATTCTCTCTGGCATGCAAATCAGATTAGATGAGGCCATGGCAGATCACCTATACTGCTCGGTCTAGTCATGCCTTCAAATCCGAAAGAATGGAACACTTCAGGACATGTCATTTTCACCCAAGATAAAATCAATTAAATACAGCAGTTATTGTAAAAACTCTACTGCTATGCGCCTAATAAATTATAGTTAATCGATGGTATGAAAGGACGTGTTCAGCCCTGGCATAATGGTATTCGGCTAAAAAAACACCGATGTGAAATTCTGATGTGAAATATCAAGGGTATTATCAAATGTTAGAGATGTCCAGGAGTATACATGACATACTGTATCAGCGGGATATTTGTATGCTGAGAGGAGACACTGACATTCAGCTTGTGGGCACTGATACACAGAATCACGCTGAGAAAGGGAACCAATGCAAATTAGCAAATCGAAGGAAAGTGACACTTTGCTGTTGGCTATAGGAAGTCATCAGTAAAATTCTGCGGCACAATACACTTGAGTCAAGAAATACACAAAAGGCACCTCATTCTTCTTTTTTTTTTTTTTTTTCAAATCTCGGTGCATGCATAGGGAAAGGGCATATGTGTGTATTTCTCCCCGAGTGTATGCACGCTCAGGGAAGAAGAGAGCAGAACCAACCAGAAGTTGCCTACCCCTAATGTGAAGTTTTAGGGATGCACAGACAGCTGGTGGAGAAGAGAGGCAAAGAAGCAGGAAGCAAAACGGGCAAAAAGGCAACATGAGACGCTAAAACGAGCTCGTGTCAAGATTCTTTACAGCGTGACACAAAAGCACATTATGTATGTATTCTTCCATGTATCTATTCATGCATTTTACATAAAAAAACTCACATGATTAAGTTTTGCAGCCTAGATTTAAATGAGGGAGTGAGTCTGTATCTAGTATCAGATGTTGAAGCAAACGGGCAGCGCTGCAATGTATGTAGGTTACACTGCTTTACATTTGCAATCCCAGTACTATTTCCCCTTCAGGCACTTTTTCTATAATGGTAATATGAGGTACACACAACACCAATGACATTAACTTGTTATTCCCTTTAGAGTGCTAAAAATATATGGAGGACAGAAATGACTCTAAAAGATTCCAGATGTATCTACAGAAAGGAATATCCTTTCTTTAATAATGTAATCAATTGTAATCTCAATCAAGTTTCCATTTAGGATCTAAAACCTATAATTGTGAGTTTTAAAACCTGGTGAAGCAATTTTGTTTTTGTCCCCATTAATTGAAAAATAATCATGGAAAATAAGCATCTTTTTTCAGTCATCATATGGTTCTTAAGCCCCCACTGTACTTTATTGGGATTCATGTGTCAGAATACCCACTAAATACAGAGTATATTTGAAAAGATTATTATGCGTTTTAATACTTCTGTACAGATAAAATTTGAAAACTGTAGCATACATCTACTATAAGTAGCCCTTTACCATTGCTGCATATCTAGAAACACTTTGCTGCCCGTTATTTGCTAAAAAAAGAGCATCTGTAAACTGCAAACAAAGTTCAGCCACTTAAAGGTTTCCACTTGAGGAGTTCTGGATAGAGCATATTGATGGACGAAAAATATGTTTTTTGATCTTACGTGCAAGATATTTAAATATGTTTTTACAATTTAGATAAAATTACTGCTCTAAGTGGGTCGCACTTTCAACTAAAAGCATGTTTTTGAGTCTCTATACTCCACGTAACAATTAATTGATTACTAAATGACTTGACAATTAATCCGATTAATTGTTTCAAGCCTAGGAATAATAATTAGGGGTGGGTAAAATAATTGAAGAATCGATGCATCGCACGCAAAATTCATAATCGATGCGGGAGCCCTTAAGAATCGATTCACCTCCTGACAGTTGGGGGCGCTGTCAGCACTGTACACAGAGGTGAAGACGGCTGTGTTGGAGTCACTAAAGGCTGCTGAAAGAGTCGAGCTGACGTGGGATGGCTGGACCTTGAGAGCGACTGACCCCTACGTAACCATCACTTCTCATTTCATACCAAATGAGTGGGAAATAGTTTCAAATGTGCTTCAGACCAGGCCGCTTCACGGCAGTCACACATGGAGCATGTTGATGAAGGCAATAAACGAAAAGGGCATAACCAGAAAAGTAGCCGCTGCTGTTACAGATAATGCTGCCAACATGCTAGTTGCTGTCAATATCTGAGCTATTACATGTTGGCTGATTCGCCCATGTGCACAACTTGGCATCCCAGGCTGCTCTTAAAACTCCTGGAGTCACACGGCTTCAAAAATCAGCACTGAATTGAATCGAATTGCATCGGATCGGGTCGAATCACAACAGCAATATTCGGAATTGAATTGAATTGCGAAGTTCCTAACAATACCCGGCCCTAATCATAATTCATAAAATTCCGTACGCCTCAAGAGATTTACATCAGAATTTTATCCAGGGCTATCCAGGTATAGGCAACATAAAAAGGCACATACATTTCTTGAATATCATTTGTAAAACAAGAATATAACTACTTAACTACTGTACATACATGCACTACTCTGTGTTAGTCTATTTTCAGCAATACTAATAGAATGTACTAAATATGTGAATATTTTGTGAAATACTGACTGCTAAAATGAATGCACATGTTAAAAGGAGCATTGTGTTCAGGATTCATTCTGCCTGCTGGGTCACAAGGTCTGATACAAATATAGACAATTCCAGATCTATGGCCAACAGTATTCAGTTGATGCAGCTCTGGCTTATAGGGAAGATGGACGTGACAGCCAGCAGCCACCTGTGACAAGCTATATCAGTCTGAGTGTGTCTTCAGGCGAGGAGGAGCGAACGCTGAAAGTGATGTCAGGAAATGTGAACGATGCACAGCTTATTTACAGCTTTTTTTTTTTTTTTTTGAGTGGAGTGGAGTTCTTTCCTGTCTGTGAAGCCCCGAGGAAGGCGGAGCCTGCAGAAAATGACAGCACAGATTGTGGTACCAAATCCTGCATGAATAGCAAAGTCACAGCAGTGCAAATTAGAAATGTCTGCTTGGAATACCCCCGCGGATCGGCAGAGAAATGTGTTAAAATTGGCAAGAAACATCTGAAACACAGATGTCTAACGGATGTTTCCCGTAACACTTCCTCCTCCTCTGACATGGTGAGCTGTCTCTCTTCTATTCATATGCTAATGCTCAATCAGGCTGCCCAATCCGGAAGCTTTTCCAGACACTCGCTTTTTTTTTTTTTTTTTCAAGCAATCAATTTACCTTGGAGGGAGATAAAAGCTTAAGGAGTCACATAAGAGGCGAGCTGGAGCAAATGGTGATATGAACTGAAAAAAGAACAGTTAAAAAAAAAAATACCAAGACGGGAAAAGAGGCAGTTGGGGAATAGCTGGATAATGTAGGTATAAACACACAAGTCAGTGCAGAGGAAAGCTCGACTGAAGCTCATTCTCATCTAAGCTGAGTCCCCCCCTACTGCAGGAGGGACTTCCAACACCTTCAGCTGCAATATAAATGTTAATAGAGTTCAGGGAAAGAAAACGAGGCGTAAACAAACAAATGTGGTATTCCATGCTTTGGGGCAGCAGGAGGGCCCTGCCATTGAGCAGTATGTGTTTGTGTATCCATGTGCTACAGGGTTGACGAGAGAAGAGAAAATGAAGATGGGGCCTCTTACATACTCAGTGTGAGCTGGGGCTATGGTAGCTCCAACAGTTGAGTCACCCAAATCTACCCCTCTAAAAACCGCCTGGATTCTACCTTCTGACAAGCAGATCATTTTAAGAAAAACAGAGAGAAGAGGTTGCTCCGTTTGGGAGCATCAAAAGGTGAATAATCACAGCCTTCCTTGCTAAAGGTGTCAAACTGCAAACGAAACTGATCCATTCCAGAGCTGTTTACTAGTCATTTTTCCTGTTCAAATCTCATGTCAGATGGAGAAGTTGGAGTCAAGTGTGAACCGTTTTTTCCTCTAGACCGATTCAAATCACTGCGTATTTAAATATTCTAATACAAACTGCTTGATTAATGGAATAACATGTTCAAAATTTTACTTTATAGCTTTGTTGTCAAACTGGAACAGTAACAATTTGATTAAATGAAGAAGATAATAATTGAACATTATTGATCTCACATTAGAGAAATGTACCTCTGCATTTAACACATCCCCTTGGGGACAATGGGCTTCCATCAAGGTGCGCCCGGGGAGCAGTGAGGGGTTAAGGGTCTTAAGCAGGGACCCAGATTGGCTGGCTGTGAGAGTGGGGCTCGAACCTCAGGATTCCAAGCTCTATGCCCTAACCACTAGGCCGCCATTCACCAAAGCTTCTTAACAATAGAAGGTATCAAACATACGTGGAAGTTTCAGAGCCTGCTTTGGCTGATATAGCCAAGCAACATCAAACATGACCAGGATGCAGTTGTTATTTTAGGAGCCCTCATTGCTAGTGTCCCTGGTTTAGAAATCCAGAACATCTTTATCTAGAGCTCAGATCATCTCAGTCTAAAAGCACTTTCACACTGGCCAAAAAACCTATCTTAACCCGGGAATTATCGGGTTTTAGTGGCAGTGGGAACAGCTCACTGACGCATCAGAAGGGGGTCAGACTCTGCTTTTCGGTCAAATAGGAAAAGAGCCAAAAGCCGATAGTTAGCGGGTTAACTCGGGTTTTAAGAAGGAAAGCGACTATAGATGGGTCTCCAAACACCTTACTGCCAATAGTTCCTTGAAATTAGAATAAAATTCAAAAAAGTGAGGAAGTGGGAAGCAACTGGAACATTACTTTTAAAAAAATATATTTACTGTGTATAACGTTACCGTGACAACCAGTCATTTGTTTACACTGTGGTGATCAACAAGGCAAAATGTGACTTTTAATTCATGAAAAAAAAAAGCTTGTGAGGATGAATTATCATTGGTCCCAATAATCTTTTACATTTGTTTGCCTTAACAGTTTAATTCCAGCAAAAAATTAAAGATGAAGATGGTGTCATATTGAGATGGAATCAATCACTATGCTGATTGGAGATTGCTTCCCCAAAACCAATCTTTAGAAAGCTTGACATGCGTTTTACAGATTCCAATATTTTCTTTATAAGTTCTTATAAGATCAGAACACGCCTTGAATGTTTTAATCTCATGTTATTTAAAAAAAAGGAACAAGAGGTGAAATAATAAAAAACTACAGTTGCACAAGATAATACCCTCAAATCTAAATTAATATTTCAGAGCATTGACAGTGGCTGACGCTAAGCTTTGCAGAAGTAGATAAAAATGGAGGCCAAGATCGTTTTCACTCCTCAGAACTGGCCAATCATCTCCTAGAATAAAAAATAAAATCAGGGCCAGTAAATCGGTACACCCCCACGTTTTATCTGGGGTATCCAGAGATTCAACTGGCTTTGGTACATTATTGGTTGTACTTCTCACTCAGTATATTAAACAATGAAGTACTATCTTGTGTTTTATTTCTATGCCCCCGTTAAAAAAAAAAAAAAATAAATAAATAAAATACCTTGATAAACCTTGGTACATTTAGTCAAGAACCACCACACTTTTTGAAACTTGAGTCCATGACTACAAGTCAAAGCAAAGCCACAGGTGTGAGTCCAAGTCAAGCCTGATGTTTTTTATTTTAAAATCTAAGTACCCTCTCTACCTTTCCCTTACCTAGCCCACATCAACCTGAGCATCCATCATGTGTGTTGCAGCATTTCCAGTGGTTGAAAAGTCACTGTATAAAAAGCCAGATAGTTCAAAAAAGAGAGAGAGGAAGTGATGAAGGCAGGTGGGTGGTAAACACGCAAATCCTCATTCAAAGCACAGAGGCTCCCACAACTCTCCGTCCCGACTTGTTCAAAGAGTTGGCAACCTTCAGACCAATTAGACATCACAGGGCAGTCTGCACAGCACCCAGCTTTCATATAAACGGCTCCCCATGAATTTTTAATCAGCTATAATTTAAGTATTTAAATAAAGATCAAATTCTTTCCGGCTGCACTGGGAAGAGCTGCCTGCCTCTATATGCGTGTGTGTGTGTGGCTGTATTTTCGTGCACTCAAAAGGAAGTGAGTCTGCATGAATGTGTTCATCTGTTTTACTCGCAGCCCCTCCCCATCCTTAATGCTTCCTCTTCCTTTCCCCTCCGCAGTCCCACCTGCCAGCGTTATGAGTGAGAGCCCGGCAGGTTGTCTAACCCCCAGCAGAAAATTTCCTGACTGACTGGTTGACTGGTTGACTGGCTGGCTGGCTGAGTGGCAGCATGTGAAGAGCAGGAGACAGATCTGCAGGGAATCACTGACAGATGTAATTAATGAGGTCATACTTGGAGTTGGCAGTCCCCTTCATATCCAATTGCTGACGACCACAACTGAACACACCTGCAGCTCCAAACGCAAGAGGAGGAAAAAAAAAAGACAAAACCACTTTCTGCAGACAAAGAAGGAAACAAAAGTAGGACAGATATTTAGGTGGTAATTTGTGCCTTTACAACCACAGATAAAGGTGTTTTTTATTTTTTTTTTAGCAGATAAAGAAGTAGTTCCTCAAACACTGTTGATTTATTTTTGTGCTATTTTGAAAATTAAATAAAAGTTGTGGAAGTAGGTCCTGAAAAAAAATGTAAACCTGACAAGTTTTCTAAAATAACATAAAAAGCAATAATATTTACATTTTAATCTTTATCACTTTGATCCCCTCGTAGCGTTAATGATATAAGGATAGCTTCTTTCTGTTTTTGCACCACATGAGTCCCACTCAGATAATACATTCGCTGAATAAAGGGATTTTGTAGCTAAATGTACAACCAAAAAAATACTCAACTAATAACAAATGTTATCAGCCTTGCTGTTTAAAGGACACCTATAGTAACCCTGGATGTTTACAACTCTAATAAACTACAATAAACTAATCCTACCTACCTAATTTCCTAGTTCTATGATTTTACAACCATATGTTCCCTGAGACAATTGACAAGAAGATTTAAGAAAGAGCAATGACAGACTACAAATACTGCGTAGAAATTAGGGACATAATTCATTTTTTATGCTTTCTGTTGTTAATCAGAAAAACAACAAAACCTTAAGTTACGATACCTTAGGTCTGGATATGATCCGTAATGAATCTATAGAGTTTAGATCTATGGAATTAAAAAAGATTCCTTTTTATTTTGTATGATTGTGCTTTAACACTAGGACTCCCAGATTTTTTTTTTTTTTTTTTGTGCAGCGCTGAAGCACCTGTTGGTGTTTTCTGTGCCTCGCCAGGGTGCTCTTCAGCAAGGCTGGAAACCTGCGGTCTGCCCGCAACTATTTTACCAGTTCGAGGATAAAATCACTTTGTAAAAAAGTGACATTCAAACAGCTCCAGAACAAAACCAATGGTTTTATAGCTGATATTTCCAGGAGATCATATACTACAGCCACAGGCCACCTTCGCGTCGGAGCTTTTACAGAATCCTTTCCAATCATCTGACCAGACACATCCATCCCGAACTGTGTGTGGTTATAGTAGACCACAGGCTCTGGTTTGGCTTTTGGGTGGATGTGGACTGGCGGAGGTGTTAGCAGTGCTTCAGCAAAAGTTTTACTATTGTCTGATGGGTCACTGATACGTCTGCGTTGATCATCCTCAGACACCCCAGTCCTCCACATCGGTCTCTCCTCCTCTGCCCGAATCGCTAACATCAATATTTTGAAGCATTTCTAAAGCCTGTTTCGCTGTTAGATTTCTTCTGAAATACATTTTTCCATGTTAGCCAAAGAGTTCTGGGTTCAATGTTGGTTGCTAGGCAACATTACTGAACGTCAATCAACCGCAGGAAGGATTTACAATGAAACTAATAGAGCGGTCAAAATGATCGAGGTAGAATTAATCATATTTATTTTTTACGCTTTTATTTTATTAAGAAAAACTACGTGAAAATGAAGGACATATAGAAATAGAAAAAGTCAATTAAAATGAGCAACATAAGATTAATTTTCAATATAGTTCTTTCCCTTTAAAATCTCAGAACCATAAAAAAAAATGATGGCCATGGAAGTTCCAGTGTTAATGATAAAGTAGATACAGTAAATAGTTGATCCAAAAAGTTGAGATCGAGGACAACCATCAACATATAGACCTGAATTCAGAAGAGCCACAGATTCTGGAGCATGGACCATAACTAGTTATTTAGTCTCAAGTGAAGAAAAGCATACCCACAGTATGATGCTGCCACTCTGAGAACAGGTCATTTTTGGGGGTTAAGTACTGTATTTTCTGCCACCAAATGAGTTTGAGATGGGTTTCACAAAGTTTTTCTGCTTGTCATCCCTCTATAAAAGCTACATTTATGCAGATAGCTCTGTTAAATGTATCTACCACCAAAACTCTGGAAACTTTACATTATATAATCAATTTTAAAATTATGTAATTTCATTTATGTAATCAAATACATCAAGAAACAATCAAAGAAGTTTAAAGTTGCAATGTGACAAAATGTCGAACAGTTTATGCTGTGAGAATATAATCATATATTTCATAAATATCGCAATTCTATAATGGTTAGTGGGTGTTATAGTTCGAAAAAAGGTTGTGTCTGATGAAGCTGCTTCTAATACCGAAGCACTAAGTCCTTAATTATGCTAAATGTCAAAGAGTATTCCATTTCCATCTAGACCATATTATATGATCTCCTGGCCTGGTTTCCCACTCTAGGGTGCAGAGTATTTATTACCTGCAAACAAGCAGGAAAACAGGCCTTGTCACGTCTCACTGGAGCTCCCTCACTCATCACTAATATGTGAAAATATGTATTCAGGTCAAAGATTTCAGACCTTCCCTTGAGATCCTGTCAGTCTTCAGCCCTCCTTAGTGCAAACATGCAAACAAACACATGTAAGGAAGCATACAGTATGCTAAAACTGTATGCTTCCAGGTAAGGACAAAATTACGCTTAGTGCGTCATTCTGACATACAGACATGCGGCTGTGATGCGAACATGTTTGTGCTTTCATTTTTGTTGGAGTATGTGAGGCTGACCACCCAAAGCAGCTTCAATGGAGCACTTACCAACCCTGAAAACAAAGGACAGCCTTGGCAATGCTCTTGTTATCCATCACCTCTTCAGTCTTGCATAAATAACTCTTAATAAATAGCATCATCATGTCAGAGAGCTTTCAGCTGCATGGCCTCCCCTGCAGCCCCAACCTATTTTTTCTTCACTCTGCACTTTTATCCCTACTTGTTTTGCATTTTTGCCTCACTTAGCATGAAGGCGTACAAAATATTTTGAAACCGGGTTCCTAGCGACTGTTCAAGGATGGAAGATGCAATTTTCTGGCACAGTCATCTTTTCGGGTGCAATGTTGAGCTATGGCGAATTTAAAACCCATTCCATTTGGCTGTGCCCGCTATTTAGTGAGGTATAATCAGAGTGGGTAGAATGACCTATTATAAACTGAACACATCCTAATTTACAAAAGCACAGATAGTCAGCAGATGTTTGAGATAAAAAGGGAGAAGATTGCAGTTTATTTATATTGAGTTGATCAGACATATTTCTAAAACATTTTACATTAACCCCTGTCACCCTGTGTTCAACTTCAAACTGAATACCCTGCTTTTAAAATAAATATTTTAGTCCAGGGAATCGGAGACTAATTTTCAAATGTTTTCTGCAACACATTTTTCTATAGCCTGCAGCTCCAGCTCTGTCGCTATGGCTGCTCTAACCTCTTCAGCTCTGTCAATCACTTTGAGCTAATGTACATATAACTATCGGTACCAGTGCAGGAGCGCTGTTGCAGACTCTGAGCACTAAACTGCTTATCACAGGTAAATTGTCCTGCCACTAAAAAGCTTAATCAGCATGTGTGAACTCATTATGTAGGGTTTAAATGTACCAGACTTTATTCTACATCTGATATACCTGGAATGTAGCCTACATTTTCTGCTAATTTTCCTATGCATTTTGTTTTATAAATATATTTTAAAAAATTTTTACATTACTGTGAAGTTTTAACAGAAATAGCAATAGACGAGTAGCGGCTTATAATTACAAAAAAAGCTATTAGCAATATGGCGGTTTAAATAAATAGTATGTACACTGGAAAAACTATCTAGAAATAAGTAAACATTTCTTAAATTAGCTGCATCTACCCTCAATTTGAGTAGGTAAATGAGGTAGTTTGCCAATGGAATGAGTAGTTTTACACAGTAAATGTTGCAGTGTTAAAAGTAACACTTTGAGAGTAAATTTGGTCCCAGACTAATTCAGAGTGGGACCAAACTCTTGAGTGTTACTTTAACAATGCAACTAGGGCTGCAACTAACGATCATTTTAAAAATCGATGAATCGGACGATTATTTTTTCGATTAATCGATGAATCGGACAAAAAATATTTTTTATATTAACCTCTTTATTCCAAAATAAACATTTTAGACAGAACAAACAAGCACACAAGTACAGGTTGCTCATTAACTGTACTGGTGCAATATGAAAAATAAATGTTTGTGTTAAAACTACGCAAACTTACATGAGAAATGTAGCTGTACATCCACAAAATATAGGCTACTTTGTTTCATAAAGCGCAAAAAAAGACATTTTTGTTTTTAAAAGCCCCTAAGGGGTTCAAACAATAGGCCCCCCCATTTCAACAAATGAGTTTTTTTAGACTAGAAGAGTTCTGCCTTTTAAGACAGGAAAGTATAACAGTTAAAGTTGCTGCTTGAGAAAATACTGAACCATAGAGATAAAAATAGCCCTGTGATTCAAATTATAAATTGTATTTGGAATAAAAATGAGAGAACTAGGGGTGTTAAAAAACACATCCTCCAAAGACAGATATTTACATGGGAATGTGGCAGATAATTAATTGACATATTACTGATCTTGCTGGATTTTATTCTGCTTTACTTCCATAAATTGCAGGATCTTCTTTACTTTATCTTTGCCAGAAGATTTAAACTTTAAAAGCCTTGCCCTCATAATTTGCAAGTTAATTTATTTATAAAGTAAATGTAAACGCAGCTTAAGCTAATTCAAATGAACTTAAAAGTAAAATAAGTAGCCAACCTTATCACTGTCTGTAACCTACTAACACGGTAAGGAAAGTATCAGATGAGCTACCTGAGAAACTAACGTAACGTTTCCCCACTTTAAAACCAAACAAACATGGTGGTTCCGTGCCATGTTAATTTCTTTTGAAAAAAGTTGCATGTTATCACTTTTTTCGCTTTACAAAGCGCAGGCTATTTTAATTATTGTGACCAATTTGCGCCGTCAATCCCGGTGCATGCGCGCTTCATTTGCAGTCTGGACGCTGAGGCTCTGACTGCAGCGCTGAGAAGGACTCCTGCGGGAGTATGGGGAGGCGCCCCACGGCAGAGTTAGTCTGACGTAGTCCGACTCAATTCTAGTCAGAATATGAGTCTGATACTGCTCCATAGAGCTGTGATTATGGGGCGTGTTTCGAACGAACCAGGAAAAAAAATGCCTCTGCACTCAATTGGATAGACCTACAACCAATAAGAGCAACGGAGTGCGTGACGTATGTTAAGCGAGGCATAGTTGTTGTCCACAAAAATCAAAGCATGCAGTTTCACGCCTAGAATAAGAAGATGAGACTTGATCGCGTTTCTCTGTTCCTCTTTTAAAATTAATTTGCTGTCGATATCTTCTAGAACAGACCTAATAGCAGAATCTACTCACCCAAACTCTCCGGCGGCAGCCATTATTGTTGTCACCAAAGCGCGCTTTGGTCAGGTGGTTGATAACGTTACTCTTGATCATCTGTCCATCATCGTATAAAACGCCCTGACAATTTGATTTGATCGCCTGACAGTGGGCGATAATACTCGCTCTACTATGGAGCAGAGCCAGACCGAACTTCCCCGAACTCAAACCTTGTGGGCGGGACTAAGTTCGGACTGGCACCCAGGCTACAGCAGAGTAGGAACGATACATGCTTTCACGTAAGAGTCTCCAAAAGCCGCCAGTGAATCCGAAAAAAGTCGCCAGATTTGTCGGTAGTCGCTTTTTTGAAAAATAGTCGCTGGAGGGGTCTGAAAAGTCGCTGAGTTGGCAACACTGCACCTGCGGCGCTGACTCGCTCTGCCATATTTTTTTTTCTTCCTCTTTCAGTCAAGAGGCAGTGATGACGGCGCGGCGGATGACGCAATAATCGCGCGACACAACTAATCGATGATGAAATTCGTTGCCAACGCTTTTAAAAGTCGATTTTTATCGATTTTATCGATTCGTTGTTGCAGCCCTAAATGCAACATTTACTGTCTACTCTTAAAATAAGATAATCAGATAACATGCACTTGAAATAAGACAAACCAATTATTTTTTTCTTATTTTGAATTTAAATGATCTTGTTCCATTGGTAAAATGTCTTTTACCTCCACAATCCAAGAACAAATGCACTTATTTTAAGACAAAAATTACTTGTCTAGATTTCGATTTTTTTCCAGTGTATGCACTCTGACTTAGTTCTATTATAACTCAGCCTTTTTGGCTAATATCAAACCAAATCTAACCAAAAACATCTCATAAATTGAATGTATGACCATTTGATGCAGTTGTTTCAATTAATTGTTGAAGAACAGCAAAATCTATCATTAGCTAGCACTTTAGCTAAAACGTGCTAATACTACAGTTCAGCTATAGAATGCTAAATCAAACATAGCACTGTATTAGAACTATTTTTGTTTTTTTCAAATAACAATTGCTATTTTTTTAATATATGAAAAAATGTATATTCATTTGAGTTCACAAAGCAGCAAAAATTATTTCCTGTTTCATTTATTAAGCTTAGCAACTTGGCTAGTAAGTTCATGCTAACACCAAAGTGGTTAAACCAAATTCTCATTTACAGGACAAGATTTTAGTATAGAATTAGAATTGTGTTTTTTTTTATATTCTGTAAAATGTAAACAGAAGCTGATCAGCGAGTAAATAATTTAATTCTTTTATTCCTGTAAGAAGCCCGCATTAAAAAACCTGTTAGTTTTACCGCTAGGTTCAGATACCAAAGTAGCCCCGCCACAGGCCTACTCACTATACTACTTTAACAGGATTTTTACTAAACTACATCTTAGGAAGGGGGCGACACTTGACTTCCAACAACTCTTGAATCAATGATGAAAATTAATTTGCAAGCTTAAAATCTTATTGACTTTAATTAGAGCTAATACAGCTGTAACCACTAATGCTGCTAATGAGCATGTAAACCAAATTTAGTGTGAAGGGCAGTTCCAGAGTAAGGGTGATATCTTCAGAGAGTGTTGCTGAAAGTGTTGCTTTGTTCACTGCTCTGGAAACGCACAGATGACACTTTAATAAGTCCTTGTTTTCTTGCTATATCTTTTATTCTTTCTTTGATTAGCTAAATAAGCTAAACTAGTGTTACTGTTCCAAATTTTGATTTAAATTTATAGTCATTCAATCAAGAAGTTTGCTTCTCAAACTTTAATTTTTTATATTTATCACAAAAACTGGCAGGCTTCAAATTATGTTGCCATTTACCATAAACAGTGTGGTAATCTGTAATGGCATTACAGTGACCAAACCCTAATTTGATAGTATTTTATGTTTCCTTTCCTAATTCCACAAAATATTCTGGTAAAAAAAACCTTTGAATTGAATTCTCTTAAATACAGCATTTCTTAATTGTTACGTACTGATTTTATTTTGGAGCTGAAGCATATCTGGCCTGAATCTACTAAAAAACTATAAAACTGGCATTTATTTTATTGAATGCATCATGTTTGTGCAAATGGAAGTCCTCAAATGTTGTTTATCTGGATCTTTTTTGGGTTAAAGGTTTTATAAATACCAAAAGGAAAGAAAGGGTTCAATAGAGAGATTTAACTGCTATTTCTAATGGTTGATGAACTGAAATTACACAATAAAGGAACAAGGAATGATGAATTTTATCTTTCCAACTTCCCTTACACTGTTTTTTTTTTTCTATTTCTATCTGTTTGATGATGAAACACCTGACAAAGAAACACACTTCAATTGTTATCATTGTTTTAACAAAGCTTTGGCCTGGCATCCATGTTCCTTCTTTTTTTTTTTTTCCATTTTCTTTTTTCACACTCAACCTCAAAGAGCAGTGTCATGTTTTATCTGACCATCTCACACAGAGCCCAGAAAGCCCATCTCTTTTATCTGGCCACCTCTGTCTCCCTCTCTTTTTCTCTGTCCTTTTTCCCCCCCTGTACCAAACACATATGCCTGAGGGGCAAAAAAGTAAAAAAAAAAAAGTGATTTATCCTTAATAGCGAAAGGAAGAGCCGCTTTGTTTTATGTTTTTTGGGTGGAAATAAGTCAAAGGTTAACATGGCCATCAAGAGAAAGAAAAGGTTGGCTTAAAGTGTAACACCAATACTTTGTAAGATGTGTAGGATCAATCAGCAGTTATAGTAGATGAGATCCAGTGATGCAGAAATGACTGCAGAAAGAGTAATAATGACACTCGGCGCAACTTCATCTTCACCTGCACAAGCACTGAGCCCTTTTCCCTCGGGCTTCTCCGTTTTTTATTCTCTCCTTATATAGAGTTATGTCTTTCACTGTGAAAGACACCGCTTAAGCCCTTTTGACTATAGCCAAGTTATTTATAGACAGGAAGGTTCCACAACAGATCTCCATTTTCCAAAGTTGGAAGAGAGATAACAAGTCATTTAGAACAAAAGTGGCTGTCAACCTGCGCTGCAAAGGAACAGATTGACTAAACGCCTGGGCCCACAAGTTTGCAGGATCTGTAAAGGATCCAAAGTAGACAATGAGATAGTCTTAACTGCTGAACAATGAGGTTTTTAAAAGTACAACAAATTCCACTGGGTCTACTAGACATATAGGCTGCTAAAAGATTGTGACCACTGGTAGGTGATGAATGATTTGGTACCGAGCATACTTTAGCTTATAGCCCCATTAGCCTGTAACTACAGAGAAAGGGTCAAAGAAAACGGTGAACTCCCTGGCAACATAAAGAGCATGGGCTGGCTGCAGCGGCCAGAAAGATTCATTAATCTAAAAGGAAGAGACTTGGTAGGTATAATTAGGCCTCCTGACACAGAGAGCCTCGCCAGAGCTGTGTTTAAACCCTTTAAGGCAGAAACAGAAGCCTTCCCAGTATGTTAACAGTGTTTAGCTGTTGAACAGACGGATCAATGAGAGTCGCTGATTAAAAGAATTTCCTTGTCTGTTCCATTGTTTATTTTTTGTGTTACTTCTGAGCTAGATCTATGAAAGTCGGCCATTCATAGGTAGTGAGGTGGCTTTAAGACACAAATGCACCTCTAGCTGGCACAAAGGCTTCCAGCATCACCCACACTCTCTAAATATAACTCTTTTTCCATGGCCCCACCATTTGTGGGACAGAGTTCAGAAGGGCACTTGCCCGAGGAGGTGTCTACAATAACATTGTTTGGTAGACCCGTGGAACACGACAGTCAACACCTTCCTTCATAAAAAATAATAGCGTTATCAAGCCTATATACAATGTAGTGGACGAATGACCCAAGTCACAGAAATCTTTTATTAAGGACAAATAAAAAAAAAATGTCATCAGTTTGTGACATGTAATCCTGTCAGATATACAGAAGGGGACACCTGGTTATCTGTTACACTCCTAGAGAAACTAATATATTAGTTTACTTAATTGAAGGTGCAAAGAAATATTTGTACCCAGGTGGAAAAAAAGAAGCAGATTATGAGTCCTAAACATTACAGACATAAATGCAGAAGATGAGTCCCCCCCCGCCCTGCTTGAGGCCTAATTTTATCCGAGCTGTCTCTGGACAAGTTGCCAGTGCATCACGCAGCAATGAGATAAACAGTCATGCAAACACACAAACCGTCTCCTAAGGTCAGTTCATAACCACCAATTAGCCTAACATCCTAAAGTGTTTCAGGGCTGTGGAAGGAGGATGCAGTACCTGGGAATATCAGCTTGTTAGACATGAGGAGCAAAATGCAGACTTCTGCCAAAAAGGACTGCACATCTGATATTTCAGCTCGGGTCGTTTTTGCTGTGAGGCGACAGCGCTAACCAACGCACCATTATGCTGCCCTCAAGGAGCAACGGGAACGTCAAATTAACCCCCCCCTCCCTCCCTTCTGTGCATCCATGTAATACAAAGCAGTATGTAAGAGGTAGAGCTATTATCATAAGAACTATTTGTCTCTGTTTCTTCCAGGCATACATCCTGGCAATTATTTATAATACCGTTATAAATCCTACTGTTTTACATTAAGTGTTATAGAGTTAAAGAAAATATTGCCAAAAGCTTCCTGGGTACAAGAAAAACCCAGCTCTTATGAGATTTGTGCTAAGGCTATATTTGACTATTATTTCTAAGTGCAAAGAATGCTACGGGAGAGATGTGGAGGACTATAAGTCACAGCACCAGTCATAACTGGCTCGAGTTAAAAGCAAAAACACAATGCACACAGCCTTGTCATTTGGGAGAAACACAGCCAGTAATACATCCATTAGTTGTGGTGTGTTTAGAGATGGAAATTTAAGCCTTTTTCAAACGTGGCTCTGCTGGCATCATCAGTCCATTAAAGCAACATTCTGTCAATCACACACTGATCACTTTTATGTGATTTATCCCCATGAATCTGGGAAACATTTGTTTTATTTCCAATCCATGACCAATCCAAGTATTCATATCCTTCATAAATTGCTCATCTTGTCACATTACAATGACAAATGTATGTTACTTGTATTTTAGGAGGGAAACCAACTCAAAGTAGTATATACTGGTGAAGTAGCAACAAAGCAATGAAAAGTTTGATTTTCAGATCAGCCAATGCCATGCAAAAGACAGACAGACTAATGGTCAGATAAAACCAGATTAGAGTAGTTTTTCCTTCAGAGAAAAACTGCTGAACCCACCATCCCTGCAATTAAATGGTGGCGGCAGCATCAGGCTGCACAGATGTTTCTCACTGCAAAAGACAAGGAAACTAAATCTAACTGGAAATCTAAAGAAAGACGTGGAAATTGCTGAGCATAACTTGAACCCATCATACTTGGCTCCCCTAAAATTGTTTGCCAAGAATAGAATATGAAAATAATCCCAATTTTTGGATTTGTGAAGCTTGTAGAGAAATCCTTTTCCACTTGCAAAGATTTGCTGCAAAACTTTACCAAGTTAGTTTTTTTAAAAACATTTAATAACATTTTTCTAGGGCTGCAACTAACGATCATTTTAAAAATCGATGAATCGGACGATTATTTTTTCGATTAATCGGACAAAAAATATTTTTTATATTAACCTCTTTATTCCAAAATAAACATTTTAGACAGAACAAACAAGCACACAAGTACAGGTTGCTCATTAACTGTACTGGTGCAATATGAAAAATAAATGTTTGTGTTAAAACTAGGCAAACTTACATGAGAAATGTAGCTGTACATCCACAAAATATAGGGTACTTTGTTTCATAAAGCGCAAAAAAAGACATTTTTGTTTTTAAAAGCCCCTAAGGGGTTCAAACAATAGGTCCCCCCCTTTCAACAAATGAGTTTTTTTAGACTAGAAGAGTTCTGCCTTTTAAGACAGGAAAGTATAACAGTTAAAGTTGCTACTTGAGAAAATACTGAACCATAGAGATAAAAATAGCCTGTGATTCAAATTATAAACTGTATTTGGAATAAAAATGAGAGAACTAGGGGTGCTAAAAAACACATCCTCCAAAGACAGATATTTACATGGGAATGTGGCATATAATTCATTGACATATTACTGATCTTGCTGGATTTTATTCTGCTTTACTTCCATAAATTGCAGGATCTTCTTTACTTTATCTTCGCCAGAAGATTTAAACTTTAAAAGCCTTGCCCTCAGAATTTGCAAGTTAATTTATTTATAAAGTAAATGTAAACGCTGCTTAAGCTAATTCAAATGAAATTAAAAGTAAAATAAGTAGCCAACCTTTTCACTGTCTGTAACCTACTAACACGGTAAGGAAAGCATCAGATGAGCTACCTGAGAAACTAACGTTACGTTTCCCCGCTTTAAAACCAAACAAACATGGTGGTTCCGTGCCATGTTAATTTCTTTTGAAAAAAGTTGCATGTTATCACTTTTTTCGCTTTACAAAGCGCAGGCTATTTTAATTATTGAGATCAATTTGCGCCGTCAATCCCGGTGCATGCGCGCTTCATTTGCAGTCTGGACGCTGAGGCTCTGACTGCAGCGCTGAGAGGGACTCCTGCAGGAGCGGGGGGAGGCGCCCCACGGCAGAGTAGGAACGATACATGCTTTCACGTAAGAGTCTCCAAAAGCCGCCAGTGAAACCGAAAAAAGTCGCCAGATTTGTCGCTAGTTGCTTTTTTGAAAAATAGTCGCTGGAGGGGTTTGAAAAGTCGCTGAGTTGGCAACACTGCTCCTGCGGCGCTGATCGCTCTGCCATATTTTTTTTTCTTCCTCTTTCAGTCAAGAGGCAGTGATGACGGCGCGGCGGATGACGCAATAAACGCGCGACACAACTAATCGATGATGAAATTCGTTGCCAACGCTTTTAAAAGTCGATTTTTATCGATTTTATCGATTCGTTGTTGCAGCCCTACATTTTTCCCCATTTCACACTCATCTATGGCATTAACGCCATATGAACTTTTGTGAAGTCTGATGTAATGCATTTTATTTTGTCTAACAAGCTGCTCATACTATAATTTATATACATTAGAATTTTAAATAATTGTAATTATGTGTAAGCTTGGCTCTTGTTACTGATAGGCTGCCTTTTTAATAGCAAGGATGCAACTGTTGGTGTTTGACTCTGCAACATATATTGCCGTTTGCTAGGCATTCAGGCTGAAAGAAGAGGCAAAGGTATAAAATAAATGAAACCAAAGGAAAGTCTCAAATGTTCAGCAAGGCTTCAAAACATATACATTCCATTCAATCCAGTTTCATATATGAGTTTAGAGAAAAATGAAAAGGTTGTTGAGTCAGTCATGAAACACGTTCAGTTGCCATGAGATTAATGGAAAAAGGGGGGGACATTTCAGAAAGGTGCTTTAGCCAAACATTTTCACTCATCCAGTCACTGAGCCACAGTGTAATTGTATGTTATTGATAGAAGCAAAGCTTTCATGTTTCCACACACCAAAAAAAAAACCCATAAAAGGAAAAAATAAACATTATCAGTGTGCATGCTCTATGGCTGGAATGACTGATTAAATTCAGCGCATCAATAAATACAGAACCTCGCTGATGACATTTACATGAAAGCTGCACTCATAGCCTGCTTAATAACCACTGCCAGCCGTGCCCTGGGTGGCACATCAAGCCATATCCGAATGCACTACTTGGGGACGCATTCCTTAAAGAATAATTAACAGGGCCATTTAAAAGGAGGGGGGGAAAACTCATAGCAGCCCACACACTCAATTAACACAACCCCATTTTTGCACTTTCCCCTCAATTGTGTCCTAAACTAACTCGGTTGAGTTGGCACTATTAAGTTATATTGGTGCTGCCCGCATGGAGAGTTGCCCTCCTGCCTGTGATAGGGAACCAACTACCCTGTTCTTTTAGGCTCAAAAAAACAGTTTTCAAGAGAATAATGGTGTACTAATCTCTGTCTGCCTGGTCAATAAAGGCCAGCATCTGTTTTAAAAAGCGTCAGTGCAATCAGGTACACTTATTCAGTGTTAAGAAAACATTGTTTTATATTTCTGATTCACTTATTGTAACTTTTTATTTTTTTCACCATTTCACAAAGTTAAATCAAAAGGACAGAGGGGTATTGATGAGCACTTTGTGGTGATTGTTGTCAATGCGCTCAAAGTCAGCCTCATCTGACCCAGCAGAGTTTAGCAAACTACAAATATTTACATTTGTAATCGTTGGACAAATAAAGCATTACTCCCAAACAGCAGATTTTAATGAATATCTGGTGATTTGTAGAAGCCTACCTTTGCTAAACGTACCTTCCTGGTTGTTGCGGCAAGATATATATGTACCATTATCAAGCTAAGTGTCCAGTGGTTATAATTCATGCCATATTTAGGCTCCTGAGAAAGACAAGGTCATAGATTGCCAATCAGTATGTTTTTGGAAAGTTATTATCTCCAAGTATAGAGACTTAATAAAACCAATGTTCCGGTTAGATTTATTCTAAAGGGATTTGCTAGGGGTAAAAATGTCACGGCCACCAGTGAGATTTCTGAAAGACAGGCTGGACTGGAGTAAAACTGCAGAAGGATTGATTCTTTCTCAGGGTTTTAAAGCATATTTAGCAGATGTGCAGATCAATTGATCCATGCCAGTACACATATTTATCAGCGAGCACAGCTATACATTGAAAAGGAATGTGGCTAGTATGACCTTACTTCAATATATTGGCCTTGTGCTCTGTAACACCCAAACACAATGTCCTAAAAATAACTCATCTTGCAGCAGTCATTATCATTGGGAACACTTCAGAAAACAGCAGCCTTAGTTGTGTGTAAACAATCAGTGGAAGGGGGAAGAAGAGGGAATAAAGATAACATCCAGGCTGGAAAATTCATCAAGAGCCAGGGAGGGATGACTCATGAAAATAAGTGACTGAAATGATTTGGAGAAGGACAATAAGGAGCTTTGAAGCTCTGAGATTACAGTGCTGATGGGGCAAACCGGGGAGCCTGTGTTTTGCGACGGTAATGTAGCACACACTGTGCTGTGTGCCGGCTATGGTACTCACTCTTCTGGAAATACATGTAGGACACAGCTTCATCAACCCCCTGGAGGGATGCAGCCATTACATTCACACCGCTCACCTGGTGAGGAGAGGGACAGGCCAGTGTCTTTGCTCCAGTGCAAGTTCATCTCTGTCTAAAATCTCTCCCCTCCATTCAATGGCCATCCGTCATTGTGAAATCACTGCCTGTGTCCCTCTTTGGAATGTATTATCAGATAAAATAAAGTAATTGCCTTAGTTAAAAAGAAAAAAGTATGGGCTGTAATTAAGCATACTTCAAAGAACATATGCTTACATCTCAAACTGCTCATTAATGGTTTACTTTTAAGGATCATTAAAAGAAAAAAGAATAACGAGGACCACTGCATAATCTGATATGTAAGTGAGGATTTGTTAGACGCAGCTCAGTAGATCCTGCTGCTAAAGCTAAATGTAGGGGAGCATCTGGTTTCAGGCTTTCTTGCCTAAACCCAGACAGCAAGCCATAAAGGAATTAATATATAACTTCTTTAACATGAACTGCATTATGCCTTAAAATGTGTTTCAGAAAATATGCAGGCCTTTACATAATTACTTTGATGAAAATGGATTTCGGAGTAATCCACAGACGTCTGTGCAAAAACAAACACAATGGTGTTTTTGAACATTGAGGGTTCCAAGAAAGCAGTAATCATGCTGCTTTTCTTCACCAAGTCAAGGTTCTGAAAGAGAAACTGAAAGAGGTTGATGACATGTTCAATCTGCTGAGCAAACTGCAGAGTTTTTCCAAATGTAGAGGTTGTTTGTAGGTATAAGCATTTGCTTACAGCAGATATGTCCAACTGTAGTTCTATTGAACAGCGTTCTGCATATTTAAGATGTTCCAGCTCTACGATAGATAAACAAACAGGGTTAGCATGTCCAAAAGTTCTGCAGAAACGTGCCAATGACCCATGGCCAATGACCCATGGCCAATGACCTGCTTGATGGAGGGACTCAGAAAACATGCTGGATACCAGGCCCTTGAGGATTGTCTCTGGCCCTCAACTGGTCCTTCACAGTTTTCTGTATCACTGATGAGTTCATTAAAGTCAGATGAAGAAAAAAATGAACTCTTTAAAAGAAAATTACTTGTTTTGACACATTGGGGCATGTCGCTCTATAATAGAGGATGAGAAAAGGAGTTAGAGAGAGCAAGGTTTAAATAAGGTAACAGGAAGGCAGCAAAGCTGCTTTGTTTATTTGTTTTTCTTTCAAGAATCTAAAGGTATGCACAAAAAGACTACTAATTTTGTAAAGCCAGCCACACTAACAGCATTAATTGCTAAAACAAGACGTAAACATCTCAAAATATTAGTAAAAGCTTGAGCTGTCTCTCACGCAAAAGCCCAAATTTATTTTTTGCTCATAAATAATTAAGGCAATCTATGTCCAAAATGAATTGGCAGAAATCTGTATCCGATTGAAAGTGAATTAAAGCGGATACTAAAAAAAGGCAACTGAATTCTAATGTGGTAGTATCAAGAATATCATCCATTTAAATGTAAACAATAGAAACCACTGTACATGTAGCAAAAACTGTCAAAACAGTTGCTGGTGCAACATTTGAAAAGGATTTCTGCTTATCTGTGTATAAAAAAGGTTTAGCAGAAAACAAAAACAACAAATGTCCAAAATAAGGTAACATTAAACAAAAAGCATTTCTGCTTATAATTCTCACAAATCTACCAATTACTTACAGATAAACTGCAGTTATGGGAAAGTTTAAACCAGTTTTGGAAGAATAGTGACCTGTGTGGCTTGTGTTGATGGCCAGAAGCCAAAATAAATGCAAAATGCAATAACACATGGATGAGTTATAAACTTTATAAGCAAATGATGCCTGCCTGGGATCACAGAACAGGAAGGTTACAATATAAAACCATCATGCCACACATACTGTTCCTAGGTCACTTTGATGCTTTTTATAGCTCTGCTGGATTGGTTATTTTTACTGCTTGCTTGCACCAAGTGTAAGTGGCATATCTACTGTTCCTACTGCATATTAATGGTGCAGAAGCATTACTCAACAACACTTCTAGTCAGTGTTGGGAATTGGACTATTAGAAGCCAGGAAAATTGATGTCAGGTAATATTTCAGAAATCAGGGCTTGACTTAATGCCCATTCTCACAACAAGCAATAGAAAGGCCATGATGCAAATGGTTTGCAGCACAAATCTAATTCTTTTTAATAAAGCATGATGCGAGCAGCGAATGAGATTTCCTTTTGCATCCCTAATGATGAATGTTCTGATGTCAACAATATGTCCGTCTGGACACATGCAATATCTACTACAGGCAGACCAGGAGAAAATAGTTCGAATCAGCAGCTGAAACCAGCGTGCAGACTTGATCCCAGTGATATCCCCAGAGGATTACCTGCTCAATTCACACATGGTCTCACTCTGTCATTTTTCATATTTCTTTCTGGCCAGATAGCTGGGTAAACTCCTTCATAAGTCAAGACTGAATGTTATGCGCACATTTGCATTCTCGAGTGCAGCCTCTCTGAAAAATGCCTCGCACATTTCATGGCTGCACTGCATGTAGGAAAAAAGGTAAAGACATCAAATTTTCAGAGTAAGCTGCAGCCACTTATTGGAGTGCTTCGAGTCTAGTTTGTGTTGAGGATTTTGTAAGTTCTTTACAGTCTAAAACCATTTTTAAAATCATCATGCAGGCAGATTATATGTTTGCAGCACAGAAAACCAGAATCAGTCTTATTTATATCACTTCTACATCAAGGAAGAGAAGCATAAAAATGATTGCTGCCTTTTCTTAACCCCAATCAGCAGTGAGGTGGTGTAACTTTGCATTGGCTTTTGACTATATTTACAAGCTAAAACTGACCCTGAGCTTTGGATTCATGCAGTGAGTCCTTTCAATTACAGCAACCAAATCTTCACAAAACAGTAGGTTTGTGTGGCTTCAAATGTGAAGCCTGTTGGGGGAATATGAGAGGATTTTTAAGTTTAACTGCATTTAGCCTCTGCATGAAGAAGAGACCAGTCAGGGTCAGCAGTGAGTGCTCTTGAGAAGGCCACAGAGGGAACTTTAGACTGTGGGTTCAAATAACAAACTCCCACTGCAGGTGGCGTTCAGCTGCAGAGCACCTCCAGGCTGCCCACAGCATGCACGCCAAAATCATCACATGGAAATCACGCAGCACAAAGAAAAAAACCTCTAATACACTGCCCAGATCTCTTGCAAGAGTTTTGTAAAATATAACATATTACATTCAAAATTATTTAGAAGCAACAGATTTCAAACCTTTAAGAATTGTGATGGGAACGTCATAGGATCAGTTAAAGGTACTGAGACTTTACCTCAGTGGATATTAGGAAAGAGGTAACGATGAGGCATACATACATTTCTGTTCTTCAAGTATGAAGCAAATGCTCAATACAGTTAAAATGGGGCAAAATAAATACAGTAAAACAAAATAGTGACACTTGTTGATAGTAACTGACTGCATTTGTACTGTAGAAAAAACAAACATAATATTTTTGCATGGTTTTTAAATCTCTAATGAAGAATAGCTGTTGAAAAACATTTTCAGTCTTTAAAGGAATAGTACACCCAAAACATGATTAGCCTTCATTTTCTACTCACCCCCATGCTGAACAACACTCTGGAGTACTTTTTTGATATCTCAAATGCATCTGGAGATCTGGGAGGCTTCTTGCTGTCTGCTGACATTCAAATAATGGAGGTCTATGGCGCCCGAGACAGAAAGGTGCATAAAAGTCCACAAAAAACGTGTCAATATTCCTCCATACTGCTCGTCCAATGTATTCCAAGTTTCCTGAGTGGGTAGCATCCAGAATTTAGTCTACGGAAGCCGGCAGACCAAACCAGCGCATTCAGCTCGGCAAAGAACTCATGCTCTTCCTCAACACTGAAGTCCTCAGACATTTTTCTTTCGTTGTTTCTTTCTTTGCACAGGTAAACAGCACATTTCTTCTTCTACGCTTGCATTATTGGAAGAGCAGACGCTGAATGCGCACTTTCATCTGGTTTGGTCTGCCGGCTTCCGTAGCGTCATGAACGCGCCGGCGCGTGCTTTCAGGAAATCCTATACACTACTGTTTATGCTCTAAAAACATTCTAAATGACTTCGTTTCGAGTAAATTCTGGATGCTACCCACTCAGGACACTTGGAATACATTGGACGAGCAGTATGGAGGAATATTGACACGTTTTGTGGACTTTTATGGACCTTTCTGTCTCGGTCACCATAGACCTCCATTATTTGAATGTCAGCAGACAGCAAGAAGCCTCCCAGATCTCCAGATGCATTTGAGATATCAAAAAAGTACTCCAGGGTGTTGTTCAGCATGGGGGTGAGTAGAAAATGAAGGCTAATCATGTTTTGGGTGTACTATTCCTTTAAGAAACATGAGTCTTAAAGGCTGAAGCCAAAGCCTATAATTGCTGATTCTCACAGAAGCAAAGCCCTTTTAAAGCATCACTTGTCAATAGTTTTATACTTCAGATTTTACAAATCCTCAGAGGCAACTTAAAAAAGAAGGCACCAAAGTTACGCTGAAAAAAAATGAATAGACTTTTTTTGTCAAAGGTCATGTACAGTTAAGCCGATAATATTTTATAATGCTGGCTAGGACACAAATAATTAAGTTTGTCTTCTAAATATCAATTGGAAAGATAATTCCCAAAAGCATATAAAACAATATTAAAGCAGTATGTATTATCTAAAATTATATTTCTCTTTTTTTATTCACAGTGATCATAGTTCTTAGTGAACAATGGAAACATTTATTGTCACTCATAAAAATAAAGCTATTTTCATCATTACTAACCTGTTTTTTAGAAATTTTCAATGGGTTTTAAAAGAAATCCATTTGGTTGTAAGGCCTCCTTGCCATAACCCTAATCTTTATCTCCCTCTTTTCTTCTCAGTCAGATTTAAGCTGGTAATCTGGCCGGGCCATAAATCCCCATTAGCATTATTTTTTAAGGTGAAAGAGACATGTAGCTAAAATCCAAAATGGCTTTAAGCTTGAATCTCCCTGCTTTATAAGTAACTATCCAAAGTTTATGAGTAACTATCGAAGCATACAGTCTGACCATATCAGCAGTTAGGCATAAGGTTGTTTTTAGTGGTTTTAAAGACCACTAAAAGTCCCAGTCCAAATGGATTTATGGTTTACAGTTGTCCTAATGGAGTGAATTTCATATAAAAACAGTCTTGCTATATCAACCAATCAAAGCTCTTTACACTAGTCACATTCAACCAATCACATTCACTGACATTCACACATCCAGTCATCAATACAAAGATCGGTAAGCAACTAGGGCTTAAGAGCCAAGAACACATTGACATGTAACAGGAAGAAGCTGAAATCGAACCCATAACTTTGCCAGTTTCAAACACGGGCAACACAGCATGTAGACTGATATTTTGTTTTATCCTATAACCTATATAAAATAATAAGATGGTTACCAGATAAACGAGTCTGTTTCCTGTATTATTATAAAAAAGCAAATTCAACACAAAGCATACGTTGCTTTCTGTTTTGTCTTTTAATGCTAATTCTTGGGTTGGCTGGTATAGTGGCATTAAACAGCAACACAAAGAGCATAGAAATGATACTACAATCACTGTGGTAAATGAACAAGCAGGGCTGATATTTACAGTCCATCAAAGTGACACACTATTGTTCGCCAAACACCCAACCTGTAACAAATGCAGCTAATAAGTAAAGCCAGGAGAGGTGGGTTTGGACCATGAATGTGCTCACAGAAGCACTTTACATGACAGACTCTATTAATGAGCTTCAGATTAAAAATCGGTAAAATGGCTTTTTAAGTACTGTTGAGCCATTCGCCTGCTTTTCTATTTGTCTTCCAAATTATGGCTTTAAACAGGGTTCGGACAAATATCAATATGGTGTTATATTACAATATTTCCCCCTGGCTTAATATTACTGATGCACTTGCACAGAGTATCAATATTTCTTATCAGACGTAGAGTCCTGTAAATGGATTTCCACACACTGAACTCTTTGCTGTTTGTTTCGACTCACAGCTCCCACACCTCATGACTCCTTTTGTGGTATTTAAGACAGTGATTAGTAATGTGAGACAACAAAAAAGGAAAACTGAAATTATTCATATTTAATACCTAAATTGTAATATTTTTGCTTCGTAGTGAGTCCAAGTAACGACAAAGCTTTGCATTCACACACACACATACTCGTTCTGCTATATGTAGTGAGGACCATGTGTTGACTCTCATTGACCTACATTCATTTTCAGTAATTTTCAACCCTTTCTATGCCCTAACCCTAAACCTAACCATTACCAATGCATACCCCACCCTAGCCCTAAACCTAACTATTAGCAAAATAGCTAGTGAGGACCAGCAAAATGTCCTCACTTTGCAACAACTGGTCCTGAATCGGATGGTGAAATTGGAAAAATGGTCCTCACTCCCACAAACACACACACACACACACACACACACACACAAGCACAGAGTTTAAAAAAAAAAAAGCAGTCCAGCTACAACAAACTTTTAAGCCGGGAACTTAGGCCTTGTTGTGCCGTTCTGATTAAATTTTCAAGCTCAGATTTAGGATTGCTGACTTAGCAGACATGAGGGTCAGAGCCAAAAGCTGGCATTTCTTATCTTGAGGTCTTTAGCCGCAGAATAATGCTGCGAACCGGTCACAGGCTCCAAATCTGGCGATCCAATTTTGACCATTATCTGCGGCTAATCTCCCATTCAGTACAAAAATAAAAGAGAGAGGAAAAAGAAATCAAGAAGAGTCAGTCACTCAGTAGAAAAAGGCTTTTCATTTCGAGAGTCTGTTAAATCTAATAACGCAATAAATAAATAATATATAAATAAAATAGCAATTTCCTGAAGAAACAGCTGTGCATTTATATTAAAAGAAAACCGATACAATCTTGACAGGCAAATTTCCTCTCCAATAAGTCAACTGCATTCAAAGTGAGGCATCTGCATGCAAAAATAAGACAAAATTATGAAGTCTTCAGAAGGCGGTGTCACACAGTTTTCTTGAAATGGCTGACTTATTTAAACTGTGCAGTCTGTCTGCTGGGAGCTGGCTAGGAATTAGCAGCTTTTTGCAAGATGACGCAATCAAGTGGGAGAACAAATCAGTCATTAAAAGCTGGATGCTACATTTCCTGTGTTCATAATTATAAACAAGGTTTGGCAGTGCCTTTCAAGATTAATCGTACTCCTAAGCAGCTGAATCGTTTTGATAATTTGACAGAAAAATCTAGAAGTGTGGGAACACAATCATGGACAAACAGCAACCCTCAAACTGAAGGGCAACTTCTAAGAATACAAGCTTTATACCACAGAAAAAGTATACTTCAAACCCCAATGAGCACACCAGCCACATGGTGAAACTTGGTGATGGCAGCATTATGCTGTGGGGGCAAGCTGGTACAGCTTCCCTGTACCACTGGAGATTTTAGAAGAAAATCTGTTTTGCTACTATCACACCGCAAGCAGCAAGAGCAGCAAAAACGCGTGTGCCGCTTAATTTTTGATGCTTGTACAAGTTTAGCTCCGACACGTGGCTGAAGCAGCTTTACTGTTCCAGCTGCGTGGTGGAAAAGTGGGTCTGATGCACGTTGGGTGAAGCTACCCTAGCTATATTTGCTGTGATCAGTGGGTAAAAAGTTGTTTTAATATGTTTATAAATGACAAAGTCCACCTGAAAACTTCATCTGTGCAGTCAGTTCATCCAGATTACCATCCTGCCTTCAAATATTATTTTGCTGTCGGAGCTGCTCAGACTTCGACATACCGCCGGTCGACTGTCAGTAGGAATCCCATTCAACAGCAGCCTCTGGTCCGGTCGTCTCTTTACAGTTTGCCATGGCGGCTGGAAGATGGTTTTCATGTACGTAATCCAAACTGAAGACGCCAGCATAATAAAAGCGAACATATTTTGCAGGCAGATTTCAGTATTTTAAGTTAATTTAGGCGTTAATAAACTGTTTCCTGGGAGTGATCATAGTGATCTGTATCATCAGTGCTGTGTTTCTCTCCTTGCCAGCTCCCAGATCAGCTTCTCTGATTGACTGATGTGGCGCGTTGAGCAGTAAAAGTTTAATTTTTCCAACTCCGGTGCAGGACGTTTTGCTGCACCTTAATGCACGTCAACCATTGACTTTGCATGTAAACTAGCTGCTCCTGCTGCCTTTGCTGCTTTAGGCGTGAACGTAGCATAAGAGAGCCTAAAGACATCATGGTGGGGCTGATGTTTCTAGGAAGGTATTTACCCTAAACATACAGCTCTATATTCATCTGGTAGATTATCCACATCTAACACCCAATTCAGAATGATGCCCCCCTGGAAATACAATAAAAATAATAAGAAACTTTCGAAATACAATAGGCCTTCGCAGCGCTATGCTGCTCGGGCCTAATAAAAAATAAAAATAAGAAGGTAACGACTTTGTTCTTTAAACGTGAGGAGCTGGCTGAGATTTATCCTGAGCGGCACATTATAAGAAATCATCATCACAATTTCACAGCATCCAATATTGCAACCATAAAGAACTGCTAAGATGCTGGAAATCATAGGGTACGGTATTACAGATGGCAGATATATAAACTCCTCTTTCCAATGATAAGCTTCGTCAGATAGATGGATTTCCTCTGTTTTGTGCCTACAGCAGATATACTGTAGCAAAAAGCTTAAGCTAAAGGAGGGCAATGTGTCAAAAGAAAGAGTAAAAAAACAGAAGGGATTGTGTGTGAATTCCTGCCGACATCATCATTAGAATATTGAACAACGATATTGCAATGCCGCCTTTTGCTAATATCATGCATTCCCACAAGACTCGCAGCTGTAAATGCACTGAAGGATTGCTCTGCACTGTATTGCCTCAGGACAGCTGAACACTAGTATACACCACACAGTTTCTTTATGTGAAAAAGTTTGGAAAAGCATGTATGCTTGCGTTTTTACTTCATCGCCCAATACTTTGTGTTTGTCTTGCACATCAAATTTGCAGTTTGTGGCCGCACGGGGAAAAAGTGTGGAGAAGTTCAGTGGCTAGTAACACTTTTACTAGTCACTGTATGTGCAGCTGGGTTTTACTGGCAGTGTCTCACCGCAGTAAATCAAACACTGAACATTTTACCATAGGGATCATAATAAAGATTACTTTAGTATGGTTACATGTTTTGCAATCAGCCTGTCTTTATTACAGCAATTAAGAGCTGCATACATTTTTTTTTCTCCTAACAATCAAACACTGCATGGTGTTTGCTTTCCACTACATGTACATTGTTCACTGAATTCTGGGTCGCCCTAAAGTGTTGTGTGCTCATGTAACTTAGAGTAACGCTCCAAGTGAGCTAATAATTTTGCTCCTGTTTATATTCAAACAATGTGAAGAGCCCCAGCCAGACAGACTGGCTCAGTAAACAAAGACAACAGCACATTTTCTCATTACCAGGATGCGTGAGGGAGGCCAAGGCATAGAAATTAGCAAGCAAAACTGCAAGGAAAGCAAAGCAACCAGGTCATCTGCAGTGTTTGGCACCCACTGATTTTAATTTCAATATTACTATGCAAACAGGGGGTGGGGGGGAGGATTATATGATAAACACATACTTCTCCCTCCCCGCCGGCAACAGATAGCGCTGTGTGCACTTGTGACAGGCACGGTTACCTGTGAATGCTGTGTTCTTGGTGAGACGTGCTGTTGTAAAATAAATCCATACGCTATTGTTTGCCGATTGTTGAAGGCAGGGCTAGCCACAATACGAGGGGGCAAGGCCTTGAGAGAAGGAAAACAGCAATCCTCATTGTTGCACCTGCTTATCCTCATGCACACCCCCTCCATGGAAAGCTCACAAACCTTTACTCAGATAGTTTCAATACCCAATTGAAACCACTGTGACACACTTACATCTCTTTCCCTCTAGTTTCCTTTTGTTGATTTCAATGATGTGCCAAAGGACACAGTCTGCCGATATGGAACCAAACAGCTAGCAAATCCTCAGCCTACATTATCAACACATCTTTTTCTTCAAAAAAGAGAAAGAGACAAACCCATTCTTTTGCTCTCAAAGTCTATTTTCACTTGATGTTGTTGTTAATATCCTGCCAAGCGTCTCTGCATAGCAATGCTGGAGATACGGCTAGGCTATACCTGACTGAGATTAACTGCTACACGCTGCACGAGGAACGCAGGGATAATATGCACTCATCTAGGATGGTGCTCAGAGCAAGCAACGGGATTCTACTTCTCACCCCACGCTGATTCAATATTGCCCAAAAGACACAGCACCAAATACGCTCATCTGACTCCGCTACCATCGGGGTGGGGAGATTCGCTTTTAAAAACAGAATACAGCACCTCCCTGCACGGTAATTGCTATAACTATTGAACAACACAGCCTGTGAGGCCTCTGGCTGTAGCTGGAGTCATTTTTCAACCCAACCTTATAAGTTTAACTGCATGAATATCAAAGGAATAAATCTCTGTTTAGAGACGTTGCTTATAATCGTGAGGTGAGTTCAAAGTAGGCCCATAATGAAGCCTTGCTGTGTTCCATGGGTCCCGATGAGTTTTGTCAAAGTGCCATTAACCATTTTTTGAATTCGGGGGGGGGGGGTGTTCTTTGAACACATGTCAAAGTGCTTGAGAGGAGTCAGTTTAAAGTCATATCATATCTTCTTAGATAAGCCAAGCTGACATTTATCCCCATCACAGATCACGCTATAAACTACAGCTGAGAGAAAGTGTGCTGCGCGGAGCACAGCGCTATTACAGAGGTAGACACCCACCGCATCATTTATCCTGCCCATAAATCAGCCCTCCGTTCTACTGCACTACCTGCTCCCCTTGTCCCAGCAGATCTCACTGATGTATCATTAGATCTCATATACTTCCACTAAAACAACTTCCATGGTGCCCATAGGCCCAAGATGACTAGAAAGAACAACTTGGCCCTTCCCTCTCTTAGCACTGGGATGTTTTTATATGAAAGCAGCAACTGAAAAGGTGTTTTTTGATTGTCGTATTATTCAAAAAGAAGAAGAGGCTCTTCATTCTAACTAAAGACTCATCAAAGATTTCTAAATTTCAGACGGTTCATACTTAGTTGTTATTATACCATAGTGGGCTTTGACTCGTACCATTTTATTGAACATCTGGCTGTACATTAGGGATCTTACTCCTGCTGGGGAGCAAACCAATGATCCTATATCAAACTTCTGCAGCCTTGAGGAACTTTCTTTCCAGGATCTCCCTTAATTTAGCTCTATCCATCTTCCCATCAACTCTGGCCAGCTTTTTCTATCCCTGCAGAAAGAAATCATGCAGGCTTTTATAATAGGCATGGTCTTTTCAGGATGATGTTAGGTTTGCACTGCTCATAGTACGTGGACATTGCCTTGATAATTCAGTGTGGATCTCATCTGAGCAGAACCCCTTATCTCATTTAATTGGTTCACTCCCTCCATGACTGCATTTGATCAGTCAATAAATACTCAACATTCAGAACCTGTCATTTAAGGTTGTTAACTGCAAGTTACTTTATCCTACACCTTTCAAATAAGCTCCTTAGTTGTGATGATGCTGTGTGCAAGTTTAAAGTACACACAGAAACAATCTATTCACTTTTTAAGTGAATTCTGGACCGTATACAAATGGGTTATGGGTAGGGTTAAAAAATACATGTTATTTTTTTGGGCTTTGTATTGGTCTATTAGACAAAATCGGAATAAAATACCATGAAGTCAGAGATTGCAATGGGACCAAATGTGAATAAGTTCAAGAAATCTGAATACTTGTGCAAGGCACCGTAACAGAGTCTCATCTTGTGCCGGTAATATGTTTATACTGTATTTCGCAGCAGGAGTATCTGCAAAATGAGGAGGAACTGTAATCGTTATGATAGCTGAAGTGTAAAGCTGATGGCTGGTTCCGCATCAGCCTCCAAAAGAAATACCTTATGAGTTTAAGTTTTCAAAATCTAAAACTGGAAACTGCAGCGCGAGGAAAATGAGATGTCATTAAGTTAGGCAAAAGTGTTTGAATGCGGCAGAGTTTTAAGGAACAGAGGCTCAGATATGAACATACCCATACTGTTAGAGGAGCAGCTCATCGGGTGAGCACTGGTGCTAGGCAATGAGAGAGAGAGAGAGATGGAGATGGAGTGAGAAGTGCGGTGGAGAAGAGGCGATGGTAAGAGGCTGTCAGTGCTGCAGTGAAGGAGGCAAGCCAAACTGTTTTTAGAGGATATTTACTTTCAAAACCGGGAATTCAAAAGTATTGAAATAGTCATAGAACAAACAGCTTCAGACATAAGAGAAAGACTGGAGACGAGTGCCCATTTTTTAAACACATATTCAGCCTAAAAAGAGTATTTGCTTTTTCTCCCATTGACTGCCCATACCTCGCCCATTATTTCTCCACTTTACCCTACTCTGTCTCCTCCTGTCTCTGCTTTGAAGCGCGGCGGTGTGTTTGTTTGAGAGACTCTTGCATCACACCTGTTTGTTTAAGCTGCAAATGACGCTTGAGATAAAGCGCGCCTGTCTCAGTAGACTGGCCGGATATAGCCAATGGTTGCCAACAACACAGTCTCTACCTCTCACCCTTTTTCTTAATTTGCTCGCACTCTCTGCTGCTTTCTCTCCTGCTCACTGGCAGGGGAAATACAGAATATTGAGCCTCTGTAATAATTCTTACAAGCTCGGCGCAGCACTAAATACTCCCAGAGCACCTTGGTGTAGTCCCATGGACAATATGAGGTAAAAACATCCTGACTCGTTTAACTTCGACTTACCAGCCCAATAATACCAGAAAACCATCATGAGCACTTACTGAACAACCTGAAATCAACAGTAGACAGTGTGTTATTAGCGGTAAATAAAGTACAGGCAGGAGTCCAAGAAAAATGGATCTCCGTCCATTGCAATAATCCACCATAAAAAAATCTATACCCAAAGTCCTTTAAAATCACCGCCAGCCCAGCCTTAGCCAGCACCTTCAGAGCCGCACTTTTATACTGAACGATAAGCAGCCGAGATGTGGAATGTATTTAGCACAGCACTTTCAAACAAAATGCAAGGCACTTCTGATTTTACACTAACAATAGGTCACGGATCAAAGCCCTGCTATCAGCAGTCCACATTATCCTCCTCAATGGACATGGGAAGAATCACTCCGTAACCTCTGCTGTGCAAATCATTTTTTTTCCCCTCTCTGCTATGAATTATTCATGAGAAATAATTTCGGACTACGTTGATGGTTGCACACACACAAACACATAAACTCACAAACTTACAGAAAATAGCAAAAATAAATAAATAAAAAGGGCCATGTGTGACCACAGAGGGAGGTGGAAGGACAGGGACATGAAGACAATGTCAAAAGAAAGTCAAGTGGCCGTTGAGATGAGTTACATAAAAAAAAAAAGAATATTTAACCACTGACAAGCACCTAATATATTATCTGCTCCAAAATAGGTCTAAAACGTGCCAAACAGATGTTACTAGATGAACTACAAAACATCACGTGTCAAACTAAGCCTAAATGAGGTGTTTTGTAAACAATAAGTGCAGCCGGAGATTTAAAAGCTTAAAAAGCAACTTTAAGCAACTGTGACCTTGAAGCAGGCACTTTTAGCACGAGAGAGGTCACTCATATATGCTGAGGAGAGATTTTATGCTGTTCTTTCTAAAGCTGCTGGTCCTGTTTACATAAGCATACAGGTATTTGTTTATGTAAAAGTTGAAATAGGATCATTGTAACATAGTGATTTTTCTTTTCTTCCTTTAATCCCTTTGTTGTAGATTCGCTGTAATGGTTTTATTGTGTTAAAATAAGATATGTCCCTATTTAATCACTCCAATTATTGTTGAAGTTATGAATCATTTTATTTTAGCTGCATTCAACATGCAACCACAATTTAAAGTATTTTTTTATTTCATTTTAATCATAGCCTGTTTTCATGTTCCTGGTTTCCACAGCTCTATGACAGACCTCTTATATCAAGCTCAAGTTTTACCTAATGTGAAAAATATCCATCCTTTACACACATGTTTGCCGTTATGGAAAGACTGTAAAATGGAGCAGAATCATTAACGAGTTGTATAGTAACGGAGATGACCTCCTAGCATTAGACTAGCACTTTGTTGTGAGATTCTCAAAGACTGTAGTTGTTTTTACTGAGTCATGTTTCCACAAGAGTAATCAGCATCTGAAGAAATCACTGATAGGTAAATAGGAAGCAATCTTTTTACTGTAATGTAGGCTGTGTAGCACCTATGTATGTTCATTTGTTTGCATCTGAAGCCTAAATATCATACATTGCCTTGAGTTTAATCTAACTGAGTTTAACTCTCAGAAAATGCCTACTTTAAGTGACTTAGCTTGAATTTGGATACAAAGCACCTTGATGGAACAATATTTATTTTATCAAGAGGCTTTTATTTTGATATATATAACACTATATGTCACTGAAAGTTTAGGTTCAAAGAAAAAGAAGAAATCTATTCACTTAATGCTACAAAAATACCGGTTTCTCTATTTTTTATTATTCTTTCCTCGCTTGTTCGTTTCTTTCGGTTTGTTGTTTCTCTGCCTGTTTTTATAGCTTTCCCTTTCGGTTGCAGCACACAGCCCTCAGCTCTGTGTCTACCTGACAGGAGTGGAATTGAGGTAAGATGTGTACCCCGGAGGCCCTCTATTTCTTCATTGCGTTTGTGAAGTTTTATCTAAATATTTTGTTATTTGCCTCCACCGGCGGACAGACACACAACAACACTAAAGGGGTTCGTTTGGTGTCGGGGTAACCTGCACACAGAAAGACGCGGAAATTATTTGCCTTCAGGAGATGATGAAAGACTTGGCCCATTTTTGGAGAATGTGACAGCTGATCCCAAACATATTTGTTCTGTTCCCATCAATATTCATCTACAACATTTGCTCTCATACCGTTAGTCAGCACCAACGTAAATAACACTTGTAGCTTTAACATTTTAAATACCCAAGTGTCCCCATACTGCTTGACATTTAGTGACTCGGCCCACTGAAATACAAAACAGCACATTAAAACCTCTGCATCGGTGACGCAGATGGTGATAGTAGAAAGGAAAGGATGAAAGGAGGGACAGAGGATGGAAGAGAAGAACGCAAGGAAGGAAAGAAAGGATGAAATGAAGGAAAGAAGGAAGGGGAAAGGGCATACAGCAGAAAAAGGTAAAAAGGAAATTAATAGAAAGAATAAATGAAACTAATGAATAATAAGCAATAAATTGCAAATATTCTTATTTTACTTATCCAGGCATGAAAAAAAAGAACTTTTCTTGTTTTCCAGACTGTGTAGGAGCCCAGTTCATTGGTTTTTATGTGAACGTTGCCTACTAATTATGTCAACTGGACTTTTAAGTCCATATCTTTGTACTCTGCCTGTGTGGTCGCCATTTGCCTTTATAAATCAGTCGAGAACTACCCCCAGGTACCTTCCCACACTCCCCTTAAGGAGTTTTATTCTTTTTTTGCACACTATGTGCAGCTCAACTCTGACTCACAGGCTGGACTCCAATCTCAGAAACAAGGTTTTGAGAATTAAAAGAAACTTTAAGGCCGATAAAAACAATGTATATATTTTCAAAGGCACAATCGTGTATTTTATAGTCGGTCTACTTGATAGAAATATGACATTCAATCTCCCAACGGGATGTTTGTTCATGCAGGAAAAGGCCCTCGAGGGAGAGTTGTGCTTGGTTTCAGTTTCTCCAATCTCGTTATCCCTTCAGGCACATAATGGAAAGACAGGTACACGACTGCAATTTTGACCACCACCTGCCGTCCACAGACCAGCCTATTCTCCACCTCGTTCACTCCTAGATAAAATAAAAAAAAAAAAAAAGGAACGTTGCTTCTATTGCTTTACGGTGCTTTCCTCCTCCTCATATCACAAGAATCCCTCCTCTATCTAAGAGTCTGAAGGGAAGGATACCTGCAACCAAAGGGTCAGTAACATGGCAACCGAGTCAAAAGGCCTTCATGGCTGTTACTCGGCAGGGTGCTGGCATTTACTTTCCTATTTGGCCCCCCCATTTTAACTCACAGGTTCCAAGACCTTAAAAGAAATGCCCTGCCCTTCCTCTCTCAGCTGCGTTCCTCTTCCCCAGTTTTAAAAACAACATTTCGCAAACAAGAAAATACAAAACTTTGTCCATTTGTCTGTACTGCAAGCCACAGACTGCTCTATGTCTTTTCAAACAAAAAAAATAATTTCTTAATAAAACATTTTTGCCAATTTCTCAGAATGAGCTCCAATTGTAGGCATGAGGTTTAGATTCAGGTCATGGTTAGATTCAAAGTGAATTTCCATAATGCACTCTGCCTTCCACCTGCTGCTTCTATGTAGGTAAGTTATAATTGGGCCAAATTCTGTATATAGATGTCAGATGTTGCACCTACAGAATCATATAATCCAGACCATTTACACTACTGCTATTATCTTTTTATGTCATCTTCAGGAAATGCATCAGTTTTTGCACCTGTAAGTACTGCATTCATGGGTTTCATAGTCGTACAGACTACTTTAATACCATATCCAAGAACATGTTTCTGCATGTTGCTGTAAGTAATTTTTACTTAAAAGAATTAGGAACCTAAAACAAACATAAAACATTCTCTTTAAAAAAGAATTTTTAAAATGAGTGGTATAGTAATTGTATAACCTATTGTCAGTGAACCGTGTCTTTACTTTCGTTTTTTTGTTGTTGTTGTTTTTTTGCAGTTGCATGCCCAGGGAAGCTTTTAAAAACAATGTTTTGCATAGTTTGCAAAACTGTTCTGTAGTCAGTGCACAGAACAACCTTTTTACAATGAGAGGAAGAAGAAGAGGACTACATTGGCTGGTGCAGTTCCTGATATATTAGCGGCCGACTTTAAGCATACAAATTGCATTGATTTGAAGTACAAGGCACCACTAATAAATGAACAGTGTGAAAAATATTTTAGCTTTTTATCAGCAAAAATCAGGTATTGCTTTAAAAAATATATATACTCTGCAAATGTCTAATAACAATTGTTTATGTTGTTTATTAATAAAGACGTCATGTTGCACCATAATCTTCAATTACGGCATCCAAAAGGGAACAATATTGTTAGCCCTTGCATTTTTCAAACAGACAAAGATTCTACTCGTCTCTTCTTTTTTAAATAGTCCATAGTCTTTGCACAGTGAGAGGACAGAGAAAGTAACCAGAAAAGGAAAAAGAATTAACAGCCAGGTGAAAACACGATTCAACATTGGGTAGCTTTTACCAGATAGACAATTCATGAGGGGGTGGGGCTTTAAAACAGACGTGGAGGTCAGAGGCTTTCTGCTGGACAGGTGAGGTAATTCAATAAAACAAAAAACTTTATTTTGTTGTTATGCTAGGAAAAGGGCATTGTAGTCCAACATTGTAATCGAACCGCAGCTATTAGAGGAAGCTCTTACCAAATACATATGGCACGTATTTCTAATTAATTTGCATCAGTAAAAACTGAATTATGTATTGTTCTTTACCTCATCATCTAATGGGACACTTGAACTTGTGCAGGATGTTGACACGTTTATGAACCTCTTCGGCTTCCATAGTAGTTATTGCATGCTTAACAATTAGGCAATATTGTAATTCATTTAGCGCACTACTAGATGGGCATAAATCTTACACAATGGGGCTTTAACAAAACATTAAAATATTGTATCTCCACTAAATGATGTACTAACAGCAGACGGATCTCTGATTCATACAGCTCCACTAACATTTGAAGGTGAAGCCGTATCTTCACTTTAGAGTAGAAATTAATTTCCTAAAATACATATGGATACAGTCGTGCACAATAAATTACAATATTTTAAAAAGATTACTTTTTTTACTACTTTCCTTTGTTAAACTTACATGGAATAATTAAGCAGACTGAAATTTTCAAAACTGTCTTGTAATTTTGATTTATAAAGCTAAATAAAACATTATATTAAAATCACATGTTTAAAAACATAAATGTGGACTTGATCAAAACTATGTTTATTAGCAGTTTAAAGTAACCTAATCACATCAGTAACCTACTCAGAAAATAAGAAGAATCATTTGATTACAATAAAGTAAGGTAATACAAACCAAGCATTCAGCCTGTTTTAATACTCCTTTTTAAGCTTTAATAGAATTCCAGCACCAGACTTAAACAGACATGTACGCCATCTGACAGGAGTCCATGGAACTATCCCGTCGAGCCAGACACTCCTGCAATGCCTTGCTGTAAAGTGGCAGCTCGGCATGGTTAAAGACCAACCGTTATAAATTAAATAAACCAATCTAGATAAAACACAAAGGTGTATAGAATCCTTCCTGTCTTCCTGAATTTAATCTGATCCTGATGTCTGATTAATCTACATAGAAAGTTATGATGTTGTTTCTACATTTACTGTAGAGGCTAAGAACAGCATTCCTATCACTGCTATTGGTATTAATAAGGACACTTTCTCATGCAGTAATCAACTCCATAACAACATCTGATTTCTTCCGGAGCTTTAGCTCCCACTTCGATAAACAGTAACTTTCATACTGTATACTCAGAGCTAAACTAGTCTTATAATGATAATATCAATCTCACATTGGAGAAATGTACCTCTACATTTAACCCACCCCCTAGGGGAGCAGTTGGCTGCCATTGTGCAATGCCCAGGGAGCAGTGATGCTTAGAGACCCGAAGTGGCAGTCTGTGGGAGTGGGACTCGAACTCAGAGCTTCAGGATTCCAAGCTCTATACCCTAACCACTCTGCTGCCACTCCCCCTTTTCCTTCTAGCTATATATTTCCTGGCCCTAACAACCTTGCTTAGAGGTTCTAGCTAAAAGCCCAGGACTGCAATGTTTACCCCCTGCTCATTCCAAAGTATTATGCACCTCTGTTGTTATGCTAAATATTAAAAAAAAGGATTTTTAAGCAACAAACTTTCCAAAAAATATACCCAGCATGTGGTAACCTTTCAGACAATCAATGTATGCAACCATAGTGAGATACTGGTGTGTAAATGTAGAAAATGTAATATAATGTAACTATTGCACTTTAAAGGTTATTTAAAAAAAAAATGCTTTTAATCTCACAAACCAACATATTCAGTATTAATATTTTAGTTTATGGTTTTGATATCGCACTGCATGACAAATAACAGTAATGTGTACAGTTAGCTGTTGGATTGAAATGGATCTTATTTCAGTTGGACTTTTTATTGCACTTCATTGTTCCACACAGATCAAAACTGAAGGGTTTTCTATTTTTTCCCAATCAATGTTAATATCTATCTACATTTAAAATCATGCTTATAAGCCAGCAGCTGGTTATTTTTATTTTTTTATTTTTTATCAAGGCTAGTTTAAGTGTCTTAGAAACATGCACCACTTTTTTACCTAACCTTCAGATTACAAACAGTTTCCTGTTTCAAAGTCTACATCAGCCTTAAAGGAAGATATTGCTTTAAAAGCAAGCAACAATACTTATACTGGTACAGTTGCATTAAATCTCTTTAGCAAATTCCAATCAATATAAGAACTTTACCATCATTCAGGCTTATATCCAAACAAGCCTACTAAAATAAAATGTTGCTAGCATTCTTATCTAATCTTAATAAGTCTTGGTCCTTTTTACTCATAATTATTTATCCAATACAAACCTTGCATATTAATTTTATAGTAATCAGGGCAGCATTTGCTCATCATCCCTTTGATTGTAAACACAAATCTTTTGCCATATCACTTGCCTCATACAGGCGAAAGAGAAAATAAATTAAAATAAAAAAAGATACATATAACTTAAGGCAGTTGGGATTTGTGTATTTTAATAGGAGCCAAACCTTTTGGGACTTGCCTGTAGAAGAAGTTGTGAGAGACGGACTCAAAGTACTTTTGGTCTATTGTATTTGCATCTGGACTTAATTAGTTGGTTGATGTTGGATAATTGAGTGTAAACATTATAAAGCAATTCAGAGCTGAGTGCAGAATGTTCTCAGCATTGCATATCATGAAGACTAAGCTACAAAGAATGCATGAACAATCGAACACCAGTTAAAGATCCACTGACCAATCACAAAACATTATCAAAACAAGGCATAGATTGCTATGATATTAACAAAGTTTAATATTTTAAGTCTAAATGCAACAGCATCACATTTATATAAAACGAATTTAGAAAAAAGACTGACTAAACTGTTATTTAATTTAGACATTATTCTTACTGCTGCTAAAATAATATAATCATTCCATTGTACTATTATAAATAGCATTTTATCATAAGCAGAAATATAAACAAAAAGTTTTGTTTTTGAAGGGAGAAATTAAGTTCTAAATAATATGTGAAAAACAGGTTTTCTCTTGTTATGCACTGACCAGCAGTTCTTAAGCTGGAAAACCGGATTTTCTGCTATTCCATGTAACTGAATCCAGTCCAAAGATTTCAATGTTTTTACTCCAAAAATTTACGAATTTTTTTTTTTTTGTTTTTTTTTTTTTTGTTAAGACAGAGGCTGGGGACAGACATTTCAACGAAACCGAGACAAATGCAGGATTTAAAACTACTACTATATTATACTAATCAAACAATCTGCAGCACTTGTCCTATGTGTTACAGTCCTGAGGTCAAAGCCAAATTTGCTACATCAGACCTATTAGAAGCCTATAATTTAGTATTGACTTTTCCTGTTTGATTATTGGTGATAAAAAGGTGTAAGAGGGGAAACAGTACGTTACTCCAAAGAGCCGGACAAACTATAAATACTCAATTATCTAAAGTAAAGGAACGTTGGGTTACAATAGAAAAAAAAAGGTTTTAATATCTTAATCTCCCCAAGTCTGATTTATCCGAGTTCTGTGGCATTTTCTGATAGGAATATTAGCTCTATCTCTGTGAATTATAATGAAATAATAAAGCTCATAAGGTCATTAAAGTGCTATATGAAGTCTGATGTTAAATACCACTGCACACACATATGATTCAGCAAATCTAGTATAATTTTCACATTAAAAATCTTTTAACACAACGTGATCTAAATGAAACTGATGAGAAATTCACTAATTCAGAGCAAGACGTCTTTCTGTGAAGGTGAACTGATACAATAATAATATGGAGCATTATCATAGGGAGGTGTAAGGAAATAAGAAAGACTGTACTATACATTATCTATGTTTCATTAGCGCAGCACAAGATGGCAAGAATGCAAATCGGGACAACAGCATCTTGATACCATTAAATTGAAACTTGCTGCTCTACAATCATGCATCAGTTCTGGATTTGCATATTCAATGCAATCAGTGACAGCCTAAGTGTGAACACACCTGTTGCAGTAATGCAATGTTGTGTACTGTAATCCAATGTAAATTCCTTTTCCTAGTGGTAATTTATAGTTCTCCTGCTTTGAATTGCTTCTCCTTGAGATTCCACCACAGCTCGATACAACCCAGTATCTTCACAAACAGAGCCGAGAGGAGTTGTGCTCATAATCCCGCTTGAGGAGGCGCGAACCTCACCATCTTGTGGAGTTCTCGGCGACAGTGAGAGAAGGAGTGAAGGAGCTACTGGCAAGCTCATCGATCAAAGACTGGGAAATGTCAGACGGCAAGTACAAGGCAGAGTTTTTAAGCAGCCCTCACATCTGCTAAAGGTGTACCTCACACAGAGTTACTCTGACTAAGGATGTGTTCGTTGATTCACGACGCTTTAAAACACCAGCTTTTGCTTAATTCTGGAAGGTTTTATCTGGACTTGATCGGATTTGTTTAATAATAATTGTTTTACCCCGTTGCATCTTTTATAGGCAACATTGATGTAGAAGATCTGACAATGAAGGATTTAGACGGAAAAATCAACCGCTTCAGTTTTTAAACATATACTGCAAAGATTTCAATTCAACGCTTACATGGGGAGCCATGCACATTGCACACAATTACCTATAATGAAGAAAATTATATTGCACAACCCCGAGATATGTTTTAGTTTCAAGACAATGTTTTTCAGTAATTCACTGTACCTACAGGGCTTAATTCCCCAAAGTACTGACACTGTTTACTTAAAGGCACCAGAAATGTTCCACAATCTAGTAGATAATTGCATAGTGAATCCAAATGGCAAACTAATTACACTCTGTCCTTTTAACAAAAAAAAAAAGAAAGGGTTGTACAGTGTGATAGAGAGCCACGGCAGGACGCCACTTGTGCTGCACAGGAGGACAGTATTCCACCCTTTATTTTCAATATAAACAAGAGACTAGGTACAGCTGCAGAGAAGAGGATAAAGGGGAAGTAATGCTGGCAACAGGCAGACAAGAAAGTTATAAAAGCATTCTGAAAAGCTGAGAAAACACAAAGGGCTGGGAGAATGAGGGAGAATAAGACGAAGGAGGTCGTCATTCAGAACTATTACCTTGCTTTTTGAGACCTCAATGAGGAGGATTGGTGTTCTGTCATATTCATGTCTCTATCTATAGAAGCAGGTAGAAAACTACATTAAAATGACTTGCAATATAAAAGAAGTCCTATTCCACTTTGTTAATATTGATGATGTACACTCTGTAAGCTCCACGCCATTTGTGGCGTTCCCTGCATGAGCAATATTAAACCAGGGAGTTTAAAGGAAATCTAGGAGATTAACACACAATGGAGGGCCAGTGTTTTTTGTTTTACTCTGATCATTTAGCCTGCCATAAGTAGTTCAGCAGCGTAGTTTAATACTTTGATCCTCGCTAAATATGCAGTTCAGGATCTGGCCGCCCCGGTGTGTCTGTTTCACAAGTCTGAGCAACAAAACACACATTAATGTGTTAAGAGTTCATTGACCTATCATTTTAAATCAGGTACGATACATGCAGGTAAATAGTTTTTAGCTTCTAACACCATATTATTTTTTGTTTTGTTTTTTTAAGTGATGAGAAATGCACTATTTGTATTCACTATATTGTAAGTAATTGTAATTTTTTTAAGTGGAGGTCTTGCACAACTAAATGACCCAAACAGATCTCGCTGCACCTCATTCCGCTCACAGTGTATGAGCATAAATATCTTTACAGTGAGTGTATTGTATTAATGACAGATCCAGTTTGTTTTTACTTAAAGCAAGAGTACAGGCCAATTAGTGCGACCTAACGCTAGCATAGACAGAAGTTAAATTCATTTCTAAGACAGGTTTTTCAAATAATGATCTATATTGTGTTTTTAGCTATACTATGTAATAATTATAAAAATAGGAATGTAATAAACAAATATTTTTTTACACCAATAAAACATCCCCGTTATCCTGGATTGGTCTACATGTCTTTTTCGTGACTGGTAATGGCTGCTGCTACACTGCTTCTATTTTACAGAGCAAGCAGACATGTTGAAAAATCATGTGTTATGTGGTAATAAACATATTTTTTAAGTGTTAAAAGCAAAAAGAGTCAATCTTTCTGCAAGATGAGTCCCTTCATTTATCCGTTTTTATCCAGTTCATGTTAAAAAGGTAGACATTTATTGGGATCAAGGGTGTAGAGTTTACAGCATTCTGCTGCATTTGGATAGTGTATGTAAGTTTTGCACAAAATATAGGTTCATTAAGCTTAAAGCTCTATTCCTGCATCAAAATTGTCCAATAATTATTAGCCAAACTACTTAGAAACTAACCACATCCTAACAACCTGTTAGCCGAAGTGACTGCAGACAACAGAGGACAAGGCCGACTAGTATTATTGAGTCAGCACTGTGGTGTTTATATGTGAGAGCGGTAGTGCTCATGCAGTTGGATTTGTTTGAGTTTTCCAACATAAAAACAAAAATCGATGGCAGCCTGCTTAATCTGCTGATCTAATTGTGTATACAAGAGTCATCTGAACATTAAGGCCATGCCAAAGCTTTAAGCTCTAAGGCATCATTTTTTCCTTCATCATTTGACTTAAAGGCAGAATCTCATTAGTGTTATGACGGTATTACTAAAGCACACGATCAAAATGGTCTGCTGTTAACTGAGCGGTTCCTAGATTGTAATCTGTCCTTCCTCATAAACAATGTTTCACTGACCCACTCGTAGATTTTGACCAATATGAAATATTCCATGGAGACTTCCGGTGACTCCAACATGGAGGCAGCATAGAGTGCGAGCTCCCGACCGAAGTTTTTTTTTTTTCAGCCCTTTCTTGTCAATTAAGGAACGAAAAACAGATAAACACTAACCGATATAGGGCGTTTAATTATGTCAAAAGGGAAAAGCGCCAGAAAATCTCAAAAATCGGACCGACACGACAGAGCGAGCCCCGAAACGGTGAAGCTAGATGCAGAGCTAGCTACCCTGGACAGAGAGCCAAAACGTACAGCAGAGGGCGCGGAATCAAGCCTGAAAAGTCGAGACGACGAGTCCCAGTCTCCCCTGAATATGGCAAATTTGGAAACGATTCTGACCGAGCTGCGGGACTTTCGGCAGGAAAACTCAGAGAACCTCAAAGAAATAAAGAACGAGATTAAAGTCGCCAACAACAGAATCGACCATGCCGAAAACCGGATTCAGGAAGCGGAGGACCGTCTGCAGCTTGTGGAGCGGGCGTCTGTGGAGCTGATTGAGTTACAGAAACGCCTGGAGGCACGACTCGTGGACCAGGAGGGACGTTCGAGGAGAGACAATATTAGGATCCATGGTCTCAAAGAGGGAGCGGAGGACGGCGCGGGGTCAGTGGCGGATTTTATTGAGAGCCTTTTGAGAGAAAAGCTGGAGTTGCCGCCATCGCTTCCCATCCAGATAGAGAGAGCTCACCGGGCTCTGGCGGTGCGTCCCTCCCCGGGAACGCGAGTGAGGTCCGTCGTGGTAAAGTTTACAAGCTTCAGAATTAAAGAAGAGATCCTGAAAAAAGCATGGGAGAAGAAGGGATTTCTGTACGAGGGAAATAAAGTGTTTCTGGACCATGATTATGCTCCGGAGGTGCTAAAGAAACGGAGGGAATACGCAGAGGCCAAAAGAGTTTTGAGAGAGAAAAATATAAGGTTCCAGACACCATTCCCAGCCAAAATGCGTGTGTTCTACGAGGGAGAAACGAGAGTCTACAACTCAGCAGAGGAGGCGACTAAGGATATGGCAGAGAGGGGACTCCCTGTGTCAGTGATAAAACCAACGGAGGGCAGCCTGGAGAAGATCAGACGCCTGACATGGAAGACCAGCGGAGCCCAGAAGGGATCAACAACTAAAGACGCGTTGCCTGGATACAAACAACGCTTGCAGTCTTTTAGGAGAGGTCAGGATTAGGAATGAACATCTGTAAGGTAAAAGTGGTGTTACTCCGTTTCATGGCTGGGAATATTGATCCAAGTTATAAAAAAGTAAAAAAAAGAAAAAAACTGTTTAAAGATTTTTGTTGAAAAACTTTGATTCTCGTGTTTGAGTTAAAAGGATGAACCAGGATGAATACAATTCGGGCTCCTTCTCTTTTTTTTTTTTTTTTTTTTTTTTTTTTTCCTGACTGTTCGAGGTAATTTTCCCTGTTATAAATAAATGGTCGGGGCATTCCCACAGGTTAAGCACTTTTTTTCTTTATATATGTGTTTGAGCACTATTGTTTGGTTTTTGATCTATGAAAAACGCATGAAAAAAATTTGCTCCAACATCAAGGGCCCTCCACCTCTGGAAGGGAGAGGCCATCCCTATGATCAGACTTACCATCGTATCTCAAAAAGGGTCAAAACAAGGACCCCATATGAGGAGGTTATTTTGTTTTTGTTATTCACTAGTTCTTTAGTGAAAGTTGGTTTGTTTGTTTATGTGTTCAACCCAGTTTTGGGAGATCAGTGGCACAGAGGTTCTCAGAAGAGCGGGGATAGCAGAGAGAAACAAGGAAATGAATACCAAGAAAAGGTTAACAAAACTAGTGTCATTTAATGTGAATGGTCTGCTCAACCCAATAAAAAGGTCAAAAGTGTTGGGGAAGTTGAAAAAGGAAAGTGTGGGGGTGGCAATGCTACAAGAGACCCACCTGACGGACAAAGAACATGCCAAGCTTCAGAGACAAGGCTTTAATCAAGTATTTCATTCATCATATAGAAGTGGACATAGGAGAGGAGTAGCCATCCTCATCTCAGGTGGAACCCGATTTGAGAGGTCCTCAGAAATTATAGATAAAGATGGGAGGTTTGTATTGGTTAAGGGCAGACTGGAAGGTGAGCTGGCCACCATCCTGAATATATACGCACCCCCTGGATCTAACTGGGCATTTTATAGAAAGATGTTGGACCTATTGGCGATAGAGGGAGAGGGAATTATAATATGTGGTGGAGATTTAAATTTAAGGCTGAACCCACAACTTGATTGTTCAGATCGAGGGTGGAAAAAATCTATAATTGGTAAAAAGATTAGGAAATTAATGGTAGAACTTGGTATAATGGATGTTTGGAGAGAACTAAATCCTAAAGGAAGAGATTACACTTACTTCTCCTCACCTCACTCTGTTTATTCTAGGCTCGATTATTTTCTAATGTCTAATAAGGATAGACACAGGGTGGAAAAATGTGATATTGGAATAAGGGATATATCGGATCACAGCCCAGTATATCTGACGTTGGAAATATCTCAGGAAGTAAGGTCAACCCTCTGGAGGATCAATGCAGGAATACTACAGGGGAATACATTGGAGGAATTTAAGGAAGAAATAAATACTTATGTGAATGAGAATGATAACGGTGAGGTTTCTCCCACTGTACTGTGGGATGCATGTAAAGCAGTTATCCGAGGGAAGTTAATCGCCAAATCGGCGTATCTAAAAAAGCTAAAACAAGGAAAACTAACTCAACTGAAATCAGAGCTAGAGAGGTTAGAAAAGGAACATAAAAATAATTTGGATGACGGGAAAAATAAAGAAATTAAAAGAATTAAGACTGAGATAAATGGCATCTTAGATGAAGAGATTAAAAAGAAATTGTTATATACAAAACAAAGGTTTTATGAAGGCGGAAGTAAATCAGTTAAGTATCTCGCGTATAGAATGAGAAAGCAGGAGGCTAATAGTAATATCAAAGGAATAAGGGACCCGGCATCAAATCTTGTAAAATATAAGACAGTAGAGATTCATAAGTGTTTTGAAAAATATTACAAAAAATTATATTCGCAAACACAGATTAAAAATGAAGACCAAATCCAAACATTGTTAGGGAAATTAAAGTTACCTAGGATAACAGAGGAGCAAAATCAAATGTTGACAGGGGAAATTACAGAAGAAGAATTAAACTCAGAAATCTCAAGATTGAAGACCAATAAAGCTCCTGGAACGGATGGATACACTTCGGAATTTTATAAATTACTTAGAAAACCACTGATCCCACTGTTAAAAAATACTTTTAATTGGGTATTGAAGAGTGGGGAGGTACCGATCTCCTGGAAAGAAGCTTATATATCTGTTATTCCTAAGGATGGAAAAGATAAACTGGAATGTGCCAACTATAGACCAATTAGTGTGTTAAATTTAGATTATAGGTTATTCACTGCAATAATGGCTAGACGCCTGGAAAAAATCTTGCCAGACATAATAAATCTAGACCAAACAGGCTTCATAAAACAGAGACAAACACAAGATAATGTTAGACGCACATTACTAGTGATAGAAAATATAATTAAAATGAAAACTGAGGCAGTTATATTAGGTTTGGATGCAGAAAAGGCTTTTGACTCCGTCAGGTGGGTCTTTCTGTTTGCGGTAATGAAAAAACTTGGTTTCAGTGAAATTTTTATCAAGACAATACAATCGTTATACCACCAACCCACAGCTAGGATAAAAATTAATGGGAGTTTATCTAGCCACTTCATGTTAGAACGAGGTTGTCGCCAAGGCTGCTCCATCAGTCCACTCTTATTTGCAATATATTTGGAACCTCTAAGCCAATGGATAAAACAGGATAGAAATATAAAGGGTATACATATGGAAGGGGGGGGAACAAAACATAGCTTTGTTTGCGGATGATGTACTAATATACCTCTCTCAGCCAGACAGCTCGCTCCCAGCCCTAAAAAAGATCTTGGACGAGTTTGGCCTCTTGTCGGGCTACAAACTTAATGTAAAGAAAACCCAGGTTCTATGTTGGAACTACACTCCGGACGAAGTGATCAAAAAGAATTGTAACTGGGACTGGTCATCAAAGTCTCTGAGATATTTAGGAGTAGAACTGCCCCGTAACCTATCTGACTTAAAAAGTTGCAACTACAACCCCCTAATTACCAAAATAAAATCAGACATGGGGAAATGGAATTTAATCCCATTTATAAGCTTTTCCTCCAGAATAGAAATGATTAAGACAAATGTGTTACCAAGATTAATGTTTCTTTTTACCACTCTTCCGGTTGGGGTGACAGATAAAGAGTTTATAGAATGGGATAAATTAATTTCGAGATTCATTTGGCAAGGGAAAAGACCAAGGGTTAAATTTAGAACATTACAGCTGGCCAAGGATCGTGGGGGCTTAGCCCTTCCTTGTCTGAAAAGTTATTACCAGGCGGCACAGCTAAAACCTCTTCTGAATATATGTGATCCTCAATATAAATCAAAGTGGAAAGACATAGAATGTGCTATGTCACCCAAAATACCTCTACAAGCCATAATCAACGACAGCAAATTGAAACAACAATTAGAGAAGGGTATGAATCCATGGACAGAACTGTCAATTAGTACATGGCATGAAATGATATCAAAGCACGGCTTGACAGAGCAGACTAGTCTATTAAGATGGATAGCCCATGATTCAGATTTTAAACCGAACACAATGGACAAAACATTTGGAGAGTGGGCGAGGGGTCCGAAATCATATTGGGAACTGATTGAAAAAGGGAAAGTAATAAGCTTCGAAGATATAAAGAGAAAATTTGGCCTTGAAAATAAAAACCTCTTTAGGTATTTGCAAGTAAGGCATGTTATTGAGGAAATTAAAAAAAAGATAAGCTTTGAAGAATTGGAAACAGGGATAATTCAGATGTTTATCAGAGCATATGAATCAAATTTGGGCAAAAAAGTAATATCAAAATTATATTCAGGAGTGGAGAACCTGAAAGGAAGAAATACGTTATATATAAAAGAACGATGGGAAAAAGAGACGGGAGGGAGGTGGACGGTGGAGACATGGGAGGGGATACTTAGGCAAAACTGGAAAACATCATGTTCCCCCTCGTGGAGAGAATTCGGCTGGAAGTGCATTGTGAGATATTTCTTTTCTCCAGCGCAAAAGAAAAACCAAGATGCTAGATGTTGGAGAGGCTGTGGAGAAGAAAGAGCCAATCACCTTCATGTATTTTGGGGTTGTGCTAGTATTGATATATACTGGCAGGACCTAAAGGAATGTATGGAGAAAGTCCTGAAAGTGAAACTTCCTCCAACATTCGACACTTTATTCATGGGAAGAGGAATTGATAAGCTGACAACCTCAGAGGACAAATATATCTTCAGGATCATGTTGGTAGCCAGTAAGAAAGCTATAACTAGGAAGTGGCTGAAAACAGAGGCTCCAACAAGGAATGATTGGGTTGAAGTAATGCATGATATTTATATAATGGAAAGGCTAACTTTTTCCTTGAGGTTAGAATCTGGCAAGTTCAAGAAAAATTGGGAAAACTGGGTGAAATTCATATCACCAGTGAGATCAGACTCTGTTGTATGATTAAAATTAGGGCTGAGAACCTCCTATTGCCACACAGTGTTGTATAGTTTTTGTTTCTTTTATCTGTTTTTGTTGTTCTTTGTTTTGTTTTTTTTTTCTTTTTTGTTAAAAAAAAAAAAAAAAAGTGTATTTCTATTGGAGTGGACACTTGTAGATATGAATAAGGAGGAAAGGAGGTGTTCTTTCCTTCTCACATGAAGGCACGTGTGTTAGGATAAAATGGTAAGATTACCAAGAATATAATTGTCATCTAATTCATCCATGGGCTGGTTGTGAATTTAACTTGGTTATGTTAAGTCTATGTCGGAAATGGATGTGTTGAATGTATAAGATCTTTGAAATGCACTCAATAAAAATGTTATTTAAAAAAAAAAAAGAAATATTCCACAAACATTTCCTACTTCTATTACTTTCTTTCTGTGCTTTCTTTTAATAAAGCAGATCTTTTCCTGACATTTCTACAGTTCAATAATGATTCCTGCTTCATCTCCATAGCCAAAAACATCCCTCGAAAGCCTGGATGAATAAATACGGGTGTATTGTAGCGCTGGAGTGCTTCGGATTACACGTTTTTTTTTATGTGTCCATTGCTATGCTTTATTGCTTTTATTTGCTAATGTGTTAGCCTGTGGCTAATAAGGCTTCATAAAAATGAGATGAGCCGAGCTTGCAAGGTGCAGCTGAAACCACTCCAGCACGAGCATGCATAATTTCTGTCTTGTGGGTGCCATATTGTAATCAAATGGTGTTAGGTCTAACAAAGAATTCCAGGAAATAAGGGGAGAGTAATGAAGGCCGCACTCAATGACAGCACATTTCGCAGCTGTAATTTCAACGGCCATAATATTCCATTTGAATCTCAACAAGCCTTAATTTTATAAAGCGTAACCCCTCGGAGCTGAACGATGTCAGCTGTTCACGCTGTCTGTGTGTTTAAATGCGGCCCTCTTGAGACGACAATGCGGCCAGTGACATTTAATTGGAGAACGGGAAAAAAAGTTACGGAGACGACAGAGAGACGAAAGGCAGAGGGAAATTTTGGGGACGACTTCCCGTTCATCAAAGAGATAAATAAAAGATTATAAACATGAATTAGAGAAGCCATTTTCATCTGTGGACCTCTCTCTTTCTAGTCCCTTTGACTTTGAAAAATATGTCTCTAAATTTAGCATCAGATTTATCAAACTGAGGCAATCCAAGGAAAAGAGGGACCTGGGAATAGAGAGAGCAAAAAGACGGAGACAAGGTTGAACGGTATCTAAAAGACAGGTGCAGCGGCAGAAAGACTGAGGGTGGAGGGAGGGGGCATTGTCTGTGAGATCCTGTCCATCACTTGCCACTTTCAGGATGAAAATACATTTTTGCTAATATCCGCCCCCTACTTCCTTCACACACTCCTAAAATGCACACACGAAACGTACAAAACGGGAAGACATATGAGGAGAAAGAGATGTGATTTTCAATTATGGAGGTAAGGAAATTAAATAGTGTTACAGTTATAAATGCAGCCGAGCAGATAAAGAGTTTAATAGTGCTGGAGAGACGGGACGAAAAGACAAATTCATTCACATACGTGCAGAGAGTAGCAGGGACAGGCTTCCCCCAACAGAAAGCCAGAATGAAGGTCAAAAGAAGCTTTTCATTGCACTTCCTGTCTAATAACTGTCCACTCTGGAGCAAAATAGGGTCTCATTAAATGCAAACACACAATGATATTATATAACCAATAACGTTAATGAATTTCTTCCACTATTTATTTTTAATGCATTCATAAATGTTAGGTATTGTGCTCGCTTTTCTTTTTTTTTTTGTGCAGAGGACCTGTCAGTGTTATGCAAATGAATTACTTCACAGCTTGCAGCTTTCCAAATCTCTGCATTCTCCATGAACTAACTTTAAAACTACCTCCCTGCTCGCTTTTCAAATTATTCAGAGAGCGCACACAGTATTACTTATTTTCTGCTCAAATTATTCGCAGATGTACCCTGTTTTCCTCTGACAGCTGAGGTCAAAAGAGAAAACATCTTGAGGTCAACGCTTAGTTTAGCTCCAAAAAAAGAGAGGCCGACATAGGTTTACTGACTATGTTCTGATACTACTGGTGAAATTCAGACAGGTAAGACATTTGTATCAAATAGAAAGTGTTTTACAGAGCAGCTTTGCCTCCTTTATACCATCTTTTATTTGGAATCAATAGAATCTTGACACTCTCTCACTCAGCTCCATCACTTACTTCCCCTGAAATGATTGCAATAAAATTGTTAGGATGCAAAAATCTTCAAAAGCTCCAAGCAGCACGAATCTCCGGCTGCCACTCTCTCTGGGACATTGTTTCAGCTCGAAATCACACAAATGTTGCAAATATTTGCTGTGGTTTCAAAGGTTGCAAAGGTTAAAGCTTTCCTTTGGCTGAGGAGGACTCCACGTGGTGCGTGCTGGCAAACAAATTCAACATTATTTGGATGATGTCCAAAGAAAAGCTGAACACCTTGCGAATTGAGATTCATCTGTGCTTATTCATTTACCAATACTCACATCTGCTCAGTATTACATGGGAGATTAACTAGTTCTATTTAAGGGATTTATCCAAGTGGAGAGTCATCATACACCTGTATTCCCTAATGACGTATGTAAGGACTCTCTCTCTTAGTCAATTAGTCAACTAAGTGCTTGTTGCAAACTGCTTCCATTGGGCTACTTTTATTGACTTATTTGTTGCTTTTCAAGCTTGCTAGCGCATGGGATATCCCTTCCAAAGATTATTTAATTAAGTGTGATCAAACACGCTAACCCTTAAAATTTCACAATAATTCATGTTGTGCATATATGGATTAATGTGTTGCAAATGGTGGTATTCATTTAGCATGAGTTAATGAGGAAAGAAGGGGGAAATAATTTGGAGCAATATAAATGCAAAGAGAACAGAAGGTCAAAGTTGGCCTAATTAAAAATGCAATAAAATCTCTGAGTGCTGTAAAATTGCTGCGTGTAGCTATCAATTAGAAATCACAAAATGTTCTTAGGCAGTAGCAGCGAGGAAATGAATCTGTCAACACTTTTCATTATTGTACGATAACACGAGAGGAAATCAAGTCCCAGCGTAACTGCTACAAGCTGGACTTGACCTGCGTGTGTCCGACTTGTGATTATTTCACACTGTCAGCTAACGGCACAAGAAGAAATACATTTTTATTTATATGTGGAGGATTTTGTTTTTTATTATTTTGTATGTTTGTTTTTCCTGCAGAGTATCAGCAGAGGGGATCTTCTTTTAATGAGTTAAGGTAAGAAAAAAAAAAAGCAAAGACTACGGTCCACATTCATGCCGCTGCTGTGTGTACCACATGTCGAGTGGAGTAGGTGCGAGAAACACATTTTTCTTGTTGTTTTGCGACCGAGGACGTCGGAGGAATTGTGGCACACCTGCAGCGCAGCTGCAAAAGACGCTGGATTAGAAGGAATAAATTACCAGCTGCTGGGTTGGAGCCAGCGTCAATCACACTCAATCAAATGAGAATCTCCAGTTTCATTTAAAAGCAAAATGTTGCCCACCATGAGGCAAAGGCAGTTTCAGCCCAGAAGACCTCCTTAACAGAGAAAAACAGAAGGAGGTAAGCAACAAACACAGAAAGAGGCAAAGGTGCTGCTGGGAAGTTTACCAAGTTTAATAAGGAATTTGTTGGGTTTTTTAATCCAACTGTTTGCACGACTAATCAGGTCTGTTACCTCCATAAAAAACAGAAAATGAGCAGTAATTGCCTGGGTTATGTAATGGCTTCTATTAACCAACAACTAAAACATTTAAATGCTCACTGAAATATTTTAATTAAAAATCGCAGGCCAGTATTTGTGCTGACTGGAGGCGGCACAAAGTGAGTTGAATAACAAGGTCAGGTGTTTGAAAGGACTCAGACTTTGAATCAGAAGTGATTTTTTTTTAGTTGATGCATGAGATAATCATGTCAGGGTTTCATCTTCTGTAAAAATAGCAAGAGCTGACTCCAGTCCATCCATTCCTTTCTGTGGATCTCTAAACAGCTTCAGAACAGGAGTAAAGCAATGACAGAAGCGCCATTTAAAACCCTTTAACAGGTCGATGCCTAATTCTCACCTCATTCCTAATACATCAGAAACATCCCCAGTGTGAGCCACAGAATAAACTTTACAAAATAGTATTCTGTTAAACTTTACATCCCGTCTCCACCACAGCACTCAAACATGAACATGTCTGTTTAGTAAGCTTTGTGTTAAGCCACTGCTGCCACGTTAGGGATGAAAGGTGCTCATTTCAGTCATAATTCACAAATCAGAACTGAAAAGCCGTTCATCCAAATTGAGTAATACCTATAATTAAGAGTGGGAATAGTTTGGATGTAAATGCAAGGCCTTGTTGTAACATTTCATTGCAGCTTTGTGAGGCAGCACTTACGCAGCACACAAAGAAGCATCACTTTTGCTCCGACTCACTCTTTAATGAGTAGTTTAACACACTAACAGACCCAAGCTCTATTGATATTGTTTACTTTAACACCACGTGCCAGTATTTCTTTTCCCCTGCTGGTGCCAGATTGTATTTGCTTCTGAATTCCTTTTCTGAGCTGAATCGAATGCAAAAATCTAATCTCTAGGACCGACACATAAACAGACAAATACAAATTACGGCGAGGCCACATGAAAAACAAAACACACATTTATCCAGATGATAAAATATGATGTGGCTGACAGTGCCTCCAATGAAAAATCATTGGCATGAGCCAACATGTCGGCAGTATAACCGTGAATGATGTGCAGGAGAGAAAGGTCACAGCTGAGGACTGAGGCATTATGTAGAGGAACAGCTAAGCTCTTTAGCTCTTACTTAGATGCAGTAATTCACAATTGCAGAGTCGGTGTCTAACACAAGCGCACCATTCATTTTTTAGAATCAAAATGTGACAAGTTGTTACAGGTGTCATATATAGGAAAATAAACACGCAACTGAAGTTAGGCACAGATAAGAAAAATAACATTAAAAATAGTTGATTGTTGCAGCAGCGACTGGCAGGATTGCATTGAGCGTGATTGCATAGAAAAAGGCAGGTGAGGGTCTTCGCCATAAATGTGCAGCTGCATGCCTGACAGCATGTGCTGCTGCATATTCTTCCTGCTTTTGCTTTGTTATAAATCAGCCCCACTGAATCTATCTGGCTCTTCCACCAACTAACAATACCATGCAGATTTTCTGCCACTGGGGCCATTTGGGAGCTATTAAGCTCTGCCTTGGCAAAGCAGGAGAATAACAGGAGCCTTTCAGTAGCTCCCGCATCAGGTGGAAATCAGAAAAATGAAGCACGTAGATAGAAATCAATGTGTGATTCTTAACAAGTCAATTTTGCTTCTGTAGGGAAAAAAAAAAAACTTTGAAATTATGAATGCTTTTCAAACACAGATCCTGAAAATGTTTCTTTTAATTTTTCAAACACCTCAAATCAAGGTTCAGATAAAATTATAATAATAAAAATACTGTTTCCCAGATATGAATGTTGTGGTGCAGAATGTATTCATCAAGAACGGGGGGAAAAAACTGGTAGGTGAGTCATTATCCACAGAAAAAGAGATGTGAACTAGCAGGGCACAAAAGCCCATCAGCAAGGAAGAAGCCATTACTCCTTAATAGGGCTGAAACTATTAATCAGATTAATCATGATTAATTGATTATTGAAATAATCGTCAATTAATTTAGCAATCGATTAATCCTTAACTGGAGAATGGAGGCTCTAAAAACAGCATTTAGCTGAAATTCAGCGGGATTCGGGATTCAGCGTGTGTGAGCTGTGATTGACACTCCATCAGACGCTCCTCTGGCTGTGATTGGTTGTTTTGACTCGTCCCGAATTATTCTTTCCAGAGTGAAATACAGGCAGTAGGCGGGACCAATAGAAGCAGTTTTTTTCACAGGTTACATATCACATGTACTGCTGTCTGGGCATAGGGACAGCTTTAGCCAATATGACAAAAAAGTGATTTTTAAAAACTTACAGACTTCAGCTTTAAGAGTTAGTTTTACTTTATTTAATTCTGTGAAAATTCTTTAGGGAACTTTTTGCTTTCCTTTCGATAATTAATTGATTAATCACAACAATAATCAACCGATCAATGACTTAGAAAAATAATTGTTAGATGCAGCCCTACTCCTAACAAAACAAAACCGTGTCAACAATCTGCAAATGGACTGGCAAAGATCTAAATGAAACACTTCAGAGTAATGATCATTGTTAATGTTGCTAAAACAATGTAACTGTAGAGATGCCAAACGCATTTATAAAGTACAACAGGTGCCATAATTATTTCTGAAGGGGTTTGCTGCAGGATAGACAGGTTCAGTCAAAAAGAGATGATATGACACCAAAACTTTATTTAAAAAATACTGAATGAATGTCTTAAAAGATCAGACAGGAAGTTAAAGCTTCAGAACTAACCAGGGTAACAAATGGGCATGAAACCTAAACATAGAGTCAAATTTGTTATGAGTCAAAGTTATTGTTTCAAAGCAGCGAGTCCTGAGCTCAGGACCATAAAAATATATAAACAGAGCTGAAAAGGTTACATTAATTTGGTCTGGAGGACTAGGCCAACATTTTAGGTAGTTTGAGGCTTTATGGAAAGAATTGTATCAGTCAAAACAAACTAAAATAATCTTTGATCCATATAAAATATTTTATTTCAAGTCCATATATTGCTGGGGCGTTTTTTTGCTCGTTTTCTCGTTCCTAATTCCAAAAAAACAGATAATAAATCAAATATTCCATACCCATTAATACAGTTTGAAACAGCTTCTATATAAAACAATAGTTAAATTCTCCCTTTAGCTTTGTTGGTCATAACTAGTCTGTTTCGCTCTTATCAAAGCGCTTACAACCAGTTTGTCCTGCGTTCATTGCCTTGTCTCGATCCCCGTTTCCCAAAATGCTGCAAGATTCCCTAATTAAAAACAATCCACGTCAATTTAAAATAGATCCTTTTCAATTTATTTCAAAATTTCAAAATCTCAAACATAGATGCAGAATGTTAATCTTAAAGCGTTCGTCTTTATATCTGAGGCTCATACAGAGGAAGTTACATGCTGAAAGTAAGTGGATAGCGCTTTGAGGAACAGGCTTTGATTTGATAAATAATATTACGGGGTAGGAATATCAAACATGTCAGCACACACTTAAATTTGAGTATATTTTAATTTAGGTATTCTGTATTAGCACTTTTATTATATGAGAAAGATTAAATAAACATCCGAGCCCCTTCGTAAAAGAGCTTTACAGCGAGGGCCACAGAAATGTATCAGACAACTAAACAAGTAGGACAATACTGCAATTTGTTAAAGTAACTGCTAAACCAATCATCAATCATTCATTTTCTTGCTGCCTCAGGAGGATGCATAAAAATGACGGATATGAATTGTCACTCGATGTCAGAGTGAGAAAGAGCGGTCTGGCAGGTTGGATTTCCGTATGTTACCCTGCAAATGACAACTGGATCCAATCATGGCAAAACACTTGGAGGAGCTGGATGGGCAATCTTCCAATCAGACGGACACATCAAACACAATAATGATTACGCTTAGGCTGAACTTTTACACTTGGAAATGAAGTGAAGAACGGACATGTTGATTGAATGGAAAAGCTATTGCTGAATGAGTAAAAGACCAAGCCAGTGTAGAAAACACAACATAAATACTATTGCTGTCTCTTTTGTCTTTTGTTTTAGATGAGGATACATGCAAACTTATGGCAAAATGAATCAAATCAATCCTGATTTGGTCCCCTGGAGGGGGGAATGGTAATATCACCTGTGTAGCTAACCCTGAACAAATTGCAGGCATCCTATATCAGTTGACATAAGTGATATATATTTCACTCTTTGTTTAGTTAGCATCCAACAGCAAATTTGAAAGCAGAATAGCAGAAAAAGAAGTACGACAGAAAAGGCTAAAAGCAATAGGATATCTCTGACTGCACCATGGAGCTCATCAGCCTAACCGAACATGGCACATCTTTTTATTTATTTCCGACATTCCAATCAAACACAGAATAAAAAAAAAGGTAAATGTTAAAAAATTAGAAATGCATTCCCTCATCAGCCTCTTGAGCTGCCAAAACAGCTCCCTGAAGTGATGACTTTCAAAGTTAAGTGCTCCTCCGCCTCACTGACAATCTTTGTTTCTTCGCCCTGGATTGGTGCAGACTTCAAGAGATTGGACAAAAAAAAAAAAGATCAGACTAGGGAATCTACCTATCACATTATTGCAGGGGCTAATTTAGAAGAGTGCTACAGCTGAAGAGGGCCCAAGGTCAGTGTCACTGCTAGTTTGTGATGACCAGAGCCACTTAGTTTGTGACACTGCTGTGATGAGAGACCACTAAAAATCCAACTCTAACAACCAAATGAAGTCAATCTTTTTCTCATTCATAATGTAAGAGAACACAAAAATACAAACACTAAAAAAATAAATAAAACTGTTTGTAGGATATAGGGCAATGACGTCCATCAAATTGACCATCTATGATGGAAACTACAACCATCCAATTACAATATCAGAAAATATTAGACATGTTGTCTAATATCTTTTTAATTGTTAACAACTCTACCTCGTTGTGGTTCGTCTCAACTCTCAACGTCCATCTGTGACACATGCTAACAATGGAGGACTTTCTTTACAGTTTATTGCAATAAACCAGAGACAATTAAAGCTACTACATACTCTATGAGATATTTATGACTACTCACCTAAATGAAAACAAAAAAATAATAATTTTTAAAGAAGATTCTAATTTTTTCATGAGAGGTTTTAGCGATTCCATAATTATTTATCATTGTAGCTCGTTAACTAACTAACTAGGCACATGAGCACAACACTGTTTGTTTACAGAGAGACAGCATAGGTAGGATGAGATTAAATGCAATGGATGAATAGGAAAATTGGGTTTCAAGTTGACACCATGACCCAATGCCCTCCACACGTACAAGGTTAATTTTACATAATGTCCAAACAAGGGGACTAACAACAGATCTGATGCTGCATTTAAACAGTTTAGGAAGTGGGATGTTGAATTTAAAGACAACGACGAACTGTCTAGGTTAAAAAAAAACCACTGGGACTTGATTCATTAAGCATCAAAGACACATGTCCGCATACAGAGGTGGAACAGTTCATCCTGTTGATTTAATAATACAAATATGCTTTTAAATTGTTTCTTGCTGCAGAATTCAGAATATTTTATAAAGACAGCGTTCTGCACAATTTTTCTATTCGTCCATCCTGTTTTAAGCAGACTGCACCATAATATTTTTCCTTATCTTTAATGAATAAAGTGAATTAATTCCATTTGATGCAAAGTATTCATGGAATTTTATACAGCAGAGCATATAAGTCTGTGCAAACTACACATTTGCCGTAGACATGTAATTTTGAGAGATTAAGTAACAAATGAGTAAGTAAAAAAATAAGCTGATTGTAAACAGGAACAACTACCAACTGGTCTTAGAAGTTTATAATTTAGGCAGGTTGGAATAAAAAGCAAGAAAGGTTCATGATTCTCAACCTAAAATAGTATAATTTAAAGAGCTTTGATAAACATGAAACAACAGCGAAACAGTGATTACATCGGATGTCTGTTTGCAGTATGGTCCACGCAAAAAAAAAAAAAAAAAATCGGATTACACCGGAGAGAAATTCACCCAATCTATTTGAAGAGACCTTTAACGGGACGTAATGACGCGACTCTGGGGAGGCTCTCTGGCTGTGAAACATCAAACCAGTTGTCAGCTGGTTCTTTACAGCATCAACTTAGTGCTATGGGAGAAAAGTGAGACACTGGCAGTGATTTTAATAACTCTTTACAGTGTGTAGTTTGGGAAAGTACAAATATTGGACCGAGGCTCTATCGACGGATGCTCTGGCTTAAATGATCAATATCAGGTACAACCCACAGTGCAAACAGTGTAATTTCCACTTCAAAGGTGGTAACATTATAACATGCTTCCTCCGTGTAAGTCAAAAGCTTTCTCCCAGCAGACAAAAGTTGCTGTTCCATCTGATTCATTCGCGCTTTTTAAAGAGAATAACCTTTCCTGTGCAGCCCTTATTTCTCTCACAATGGCTGTTATTGTTCATTTCTTTCATGAGGTTAATAACTGAAGGCAAACGTCAAAAATCCCTGTGATGCGTTCGCTGTACTTTACATTCATGTAAATGCTGAACCCGTGTTTGTTTGTGTTTGTTTGTCTGTGTATGCACATCCTTTGATAAGAAGTCTTGAGAGGTGCTGTGAAGGGCCATGCCCTCCTCTCCTGTGCTCTCTCCTCTCTATCCTGGCTAGCAGGCTGTCCTCATTACTGTCAGTCAGCATCAGGTTTAGCAGTGCCAGGCTCCTGCACAGCCCTCTGTCCTTTTTGCCCTGCCAGCACTAGCCTGCCTGACTGCTGCCATTGGTAAGCATTGTAAGAGCCCCCTCAATCCCCTAGAAAACCTAATTACTCTCCACCCGCAACCAAGGAGACCAGAGCAGAAAGAAGGAGAGGCTGAGGAAAGAAGAATCACGCACACATCCCCTCCATTTATAAGAAGCTCTGGCAATTATTCAAACAAAAGAAATGTGTATTCATATTATATCTGCGGCAAAAAAATAATTACACTAGCATTCACTTTTACAAATCATTTATCTTTCCATTGAAGCATAAATATTGGCTGAAAGCACTGTGGAGGGAGAAAAAAAAAAGAACACAAGATACATTTAGGAAGTGTGAAATGAAAAAGAAAAACATGCATGAATCGAACTGAGCGTTGCTTTGACTAGCCGTTAACTGGGTCACTCAGTCGGTGATTGTGTCTGACCAGCAAACAAACAGTCATTCATATGTCTCTGCTCTGGCCCCGTTTTCATCTGGAGCAGTTCCACCGAGGCCGCTGAAAGCGAAGGAGCTGACGGGTCAGGGATTTAAACCCATCTCCAGCTTCGACACAGCAGCCATTACCACAGAGGAAGGAGAAGAAGAAAAAAAAACTCCTTGTGTCATCCCCTATCTGAGGGCGGGTTTGTTTATGTTGCCTGCATGGCTCCTTTTTTTTTTCTTTTTTCTTTCCAGGTTCGAGGGGAGTGTGACAGTGAAGAATTCCCATCAACTTGCTTGTCACTTTTCTTTCTGACATCTCCGTCAAAGTTTTCTTTGGTAACATTCTGACTGCCTCTTGGTCTCTCTGCCTGTCTCGATGCATTTAGTGTCAGTTGTAAAATCCATTTTCAAAAGTGCATTCACAGAGAAAAAAAAAAAACAGAAAATATTTCTTCATCTGGACATCTTGGTTGCTCACCGGAATAAGACCTGTGACACATGCCTTGAAATGCAATGTCAGGTTTGGATAATAGGCTGCACAACATAACTGTCTCCCACATTCTGAGGTATCTACAAACCAGAAAATCCCTGGAGAAAAAAAAAAAACAATACAAAAAAAAAAAAACACAAAGAAATACGGAATGTGTAATAAGAGCCTTGTATCATAGCTGAAATGTTAGTGGGAGCTCATTGTCATGAACTGTGATGCTCATCAAAGATAAGCACGCAGCATTCTGATGCATTGCACTGTAGACTTTTGTCCTTGAATATTCTCTCCGACTCGTGCAGCTGCGCGGATCTGAGTTGGAACGGGAAGCTGGTGCTTTTAATAAACTCGCAGGGACATTCAAAGGGACTGGCAGCTACAGCGGTTTCATTTTCCCAGCAGTGAGCTGTGTCATTTAAAATAAGGATCATTTTGAGGAGGGGAATATCATATTGCTAAATCTAGATCAAATAACTGAGCAAGGCACAAGACTGGATTTACAAGGCCTTGTAATCTTTAAAGACTAAGAACAAAGTGCAGAAAATTGAAGAGAGGGTGAGACATGAGACGCAGTGAAGAAGAATGACAATGACAGACAAAGCACACAAAAAAGACACATTCGAATGGAGACAACATCTAGTGGCTTATAAAAGTAATCATTCCCTTTTAACTTTTCCAAGTTTTTGTCGCTTTACATCAACAAACCTTCATGTGGTTTTATATTTGTTTAATGGGATTGACTCACACAGACACCAAGATATTTCCTAATTCTTTTTTGTAAAACTCCCCAAACTCTAGTAAATATAAATGGTCAGCCTGAGAATCTCAGCTAAACACAGGCTTTGATCAGACCATTCTAGAGCAATGATAGACTTTGATGTAAACGATCTATTTTCTGAATGTATGTGTTATGCTAGAAGGGGAACATCCACCATAGAAAGATTTTCAAGGTGACTGCATATTGGAGTAGCATTTAGATGCCGTGCAGCTGAAAGGTTTTCGCTGATATCAGCATCTTCTTCAGAAGACTGGTAAGAAACAAAAGCCGCTTTCCCGCTGAAAACCCAGGTTTTTCAAAACCGGGTTAACCCGCTAACTATCGGATTTTTTTCTCTTTTCCCATTTGACCGAAAAGCAGAGTCTGACCCCCTTCTGGCAAGCTGCACGGCCACTGTCCCCCACCGTTGCGTGTCAGATGATGTCGAGAGTGCAACGGAAATCAGGGAAGTAAATAATGGAGAGCAACATGGACGGGAGCCAGAGTCTATTCTTTATTATTTTGCTCTTTTATCTGTCCGAATCCATCTTACCAGTGCTGCACCATTTTGATCAAATGTAAACAGAGTTGTTTCGGATTCTTAGATCAGATGTGAACGGAGCAGTGTGTTTACGTCTGTACATTGACTTCAATAGTGTCACGTAATTTAGCGAGTCAAACCGGGTCTGGTGTTCCCACTGCATGCCGATCAGAACCAAGGCAATTTTAACAGCGACTGCTTGCAGACTGGTTTGACACGGGTAGACCCGTGTCAGTGAGCTGTTCCCTCTGACACTAAAAACTGATTGTTGCCGGGTTAAAACAGGTCAAAGGCGTCTTTTGATCGACTGTAAGGCAGACCCTTTCTGACAGCAGTTTTAAAATCTACAGCAACTCAATCCCTGTGACTCACAACAATATTTACTATCACTTTAAAGAATTTTTGAATCTCCCTATCAACTGCAACCCACTTCCCTGTCATAAGCAGTCCAGCACCATGACACTGTCTCCACCAGTTTCTATTTAACACAGGGATATAATGTTAGATTTCTGCTTTTTCCATTAATGTTTTGCATGTGGAAAAAGAGTCAAGGTTTGGTCTCATTTTACAAGATTACCTTCTTTAACCTGTTTTCTGTCTTCCTAATATGCTACAAGCCCTTGTCAGTGTTTTTGTTCTTTGAGAAAAGCCTAATTTGTGGAAACTTACAGCTAAAAGAAAAGCTTCACAATATGGTTAAAGAAAAAAAACAATCAAAATCACCTACAACATTTCCAAAAACATATTGAGTGAGATTTGCAGCTGTAGCATAAGAGCTGTATATACATAATGCTGTACTTACACTGCTTTGATTTTCACACAATAGAAAGCAGGACAGAATCTAAGTCCAACTTGGTTCCATCCAGATATTTCTAAACCTGTAACCTCACAAAACCTGTCATTTTTGTTCTTCCACACCAAAAGCACACAGAGTCCCTGGGAGAAATCTGTGGTATGCAGACATGGGGAGGAGGTGCGTACTGGTCAGTTTGCCATTCAGAGGAAAGCAGACAGAAGAAAAAGAGAATGTGACGAGAACAGGTGGGTGGCAGGAAGAGAAAGAGGGAGAACACAAAACCACATTAAACAGTTGTGGCACATGAAAGTAAGATTTAAATGGGGCTTTAATGTTGTTTTTTTTCTGGCTTATTATCCATCCTAAACGTTGATTGTGTTGTTATTGTTATTACTGTAATCACTTGGCTCTCTTCCCTAGAGCTGGATTCGTACGGTTTAAGGAAAGATGTGTCAATGCGAACAAAATAAACATCCTGCAAGTGTTGTTACAGCCGCTTCTCAACAGCACACATCGATTTATGCAACAACAGAGCCTTCGCTCCGTGTCCCAAAGTCCACGCAGCGGGTCACCTCTGTGACCCGGCCTACGAGGCAAATCCCTCTGAAAGGTGTGACGAGAGGGTCACGCCCAGTGCTCTGTAAATCAAAGCAGCTCCCTCCTTTCATTTCCATAACAAGCCATCAGAACTCATCTCCCACTGAAGTGGCCACAGTCCCACTGGCAATTAAAATCATGCTGGGACATGTTATGCTTGTGTGTGACTGCACTGTGAGAAACAAAACTAGCGGCGGCGGCAGCGGTAATGACGCCGGCAGCTGAGTGGTAAATCTCGAAGCGATGTCGGGAGAAACAGTCTTTGATTCCTCAAAGACAAAAAAAAAATAAAAATGAGGCAAAGAAAACTGAGCGAGCCTCATTTACGTGTTTCAGTTGGAGTCTTACTGGAAAATATCAAACAATGAGGCAAGGAGACAGTGGATTATCTCATCTCTGTCTGCTTTACAACTTTTTCTACACAGTTGCAAAACTAAAACATGCAGGCGGGGTACGTGTGTGAGGTTTAATAAAGCTATACAAAACAAAGATGTTGAAAACACACCTGTTTGTGGAGAAATACTTAAAGAATGACTCATTATAAATGGAAAACCTCCAATTATAGAAACAAAAAATATAGATATTAGGAAAAGCTTTAAGCATCTACTCTGATAACTGCATAATATGCACCAAGATGTGTCCAATTCTCCTCGAGGAGCCATTGATCACTCACACCTTACAATTACTTCACAGCTATTAGTCCAAGCAGCCTGTTGCATCTCATGAAAACGATAATCCTCTGTTTTTTTACACTTTCCAGCCACTTATCACATCTGCTAAGCAATTTCCAGGTGTGAACTCAGGGTGGAACTTCCAACAATGCTTTGGAGAGGAAAGCGATGCGTGTCGTGGATGAATTTTTGCTCATCTTATCTGTGTTTGTATCCATGTTAAATAACAGCACCAATAAATCCTAACTAAGCATCCACAGCAGGGACCAGCATGCACTATGATTGCCTTTTGCCGGTAAGCCGGTGGATAAAGAAGTGTTTGGTTGGTGTGGAACTAAATGCTAAGATGCTGAAACCTTTGCAGAGGAATCCTGGCATTCTATAGCCCCGTCCAGCTCTCCATCTCACAAAGCCTTGGCTATCCCCAGACAGACGAGGAGGAGGCGAGGCATAAATGAATGTGCATAAAGCATTGTGCATCACATCATGATTGTTTAATCCTTTCATTCGCACCTGTCAATCATCCTCAGATGCAAACTAATCTCTGAATATTTGTGGGCCAGCCTATATTGATACTTTTGACTTTTTTTATTTGTAAGCACAGCCTCTATTTATAACCCAAAATGTAAAAATAAATAAATGTCAGATAAGCAAAGGCTGGAGGACATTGTTTATTTGTAACATATCTGATGGTGTGCCTTTCCTCTGCCTGTTTTCTCTGAATGACGGCCGAAGTGGTTATCTCCTCTTTGTGCCCTTTACAGATATTGTAGTGCAAATGGACACAAAAACAGAAGATTCTTCAAATCATGCATAAACATGATTCTTAAAAGTAGGCTTTAAATATAAGGGGCAAAAGCAGAAGAGTTTTTTTTCCCCCAATTCTTTTATTTTGACAATAAAGTAGACCAAAGTAGTACATTGCTTTAAAGTGGGAGGAAAATGGTGCATGGTATGCAATGGTATAAGAGGAAATTTTAAGTGTGGCATTTAAGCCCCCATGTTCTGATGCCCTGAAATAAAATCTAGACCCCACCTGTGTGTAGTTTTAACTCAATATTAGCTGCCCAGTGAAGCTATCTGGGTTTTATTAGAAAAGTTCAGTAAACATCATAAAGACAGAGGAATGCAGCAGAAAGGGGAGGGATAAAGATGATGATGCAGTTTAAAGTTTTGGGGTAGTTAATTTGCCCAAACTGAAAAAAAAAAAAATATGTGTCAATTAAAACAAATTGCATTTGTAAACCGATTGGTAAACCAAACTAGGTAATCAAACCGATACCTTTGTGCCTTTTGAGTATTTTCTTATTGACTTTGTAGGGCCATTACAAAGGTCAGAGTCATTATTAGTTCCTTAAACGATTTTCTTTATGTTCCCTCTGCTTTTTCTTGGCATAGTAGCCACATCTGGCCTGTTGTTCTTTTTAGCCATCACCTCCTGAAGCGAGGGATCAGCTGGGCTGCCGTTATTAACAACTTCATGTCATGGATGAGACAGTTAGACCCGTTATTCAGTGTTTACTCTGGTTTTTTTCCTAGTGGTAGCTACTGGCTTACATTTTTAAATGACGAACTTGTTTTGTTTAATCCGTTTGAACTAAAAAAAAACAGCCCAAACTCATTTGCTTAATAGTTTCTTTCCTAAAGAGAGCCTCCTATGGAGCTAGCTAACAATAGTATTTGTAACATATAAAGTATTCCTGGATCAGTGCATCTGTGTTTCTTTGGTATGTCTGCCAAAAGCTGCTCCCACTGAGCCTGGTTCTGCTGGAGGTTTCTTCCTGCTGAAAGAGTTTTCCTCTCCAGTGTCACTGCATGCATGTTCAGTGTGAGGGTTTGCTACAAAGTCAATGACACAATGCAAGCAACTGTCCACTTTTGCTACAAGCTAATCCAACAGGAGCGAATTTTGCAAAGTCAATGACCCGATACCATCACCTGGGTTTCTTTAGACTTTTTGGATGATTTGACTGAATTTATTCAATAAAGTGCCTTAATAGGCCAAGTGTTGTAAACTGGAGCTTCTTGCTGCACAGCAGCAGTGCTACCCACTATAGCACTGTGCAGCTAATCAATCAAAGTATTGGTACTGCCTCCTGCCCATAGCTCTTTACTTTGACAGGGTTCTGATCAAAGTTACCAGCGCTGACCATAAAGAAAATCCTAAGTTTTTAAATGTAAACCTGCTTAAATTCTATGACACCCTAATAATGGTGCAGAGGGTGAGACACCAGTTGGTGTGGCAGATCAATAAGACTAAGGGGGAAAGTCCACCTGTTACAGGGACATCTGAAAGGAGCTCAGTAACTTAGATGCTGTGTTGTTGTGTTTTCCCCTTGCTCTTAGACAGGCCCTTCAATTCCTAATTTAATTGAGAATGACATTAATGTGGGAGACACAAGAGAAACAGACACAACTGGAACCTGGCGTATAGTACATTCTAAAGCATACAACTGCAGTGCCTTCATGCCCAAATTGGTCCTCCCCATGTTTACTAGCATGAAAATTAGATCAGACCTCCCGACCTTGTACAGACTTTTGTGAACAAGGTCACAATGACAGATTCCTTTCCCTTGACATGTGTGGATGACTGTATGGACAGGCTCTGCAAAATTTGTCAGTTAATTTGATTTATTGTCTGCACATGTTCGGTAGATTACCTCCTTTGTCAGCTCAACTGGGCCACGCTCTTAGCCCTCATTCACACAGAATCCGTCACCCGTGCCTTTTCCTCTGTGTCACTCATAAAAGCTATTCTAGTCGATGCTGTAATTCCCACTTGCTTCGTAGCGCTGTTACCTGATGGACGGCCCTCCTCTATCAGGAATATGGATTGAGTCTATTTCTGTTGGAGCAATGAACATAAACCATCAATTTCTAAACACTGATAATGTTCTTTCTTTATGCTCTTTTGAAGTGAGGTCACGTGCCCTCAGCAGAGTAGTGACTGACACGCTAAAGCACCATCGAGCCTTAATGGTAGTGTGCCCAATGCTGCTGCTTGATTGTTAGCTGCCAGCGACAGTAGCTTTGTTGACATGCACTAAATAACACAATCGGACTGAGATGTGTTTGGATTAAAAGAAGAAAGTATTCTGAAATCTAAATTACTATATATATTGAAATGTAAATCCTTTGCACTAAGTTTTATTCAGAGAAGAAGCTCTCTGATGTTTGCAGAGTCGACAAATTGTCCAAAAATAAACACGCAAGTTTTGTTCTTCTGCCGACGTGAAACAAAAAACAAAACCACCATCATACCCCAATCCAAATGGCACTCTCTTAAGAGTTTTTTAGATGGACCCTGATCAGATTATGGATTATTAAACTATCAATCCATCCATCCATCCATCCATTTTCTAGCACGCTTATCCCGAGTGGGGTCGCGAGGGGTGCTGGTGCCTATCTCCACTAGTCAATGGGCGAGAGGCGGAGTACACCCAGGACAGGTTGCCAGTCTATCGCAGGGCAACACAGAGACAAAAATTACAACGCACACACTCACACCTAAGGGGACTGTAGAGAAGCCAATTAACCTAACAGTCATGTTTTTTGACTGTGGGAGGAAGCCGGAGTACCCAGAGAGAACCCACGCATGCTCAGGGAGAACATGAAAACTCCATGCAGAAAGACCTTGGGCCGGGAATTGAACACAGAACATTCTTGCTGCAAGGCAGCAGTGCTACCCACTGCGACACTGAGCAGCCGCATTATTTTTTTATTTAGAGATTTAGATTATTAAACTAAATCTCTAACATGTCATTTTGACTGATTGATGGTAATAACTTGATGTTTAAGCTTCAAGTTTTAGTTTGGCATTAAAGTCTGAGTGTAGTCACTGCCCTGTCCAGGATTAACTGGGCAGATATCTGAACTAATGTTTCAAGAATCAATTCTTTATCACCAATTTGTAACTATAATGAGATTCAGGTGAGACTTCAACTCAGACTGCATATATAATACGCAGAAGAAAACAACAAGAGAAGTATACAGGTGCTGGTCATAAAATTAGAATATCATGAAAAAGTAGATTGATTTCAGTAATTCCATTTAAAAAGGGAAACTTGTATATTATATTCATACATTACATACAAACTCATATATTTCAGATGTTTATTTTGTTTAATTTTGATGATTACAAATGACAACAAATGAAAATCTCAAATTCATCATATCAGAAAATTAGAATATTACTGAAGACCAATAAAAACAAAAGATTTATAGAAATGTTGGCCAACTGAAAAGTATGAACATGAAAAGTATGAGCATGTACAGCACTCAGTATTTAGTTGGGCCTCCTTTGGCCTGTATTACTGCAGCAATGCGGCGTGGCATGGAGTCGATCAGTCTGTGGCACTGCTCAGGTGTTATGATAGCCCAGGTTGCTCTAATAGTGGCTTTTAGCTCTTCTGAATTGTTGGGTCTGGTGTATTGCATCTTCTTCTTCACAATACCCCATAGATTTTCTATGGGGTTAAGGTCAGGAGAGTTTGCTGGCCAATTAAGAACAGGGATACCATGGTCCTTCAACCAGGTACTGGTAGCTTTGGCACTGTGTGCAGGTGCCAAGTCCTGTTGGAAAATGAAATCTGCATCTCCAAAAAGTTGGTCAGCTGCAGGAAGCATGAAGTGCTCTAAAACTTCCTGGTATGTGGCTGCGTTGACCCTGGACCTCAGAAAACACAATGGACCAACACCAGCAGATGACATGGCACCCCAAACCATCACTGACTGTGGAAACTTTACACTGGACTTCAAGCAACGTGGATGAAGTGCCTCTCTTCTTTTCCTCCAGACTCTGGGACCTTGATTTCCAAAGGAAATGCAAAATTTACTTTCATCAGAGAACATGACTTTGGACCACTCACCAGCAGTCCAGTCCTGTTTCTCTTTAGCCCAGGCAAGACGCTTCTGACGCTGTCTGTGGTTCAAGAGTGGCTTGACACAAGGAATGTGACAGCAGAAACCCATGTCTTTCATACGTCTGTGTGTGGTGGTTCTTGAAGCACTCACTCCAGCTGCAGTCCACTCTTTGTGAATCTCCTCCACATTTTTGAATGGGTTTTGTTTCACAATCCTCTCCAGGGTGCGGTTATCTCTCTTGCTTGTACACTTTTTTCGACCACATCTTTTCCTTCCCTTCGCCTCTCTATTAATGTGCTTGGACACTGAGCTCTGTGAACAGCCAGCCTCTTTAGCGATGACCTTTTGTGTCTTGCCCTCCTTGTGCAAGGTGTCGATGGTCGTCTTTTGGACAACTGTCAAGTCAGCAGTCTTCCCCATGATTGTGTAGCCTATAGAACTAGACTGAAAGACCATTTAAAGGCTTTTGCAGGTGGTTTGAGTTAATTAGCTGATTAGAGTGTGGCACCAGGGGCCATCAATTTTGAACCTTTTCACAATATTCTAATTTTCTGATATGATGAATTTGAGATTTTCATTTGTTGTCATTTGTAATCATCAAAATTAAACAAAATAAACATCTGAAATATATGAGTTTGTATGTAATGTATGAATATAATATACAAGTTTCACTTTTTAAATGGAATTACTGAAATCAATCTACTTTTTCATGATATTCTAATTTTATGACCAGCACCTGTATATCATCTTTTACTGTAAATGGAATCACAATCTTAAACACCCTTTAAATAAAAACAAGGTATTGAAAAGGAAACTCTTTGGACGAAAATGAGAACAGAAATATGTAGATGGTGATGTAGCATGTAAAATAAAGTGCAGCTTTCGCTAAAACATTCAATGAAATGTGATGCTGGTTTATTTGATTTTCAGCATCCTTGGTCGTTACTCTGGTTGCTCTGTGGTGCCAGTCGAGTTCACCCACACGGCATTTGACACGACAATTTAAAGGACCTCTGTTCTGCTGGGTCAGAATGGCCTAGTCAAAGTCTTGAGCTAAATCCAAAGATGCATTGTGTTGCTCAACTACATCAAAAATATAAAACACATTCAGCTTTGTTTTTTGTTGTGACACTAGGTTGAAAAAGTTCAATGTTTCGGAATCTCCGTCGTCCACGTTGCGAGGCAGTGCAAGGAATGTCTGCTCATACAAGTTGCTGTTTTTTTCTCTATCCTGTCATCCCGCCGCAAAACTCCACGCTTGTTTACAGTGAAATGTCCTCCTTGTTCACCTTCACCTCCCTCCCTTTTTCAGCACTGCGCTACGTGACGTACATACTGTATAGTTTTACCATATTGCTGCACTGAACCGTGAGAGGTCATTGGCCAGGTTTGAAGTTGTAGTTAACTCCTGAGATGATTTGCTCCCTGAACGCCCAAGCTACTCAGGCACCTGCCAAGCCAAGCTTCTTTAAACAAAAAGGCAACCTATTCAACCACTGCATAAGCAGCCAAGCAGGCAGACAGTGGAGGCAAACAAAGGGACAAAAGAAAGCTCATTCTAGACAGAGAGGACTTTAAAAATAGGAACATCCGAATGGGACTTCTTTCAAAAGTCTTAAATCAGCTGAACCTAAAGTACAAACCAGGATTGGATTTAATCCAGAAACTTTTATAGTCCACTTTCAATGAAACCATAATTCTGTCCTAAAAAGCTTGTTTCATGGCTAGTTAACATATCATCGTTGTACGGCTCACACAATGTCATTAAAGTGCCAGTTATGGAAAAGATGTTTCTGAAAATAACTTTTTCTTTCCTTTAAGTTATTCGAAAAGTTGGTATCATGATTAAAAAGAAATAAAAACATAAACTGACACAGCAAGCTTCACTTGTTCATCTAGTAATTGAATGCGTCGTCAAACACCCGAGTTGTTGTACTGCACCTTCAGCTTTTATTAGCAAAGCTCGGATGAGATGAAGTTAAGTCGATAGCCTTGCCCAGTAAGAAAAAGTGGAAAAAATGCAGGTGGTTCCACAGCCAGGCACTGATATGCTTAAGTCACAGGGTGCTCTGACTCTCAAAGCCTCCACTGCCAATTCCTTATTTTGAAACGCGAACAAGTCTTTAACAATGCCCCTCTCTGTGATCCGGGGGAAAAGGAGAAAATCTATTATTGATTTCCTCCTGGTTTAGGTAGAAAAAAAAACCCCGAAAGCAATGCTGAATGGTGCTACAGTGCACTGCGCTATAGCCTCGCACATTCATCGCCGGTGGATGGTATGAGGGGGCATGTCAACAAAGCCCCTGACTACTCCACCGTGCCATCTGCACATGCTGAATATTTAATTGTCGACAGAACCGCTCAAGACCAGTAATCAAGAAAAGAAAAGATAATACGCATCATGAGGAGCTTGTGTGACAGTTCCTGCATGATTGGAATATGGCTTATTTCTTCAATCACCCATTGTTTCAGTGCTAATTGTGACAATTTCTGCATGCATACAGCACAATAAAGATATTTCTAAATCACTCATGTCATTCAGTCTCATTCAACTCCGGATGTGACAAAAGAACTTCGACTTGTAATTCAGCCAGTAAGTGTAATTCATCACTGTCAGCTGGGAGTCTCCATTCAGCTCAGAAAAGAAAATGTATTCAGGCAAATATCAGCCTAATCAGTTAAAAATAAAACTTGCCCTTTTATATTACTGTGTGCTACCACCGACATTTTAACAGCAAACAAAAGACAGGGGGATCTTGATTATTTTCATCCAGCCTATAAGAATATCTTACAAACTGCCTTAAACAGACAGGAAGGCTCGACTTATACCGCTGCTGAATAAAGCTGCAGAAACCGAAAACCAGCACAATGAGGAAAACAAGACGCCGCAGCATGGTAAAACGCAGAAATAAAAAAAAAAAAAGATCCTTTATTCCTGGTGAAAAGTTTCCCTCATTCATTTGTAGCTTTAACCGCTTTGGTTAAACAACAGAACCAAGCTGAAAACAGCGCATGCAGCCGTGATGTTTGTGTCCCTATTTGAAGGCTGTGTAAGCACAATAAAACTTAGCAGGCAAAATGAAGTATGATCATTTTCTAGCAGGACTGTTGGGGGAGAAATTCATTCTTACCTTAGGCTGGGCCCGTCGGGGAAAGGCAACCTTAGGATCAATCTGAAAACCAGAACACAAAGACACATTTGTTGAGGATGGAGGAGCTGTGGCCGCAAAAGTACAACAACAACAACTGCTCACACTTTCTGTGATCAAGAATAATATTTCATTACATTTAATAGCAGTTCAAAAAAAAAGAAAAAGATAAAATACAGCAATGTTGCTCTGAATGAAAGCATTACAAAAAGATCACAGTCAACAAAAGGCTATTGGGGAACATTTAATGGACAGATGACACCAAAACACATTTTTAGGTTTGCATAAATAGCTCTGTGACAGTATAACATTTTCCAGTATATTCATTTTATCCCATCAGTAAAACACAATAGAAGCAGCATCATGGTTTCATCATATTTATGAAAAATAGGAAGCAAATAAACGATACTGAAACTGTACTATTCTGCCTGAATGAATAAATTCAAGCTAAAATGGAAAAGAAAATAACATTATCCCATGCAGTAAAACAGCAGTGGTTGCATCTTAAAAATTTATTTATTGTAAAGATAAGAATAAAACATATTTTTATTTCTTTGAATAAAGAGCTCTGTTTGGGAGAAATACAAAAATGCATCCCATCATTAATGCCTATTCTGGTGGTATTACGCCTCGACGCTAATTTACACATTTGCATGGCACTGACAATATTCATTTTGTTACTTTGTAGTCATGTATTTGATTTGGGGGAATGGGTTGATACAGATAAGACCAAAATAAATTTTTATTTCTCCTTAACCAATATTTCTATGTCACAAGAAAACAGCGGATAGTAGTAATGAAGGCTACGTCATATTTTTAAACAACAGGTGAGACAAAAACTGACTTTTTTCATTCGTCAAGACCTCTCTGACTTATTATTGTTACTATTATTAAGTCTACACACTGTTTGGTCGAAGAATCTCTGTAGAAAAGTCATATTATTCCTTATACAACTTTTTTAGACAACTTTTAATGTCATTTTGTATACACTGAGTGTATAGAAAATGAAAGTTAATTTTGTACAGCTCTCATGATCTTTCCAATTCTTAAAGTGCAGCAGTGATCAAATGTAAACAGTGAGGGAGTAGAAAAAAAAACATGGTGCAAAAAAAAAAAGCACTGATATGAAAGTTAAGAGCATTAATATATATGGTGCAATTTTGCAGTGTTGTGGTTTGGTGTTGTCAGTTCCAATGTCAACAGATGCCTTGCCTAACAACTCAAACTGTGCTTTTCAGAGCACAAAAATAACCTAAATTCCAGAGGTGAAGCTGATTAACTAAAGTTGCTTCAATCTAATGTAAAACATTAACTGAGAGTAAAAAGAAAAGCTAAAGAAACTCACACAGAATAGGGCAACATAGCGTCATCATCTATATTTTACTCTGAGCCTAAACTACAAATTTTCAACTCAAAAGGTTGAAATCATTATGTTTCCAGAAATACTAAAAAACATTTAGGCACACCAGTTAACTGGTACTTTGCTATCTAAATTGTTTCTTTAGGTTTATAATTAATTGAACTGGTGGACGCACAGCCTTCTTATGTTTTAGATGTAAACCAAAAATGCAGTTATAGTTTTGAGAATTACAGCCATTACGCTGTGAGAGCTTATAAGAGGCAAGTCGTCACAGGAACATGAGAAGTTTTGTCTGTAACGTAGTCTGATTTGACAAAGTGAACATTCCTAATACTTCCGCAGCCTAATTAATGTTGCAGTTCATTTTCTCAAACAACACATTGATTCTGGATTCTCTGCAGCCGTTCACAGAGCCTTGCTGCAATTGAACAATTCAGCAAAACAAATGGCAAACAGCACTTAAATGTTGTAGTATATTAAATCACTTCCTAATTCAGTGTACAGTCCCCATCTCAAGTTCATTTGCAAACTGCTATGTAATGCACCGTTTTAAAGGCCTTATCACTCAGTACATTAATCCCTACCACATAACAGCCTGGTATTTAAATACACTGATGACCTACTACTTTACCTGGCTCCTTAGAAATGATCCAGGTACACAGATGTGCAGAAAAAAACTGGCTTAATTAGGAGAAGTTAGGGTTGTCACTCATCAGGACAAAAGCATGTAAAGAGAAATGACCATTACCACTGACCTCATTACTTTACGCTGCTAATTATCTACAACGGAAGACGCTCACGGAAACATTTCAGGCACAGCATTTATTCCACTGAGCAACGTACTTTGTGAAACCACATCATCATTACTAATAATTACTGTGTGTGTCTTTAGACTGAAACATTCATGCTACCACATGATCCATCGGCCATGAAAGCCTTATCAAAAAAAATAAATAAAGTGAGCAGACCAGCCACACCAAATGTCCTGCTGGTCATGGTCACGCCACAGATTCGCTTTTTATTTTTAGGCAGGAATCGCTGATTGAATATGACAGGAAGAAAATGAGAGTCTGCGGCCCGGTGACGCCTCTAGATATTGCCAAATAACCGGGAGGACGCGTCAGATCAGCCCGTTTCTCCATCTTGTGCTTGTTATCTCATTAGCTTCATTTTCCTCATTAATTTCTGTGGTATGAAGGTATGTTGTGGTGGTGGTGGGTGGAGGAGGGGGTCTCATCAACCTTGCACTTACAGTGAAGAGCAGTGAACTGCCTCAAACCACACAGCCCCCCTAAATTGTCCTTGGTTGAATGCAAACAACATTAAGAAGGAACATCTCCCTGTTATTTGTCTCATGGAAACCTTTTTAACGAGGTGCTGCGTTTTCTTATGCGTGATACTTAAATACATCTAAATGGGGAAGAAATTCTTTGCATTTGAGAAATTGACTCCATCGGTGCAGATGGATTTATTCAAGAAAACGATAACACACCCTGCTGAGGGGAACAATTGAAAGAAAAGACACCACCTGCATGGATCAATTAAGCCATTGAGACTGACTGCATTTTAATCTGTTTGAAGGGAATCCATGATGTGCAATGTCACTGTCATCTTTTCTGCCAGTCTCACTTATTACCGTTATCGTTCTAAATCGGGTCAGAATGAGAAATGAATTCAATAACACCTGGGCACGGTAACCCCGCTTGTAATAAATTTCATTTAAAGATTTGTTTTAGCACTTAGCCTCAGGCATAACCAATTCAAACTCAATTATTTTTTTTTCCTTGCACCCCGTTTGAGCAAAGACAACAGATTATGTTCTGAATACAAAAGTCCTATAGTTAGTTATGTCTCCCACTTTTAAGGTTTACCTTCTGATAAAAGAAAATATATAAATGTATCAAATCTTTTGTTTATTTAAACTAATTTGCTGAGATGATAACCAGTCTTGCTGCAAAATGGAGCGATAAACAGTGAGAATCAAGGTCAGGTTTCTGCAGAAAGAGGGAACAACTAAATGCACAAAATATCACCTAAATCATTCCTTAATTGTTAAAATCCTTTCTAAAGCAAAGACATAAAAACAGTGAGAACCTCCTATGGAATCTTTATAAGAACTCCATACAATGATGTTTCTAAGGCTGTACATTTATTTGATAATAAGAGCTAGTATATGCATTATGATTAGGACAGGCTAATCTAAGCACCAAGCCTGAAATGTTGTGTCAGTTTCACCTGATACTTCCTTCCTAGAGCTTTTTTCTTGGTTATGTAAGACACTTTAGGTTTAGGAACAGCTAAGTGGACCAGCAGTGCATTTGTTTCACCGGTAATACATGCTCTTCCAAGTGTTATTGCACTCAGATGGGTTTTTTTTTTCTATTAAACATTTTGAATAGAATTTTAATAAAGCATAATTAGCATATGTTTGATTTTTTTTGTCTCAATAGATATATTTTTTTGACATCTCTGATTATTTCACAGATATGGAAAACCCAAAAGGATTGGGTATGTTCTGTGAAATTAAATTTAAGGGTTAAAATGAAGGGATTTGGAAGAATAAAGAAAATATAGAGTTTCAAAGAAAAATATTTATAACTAATAGGTTAGTTACAAACATGACCACGTTAAGACATCCAGAAATATCTTTGTTGCGTGGACAACTTTTGAACTTTCACGTTTAAACCACATTTACCCTTTATTTAAATGGTTTTGTCCATTTGACAAAAATTTATTCACCTTAAAAAATGTCAAGAGAAGAAATTGGACTTGGAGTAAACAGTTTGCTTTGGCCTATATGGGAAAATGAGACAACAATAACCAACAGTCACTGACAGGCATTACTGGAACTGAAGGTAGAATTGGAACGTGTTTTTGTTGTTGTTCACTAATGTTCAGCAAAATTACCGTTTTTTTAGCTAGGGCAAAATCTTTTAATGTGTTCCCAGTAAATGACATGCTTTTTTTATTTAGTGAAAAAATATTTTATCTCACACATAGATTTGGGTATTATTATTACCAGCAGCTGTTATCTACAGCTGTCTATAAAACGTACGGGGTTCTTTTTTCCCATTTATTCAATTACTCTAGCAATCTCATGGTAGCAGAACCTGTTATGTACAATTGACTGGCATCCACTAATGTGATGCCATTTTCAAAGAGCTCTGCAATTACAGTATGTGTGGCTTTTTGCAACGTGAGTGCCTCAGATAAATCTTAACTATCTAACCAGTCTACACGGTTCAGTTCATGCAGAGCACATAGGCACGATTACCGACGTGGTAATGATGTGTTACTGGTGAGGCACCTTCTGCAGCTGTAGCCTAAAGCAAAGAGAGTCTTTCCAGTGAATCACTTTAATATATTTGCTCCAACTCCATATGGTTCATCAATAGAAGACGTTCTCATATCAGCTTCTGATACAGCTTTGTTATATAAACTCTCAAAGAGCAAAAGTGGATTTCCTGGAGACATCATACAACCTGATATGTCAACATAATAAATGGGAGCAGACCAAAAGGAATCCCCCACCAAACCAACCAGCTTTTATCTTTTCTCTGCGTTTTACCAGACGGTCTCCGAGGGCTGCTTTTTGCATGAACCTTTGGGAGATCGGGGCATAGAACCAGTACATATCTTAAGTTCACATCATACAAAAGGATTTCATATATTAATGCAGCTCCTGGGTAAACTCTTTTCCTCTCTCTTAAGACATATCTAAGCGACTGTGATGATGTGGTGTTTAAGCTAAAAAGGAAAAAGCCTTATCAAAGCTCACAGCTTCTCTCTAATAGGAGGGAGAGCAGGTCCACAGGTGTGCATGTGTGATAGCAACAGAACTGACGCAAAAATTAAAATGTCATATCTGGGCTGTCGATCTGAACTGGGTTTTTTCTGATAAATAAAACACCTTTTAAAACAGCAGTTTGTTATGATCCCAACATTTTGCAATCAGGGGTTTACTCGGAAGTTGTCACTTTTCTGGGTTCTGAAAAAACATGCAAAACCCATCGTATTAATTATGATCCTGAGTAATATTTTTTTATGTTACAACATCGCTGCCTGGAAAAACATCCGACGATCTGAATGTGACAGGCGACAGGTACTCTATGTGCTAATACTGCCATCTCCCTTAATTAACTGCAGAAGATGGAGAACCTGCTATACTTAAACAGGAGCAAGTCAGTTTAGCTCACTAATTTGACTTTATGTCTAAGTCCTATCGAGCTGCTGCTCATTCATGCCTTCACTCTACATTCCCTATTGGGTTGTTTTCCTGCTTAGACCTGAAGCATCAAGAATGTCAGAACAAGGTGAGTTGGTGTCAGTGAGAACTGAAGCTACCAGGACCTAAAAAATAAATTAAAATAACAAATCAGTGGGAAAAATATAGTGTTGGCGGGCTCGTGACAAGAAAAATTAAAAGAAATTAAAACTAAATGAATGTTTTTGCATTTCCTTTTCCCTCATTTCCATTTATAAATATTTGTAGTCATCAAGTAGAAGTAAATCTGTGTTGAAAAATATCTAAACTAACCAGCGATCATTGCACTGCCTTATAAATGTTTCATCTGCCACATGCAAGATGGGAAATGGTGTAACTGTGATCTCTCTGGTTCACAGCACCCTGCCTTGAAAACATCTTCTTGAACAGATGCTACAGGCTGTATCTATCTGAATTGAACCAACCATCATGAAAAATGGTAAATATGTTCTGAATTACCAGCGTGTGTGTGTCTCCAAACCCTCAGGCTTTGTACGCCCATATGTTTCATTCACATTCATCCTTCCCTAAGTGTTTTCATAACCGGACAAAAATCTGAGGATGAAGAATTAAAAAAAAAAAAAAAAAAGGGGGAAAAAAGAAGAGGCGGCAAAGGTTGTTTAAAGTATCTTAGTTCTGCAACTCTTAAGTCAGTAAATGTTGGGAAAATGTTTAAATAAGGATTCCAAACATTTGTGAAGTCCAACTGAAATCTTTTCTTTTAAGCAATATCACATAAAACTGCTATGCTGGTCAGAGCACCTCCTGAATACACACTTGTGTAATTCAGGTTATCTTAAGAAGCAAATGCAAATGAACCAATTTCATTCATGAGGGATATTTTAATAAAAGGTCACACAGTTACCGGTTCCTTAAATATTGCTTCAGAAACTTTAAGATCAAGTATTCTTCTCTCACTAGTCTGAAAACTGTGTGTTGGTGGATATGCAACAAAACTGATCTATATGACCTTTGCAAGTTTGCATGGAAGAAATTTATTTTCTTAAGCTTCAGAGTGATTCTACTTCATTGCAAAATGCATGACATCCAACTTTTTTTTTCTGTTTTAATTTTTGTTCTTTTATATCTTGTTTGATCATAAAAGGGCCAATTTAACCAAAAAATATGTCAATTTCTTTTGATGCTATATATGCAAAATGTTGCTTTAAAAATAAAATCCAACAATATGAACGAGCAGCTCCGATCTTCCAAACCAGAAATAACGCTCTCTCCATCCCTGCCTTTAATTCATGCCAGATACACAAACTGATGCACTGCATTCTAGGAACTCTGCTTAGCTTTTCCTATGTCTGCCTTATCTCTGAAAGAACAGCTTACCTGTCCTACTTAGTTCACTGAGCAGTAAGCAACAAGGGCTTAAAACATCCATTCCAATCTGCTTTAGATATTTTCATTATTTCCACAGGAGCTTTTTATGGTTTCTTTTCAGCTTTAGACCATTTAAAGCTCATATAGAAGAACTTTATGTGATTTATATTTTATGTCCAGACCTGTTTTTGTTTGGATAACAGCGCCTCTAATGTTTTCAGACAGCTGTGGTTTGTTCTGTGCCCTGAAACAGGAACTATTAAAAAAAAACCAACAAACCTTACCAATTTTAATTTTGAGTGATGTGAAACTTTTCTTTGGGGAACTATATTAAATAGATTTAATTGAGCGCACAAAAGTTTAAAATAAGTAATTAAAATGATTTATTGAAGTTCAGTTAAACCAAAGCTCTAGATTTCACCACATTTGCTGTGTTTTTAAAACACTTTGATGCAGGTGGGCAGCAGACTTTTACTCCACAAAGACAATATATGCTTATTTCTGGTTTATTTCTATTAATTCTGCTTTTTTTTTTCTTTTTTTTGATGGACAAACTAATTAATTTGGTGATCAACATATGATAATAGTCATCGCTTAGGAAGTGCAGCAGCATGAATAACTGCTGAGGAGGCGACGATGTAGCTGAGCTGAACTATGGAAGAAGCATGGAGATGGAGGCTTGGCAGCAAGGAATCACACCGACACAGCATGTATGAAAGTTAGGGAGCAAGGGTATTGTTTTTTTTAAAGTTTCCATCAACATCTTCCAGTTAGATGTACCTACAGAGATCCTCTTAACAATCGTGCTACAAGCTGAACAAGTTTTGGAAGAAACAGCCCTATTTACGATAACTGGAAACACCTGCATGGTTGGTAAACTAACTCCTCCTTTGGACTTAGCTGGCATAGCTGCCAATACAAAAGAGCTAATGGTGTTGTCTTTTCAACTTCTCCTTCCCCGCTCCTGGACGATTTATTTTCCAAAGCTGCGAGGCTGGTGGAGATTAATTAGTCCTCATGCAAAAGTAAACAGCAATGTTCCAGTGTAGCTTTATGGCCAAACATTAAAGTAGGTTAAGCTTTTTGTCTTTCTTCATCTGTATTTAGTTTCTCTAGCTCATCACTTCTCTATTATTCTATATGGTTTAAACAATATTTTATAAATTGGATAACATTTTCCTTTTGCATTTCTTTTACAAGTTGCAAGTGTTTCCATGGAGACTAAACTCTTATTTTGGAAGGACATTTCTGACCCAGGACTTAACCAGGTTACTTAAGCAGTTCATCCAACACAATTGTATTTCACTCTATGTTTTTGATGAAAATGGAAACAAACAACTTTTCATCCGTTAAAACATAAATAACATGCCTTTCTTGGAAAAGTTACTAATTTTATCAGAAAACTACAAAAACTTTAAAGTAGGGCTGGGCGGTTAACCGATTTTATCAATTTGTTGAATTTTTTGTTTATGAAGATAAAATTTTTTGGTAATCTGGATTTTCTTTTTTTTTTGTAACTAGTCAACTCCTTGGCCAACATGGCTGTTATATGTGAACTCAATTAGGGCTGAATCAATTAATGGGATTGATCGATTATTGAATGATTTACTAATCGATTAATCATTAACTGGAGCATAGAGGCTTTAAAATATGCCTGTAACTGACAGAATTGTAAAAAAAATATATATATATATCTATATATATATATATAGATATATATATATATATATATATTTTTTTTTTGTATGCATTTAAGAAAAAGAACTTTCATCTATCAATATTGCTCTATCCAGAACTCCACAAGTGGAAAAGTCTTAGTTTCCCCTGGTTTAATTCTGTAAAAAAAAAAAATTCTTTAAGGAACTAATTGCAATGCAATTATTAATCAATGAATCGAACAAATTATTAACAGATTAAAAGATTAGCAAATTGTTAGTCAAACCCTTATAATCATTACTGATAAAATAGCTCACTGTGTTAGACTTTTAGTCTGATATATTTTCATTGTTAGTAGTGAAATTATTATTTCACAAGCATCTTTAACAGCTTGGATTTCATTGCCCTTTAAAATTAGAGTCACCTCCCAGAGGGGATGATTGAAATCAAAGGTATTTTTTGAAAGAAATATATGTTATTTGTAAATTCTATTGTCAATCTTAAGAGAAAGAAAATTTGGTAGGAAAAAAAGCCATATCTCCCAACCCTAGTTGAAAGGCAGTAGCAGTTCTGATATTATCCTATCTGTTTGAGCCCTCAAGAATAATAATAGTTGTGAAATATTTTTGAAATTGAATGTCTAGTTTATTCCTGACGGGATGCAACTTTCATCTATCACCTCTAGCCACTCTCTTCCTTCAAGGTTAACAGGGACAAATTAAACCATAAAGAATGTTTTAAACACTATTAAAGTGGGAGACTTGTATCAAACCAGCATCTGCAAACACATCAAAAAAGCTAGCCATTTTTGCTGGCCCAAATTATTTCTTTCTTGCTGCCTCTGTGCAACTTTATAAAAGATATGACAGATTCCTGTGCAACGCCTTCCTGATAGTAGAACCTTAACATAGAAAACAGCACAGCAGATAAAGCAAAGTGACAAATGGTAATAAAAGAGAAGTGCAAACAACGTGGGCTTTTTTTTTTTCTGCAAGCAGATGAACAACTGTGCTCTAGAAACTAGAAAAGAACAGTTTCAGCGTATACTCAAGCACATCAGTGACAACATAATCTGAGACTAACACCTGCAAGTTAACATTATTTGAAAAAAAAACATACTTAGTCTATAAATTTCAAAGGGATTCATTGCATCTTTAACTACAGAACCACCTGAGAGATAAATATAAACGCATTATGTGCCAAAAGAACTTCGCTTTTATTGCAAAATAGATTATATTATAGAATTGAATTTCGATCTTTAAATACATTTTCCAGAACCTGACATTAAAGCGTATGCTAAATTGCTGATTTGAAAGAAAAATATGGTTAAATCTTTGCTTTTTGTTTGTTTTCCCGTTCTTTGGACTATTTCACTAATTTAGTAATAGAACAAAACCAACAGGGTGATGATTAAAAAAATAATGATAAAAATAGGAACATCTCACGGCAACAGAAACAGCTGATTGGTCAGGATGCAGAACTCAGCTCTGACTTTGCATCCACTGGCAATGCTGACCTGATGTTAGCTTCTCAGGGTAAAGTACTGTCAGATAAAAAATGTATGACTCAAGTCTGCCAAATATGACCTCAGGCTTTCAATGGGTGAGATTTGTTATGACTCGTTTACATTTGCTGTTTGAAACTATCTTGCATGTTTTAACACAAATGACAATTTAAATGATGACCAATGTATTCCACCAGGATTAAACAAAGGTTGTCGGTAATGAAATTATTTTCCTTTTAACTTCACAATTAAAAAAGAAAAAAAAAAAAAGGATGAATGAGCTTCCGCATTGGTCTAAGAATAAAAGCAGCAATCAATGACCATGACCCAAGGAGAAACCCTGGGCTTTGGGAATGAGGTATTAGCAGGTCGTCAGGATAATCCAGTGAAAATCTTAACGACCTAATTAAAACAACTGGAGGAATTTAACCGTTTCCTCCTGCCACCTTTCAGAGAGTGCCTTTGGGCAAGGCAACGGAGCAAGAACGGATGCATTTATCAAGCATCAGCACACGACCGGAGGAGCGCCGGCCAGCTCTCAGGTGTGAGTGTATTTTCTTATATGCAACCCTCCCCCCACAACGCCGACCTTTGCTGTAAGTATATATGCTGTCAAACTGTCACAGAGCTGTTCATTCAAAATGTCAAACTTGAAGTTATCAAACTGCTCAAGATTCAAAGTATGCTTGAACCCCCCCAAAAAAATAAAATAAACAGGCTCTTATCGTGCCTCTATGGATTCCTTTCTATAGCCGCTGTTGATGTTACCTATGCGTAATTTCACCTTGCTTTTGCTCTTCATACAGGGAATGTCTGGCTTTATGACTAATTGTCCTATAACACAGTAATTGAGCTGATAGATAGATGATCTTTAAGTGGAAGACTGGGGGAAATGATCCTGATTTGAAAGGGAGAAAGAGGATCTGAGACAACATTTTGCCCATTTAGGATCAAATTATTATTATATATATATATATATATATATATATATATATATATATATATATATATATATATATATATAAAATTTGATCCTAAATGGGCAAAAATGTTGTCTCAGATCCTCTTTGTGTGTGTGTGTGTGTGTATATGTGTGTGTGTGTAAGTAAAAAGAAAAACAGAAAGCATGTGTTTTTATTATTTAAATAAAAGTTGTACTTTGAAAAGTTTCTTTTGAAACTTTCGAAAACAAAAAAATACCAAACCCAAAAGCCAGTTTAAAGATGTAAAGCCTGCAACAAAGAGCCATCCTGAAGACCATGCAGAAAGATTAATGTCTCAAATAAAATAAAAAAATAAGGAATACAGTCTGGTGTCCAAAAAACAACAAGCATTTTAGATTAGTATAAATATAAAAATAAATAAAAACACAATATACTGCATCCTTCAGATTATGATTATACAACTAGTGTTTCTTGAATGTGTATCTGCTACTACACACACTGTGCCTCCAAATCTAGATATTGAGAAGAAGAAATCTCTGACAATTTTCCCTTTAGCTGAATTTTATGTAATCAATCACTGTAAGATATTCCTCTAAAACCTTTAATCATTTCACTGATGACAAATTTTTAACCCCCTATCAGACCACACAAAAATTCAATGTACGTAGATCAATTTGGTCAAAAAAATCAGACCGCTGCATTTTTTTCCCCCATAGCATGTTTGTAACGCCAAATATTCATCTCGTTTCTCCTCATTGATTGCTACCACTCTAATACATTTATATGATGTAATTATATTTTACTAAATTCAATAGTTAGTTTGAGCAGCGTGGTGGGTTTTTTAAAGAGATTAGTATGGATTATAAATACAAAAACAGCATTTTGAGTGTGTGTCTAGGGGTCTGTGCTTGAAGCCCATTCTTTTTAACACTTAGATGATCAGTACATCAAAAGTGATCAAACAGAAGCTTGAAAAAAAAAAAGCACGGTCCTTTGCGTCCACATCAAATATGGGATCGCTGCTAGAGAGAGAGGTGAACACATGCAAATATAAGATCCTGCACATTTTAAGTAATTTTAAGTCAATGCACCTGACTTTGACTAAAGCAGCCTGTTAACCTTAATAGGTGTTTGGCCAGGGGGGCCCTCAGGCAAAGTAGGGGGGGGGGAGAGAAGTGACAGTTGGCAAAACATGAATAAAAGTCTTATATAAGTGGAAAAAGGATAAACTCACCGTCTTTGAATCTAATTCGTGGTGCTGTTGAGCTAAGACTTTATCTACACTGGCAGCATCTGTAAACGTAACAAACCCAAATCCTCTGCAAAACAGAAACAAACACAGTTTTAGAATTTAATTGAACAATAAACAAAAAAAATTTATTTTCTTTCAAAAAGACACTAATGAGAATAGATTAAAAAAATAAAAGTTAGAAAAAGAAGAAAAAAACGTTAAATGAATGTGACCTTATCACTGCTCCAATATTTCTTAGTAAATAAACACATTGTAGCTGAGATTTCAAACAGGCTTGGGGTGAGGAGGGTGAGGAGAGTGGGTGAGGAGGGAGGGGGGACAGTGCTGAACATTATGTGGTATGTTACACAGTGAGACGACGCTCCACCAACATTGTGGTGCAGTCACAAAGTCAATGTCAAATTGCATTCGGCCGCAGCTTTACAGCAGCGCGCGTTTAAGCTTATCTGGGCTCGCGGTGAAACCACACGCAGGCGCGCGCGCGCAGACAGGGGACACACACATGCGCGCGCGCGCTCACACAAGCTGGATTAACACTAAACACGGTCAAAGTAAAGCGATATCGTCATGTGCAGTGGGAAGGAAAAGTAAGAGAGAGAGAGAGAGGAAGAAAAAAAAGCCCTGCATTTACCTTGAGCGTTTTGTCGTGGGGTCTCTCATCACCATACATTCTCTTATTTCTCCGAATTTACTAAAATAGTCTCTAAGGCTGTCTGTGAACAGAGAGAATATGTCGGGTTATTTGACAGAAAACATATGGGCACGCATTTAAAAAAAATAAAATGTAAAAAAAATGGAAAGGAAGGAAGGGAGAAAAAAAAAAGAACACCCCGCGATGCGCATAGGGGTCGAATAGAGGACTTCAGATGGACGGAGATCAAAAATAACACACTACTGAGATATCCCATACAGAACAGCACTGCACAGGGACACATTCGCACAGACACCGCCAGCAGCTAACGAGCACTCAGTCTCAGCGACATTAAATAATAAAGAAAAACAAGAAGAAATACTGGACACGGCGTCAAAAGAGAATAACAGTCTCACCTGGTGAGGTTTGCCAGCTGAGGCCACCGATAAACATTTTACTGTAAGGGGAAAACACAACAGAAGTGAGTCCAGATGTCAGTTCGGCCATTTTGACGACTAACTACTTCTAAAAGCGACCTTAAAGGATAAAGGGAGACTATGAAAGCGCATTCGCGCTTAGTAATTGCAATGTATCTTCATTAAATAAAGAAGGGGAGGCCACTCTCGCTACAAAAGCTGTGCTGTTTCAAACTGCGTCTGGGAACGGACCCGTGCACGGGTTTAAGTGCGCACTGCGCGAGGACGGATCCAGCACGGCGCTCCAAGTCCTCTCCAAGACGTTGAAACATGAAAATAAAATGAAAATAATAAAAGAAAAACGTAGGTTAAGGTTTCATTTTGCAGATTCTTACCCCGGGTCATGTTGTGAATCATTTAAGCTTCCGGACGTGGCTTGACTCCCGTCTCCTTCCATATCTATTCCAAACTATAGAGGCTGGGACTACAGTAACAGTGACAGACACACACAGATAGGGCAGGAGATATGCAAAGCCCCGCTATGAGAATATTACTGAGCCGGGAATGAAAGCGTCACACGTGGGATCCGCTCAGCCCCCTGCTCCCTCCTCCCTCTCTCAGCGTGCTCTACCTTAGCCCACAGGGGGCGGAGCCTGGCTCTGTCACCTAACCAATCCAATTGACGTCAATTCAGGCAATCTGCAAAGCAATCCTCCGATTTGTCGTTTAATTAAGCAATAAGGTGCAACTGGCTATTTGCTCTCCTAAATCAGTAAAAGTCTATTACAAATATTTTAATTCAGTTTATTTATATAGTGCCAATTCACAACACATGACCATGTTCACCAGATTATACAGTCAAATTGATTCAAAGTCTAAGAGAAACCAGTTGATTGCATGGACTCACTGACTCGGATGCAATCCCTCACACTAAGCATGCTTGTAGCGACAGTGGAGAGGAAAAACTCCCTTTTAACAGGAGGACACCTCCAGCAGAACCAGGCCCAGTTTTAGTAGATTATACCAGTTATAATCTATTAAAAACACTGCCAATGGAAAGAAAAGTATTTCCCATTATTTACACTGAGATCTTCAACATCAGCAAGAAAATAAAAATACATGACTTAATAGTTCATCCTGGTTGTGATGCGTGAGAAAATAATCAAAGATCTACCTGAAAGCTGTGCAATGTGAGAAGCTAAGTGTGCCGTGCAGCACCATAAGCTTCAGTCTTGTTTGAATTTTGATAGTAACAAAAAAAAAGATGTTTATTTTCTATCTACTTTCTCAGAGGCAGCTATAGGGCATTGGGGAAGTTTTAAAGCACATCTGAACTGTGTCATAGTGTGTCACTTTTAAACCAAAACGTTTTTTGGTTGTATGTCTTTTAATAATAATAATAATTTAACTTTATTGACCTCACATTGGAGAAATTTATCTGTGCATTTAACCCATCCCCTTGGGGAGCAGTGGGCTGCCATCATGGGGTGCCCAGGGAGCAGTGGGGGTTAAGGGTCTTTCTCAGAGACCCAGAGTGGCATTCTGTGGGAGTGGGGCTCAAACTCATATCCAGGATTCCAAGTTCTATGCCCTAACCACTTGCCCACCACTCCCCCATATATTTCAAATATATTTCTTAATGGTGACACACATTTAAAATGTTTAATCAACCATCCAGTTATTCATTAATAATAATCCCAATGAATCACATTTTAATCAAAAACCTTTTATTGACTGAATAAACCACCTTTTAAATTCAAGAAACATTTTATTCTCTTCAAGAAAGATCTAGATAATTATATTAGCACAACAACAATATATTTATTGTTACTAATCCAACTATTTAGGCTATTCAACCATCAGATTGGTTAAACATTAATATATTTTAGCTTTTTTTAGAACGTATTGATAATTTATGCAATTTCTGTATAAAACTAATCCATAGAAGCGTGAACAGTATACTAACTTTAATTATAGCACAATTATTTGCAACAAATATAGTAAGAAATATATATAGCAACAAGACATGCAATTTTGCCTGTATAGTAGATAACGTTTAATTTCTACTACTGACAGAATGCCAATGCAGTTCTGCATGAAGCATTACCCTTATTAGGTTAACAAGTGCAATTAAATATGGAGCTTTAGAGCAATTTTCAAAATTACCTACGGAGACTACTTTTTCTCGTTAAGCCAGTTACTGACACAAATAATCCGTGTTCCTTGTCCTAGCTCCTTCCTAACTGCCAGCAGTATTCAGATGGCACTATTATGGCGACTGCAGAGGTACTTCTGTCAAAGCTTAGATTGAGGTGTTTGGATCCAGTCATGGTTTTCAATTTTGAACTCCTGTGATGCCACTTGTGCATCAGATTTATGGGTTGACAAGAAACATAAAGTACAAAGGTTCCCACCTTTGCAGAAAATGCAATTAATTGTGTTAATTTTTTTTTAAGTGTTAAAAGGTTTCTTATTTATTAATCAAAATTAACGTCTCGGCCCTAATAATCTTCTATGAACCATGCTCTTGCTGAACAAGTCTATGCCCTGTGCGTAATGGTGACAACACAATGTCTCATTGACTGTATGGGGCAGAGTTATTTAATGTGGTTCAAAAGTGGCTTTAAATGAAGGTCAGAAATTTCAACCAAACCGCTTTATACCGCGTGGTTTTCCCTACATTGTGTTTATTATCTTTGAAAAGGGCTTTTTTTTTTATTAAGTTATTTTCTTCTTAGACTCTTTCTTGGTTTCTAAAGCACATAACTTAGGATTGTTTTGTTGAACGATATCTATGCATAACCTCTGAATCTTTGCATTGTGTCCTGGGTCAACCTCTAGCTATGACCATAAGGTCTGGGTAGGAACATAGAACGACCATTCCAAAAGGTGGCTTGATTCCTTCCGTCTGGACGAGAGGTTCCGCCTCAGGTGGAGGAGTTCAGGCATCCAGGGATCCTGTTCACAAGTCAGGCACTGCTTTTTTTGACTCGACATTTCTCTCCCAGTCGGTTTAAAGGTTGGTGAATTGCAACAGTGCCATATTCCATTTTTTCAGCTAAAAATAAAACTCAACTGCACCCTGGTGTAGTTGTTCCTACTGTTGACTCGCTGCAAGAAAGTTTCAAGTTTCTATGTTTATTCCCCTCCTTACATGTGTTGATTTTCTACTAACACTCTGGCTTCCTGCCACTGACCAAAAATATGCACGTTGATAAATTGTTGCTTTAAATTGCCCTCAGGTGTGAGAGGGTGCACTCATACCTTTAATGAAATGGCATGCCAATCGGTCTTGCAAATTGACTGCTGGAGTTTGGTACCAACCACTTATAGAAGTTTTATGAAGTAAAAAAAATGCTCCAAGATGGTTAAACTTTCGTCATATTGCTTTATAGATGAACTTTGTTCTTAAAGTTCTTCACCACTTTATCTCCTACCTATTTAGTGTGTTCATTAATAATAATTATGCTTAAAATCAGTTAATAATATGATAACTTCTAATTACTAAAAACAATTGGTTCACTGGCATTTCTTAAGGGTATCAGAGTAAACTGAATAAAGATAGAATATCCAGCTTTTTAATTTAAAAAAAAGTGTAAAGAACTGCATCTTATTTAGCTTACACTTTCACATTTTGCACTACTTTGTGACGATCTGTTGCACAAAACACATCAAAGTCTGTGGTTGAAATGTGAGAAAGTGTTAAAAGACTAGAAATACTTTGAAAATCGTTGCGATGAACTAAGTGCAACTTCACAATTTACTCCCTCTGTCTGCTTTTCGCAGCTACATCTCATCTTTAAACATGATATAGCTACGCTATCAGAACTGAAGTTGTAACAATACACTCCGTTTGCTGAATTATTAAAGCATCTCCCACCAAAAGTGATGAAATGCAGCTAAGATTGAGCAGTGGTTTTAGGACAGATAAATTAAAGAAAGCTCTTGGAGGCACAAAATCAATGTTCAGCTCTGTTCACGTGTCCCTGAGCAAGATACTGAATCTCAGCCGGTGACCCAAAGGTCTCACCTTCAGCTGCCTTATTCATCACAATAGCCAACAAAAAGAAATTTCCCATGGGGATCAATAAAGTCTGGTATACGTACATACAGTAGTGTAATTATGGATCTTTTCATGTAGATGACCTATAATGAGCTGTCAGCCCTGCCCTCTGCACACGGTACATGGAGATAAGCTGGCTCTTCCTCCTAATAACCTTGAGGAAGTAAAAAGAATAAAAAGGTTAGTAAAATATTAAGACTGAATGGTATGTGGAGGGGAAGTAGTGTTAAGGATCTGAGTCAGTATTTTAAAACGAGTCAGGAGTCGAACAAAAATGTTATATAAATACAGTTCTCATTAATTCCAGCATGAGGAGACTCCCAGCTTTCCATGTGAAATGTGACTCGTGATCCTGGTTTATTATTCACAGTCAGAGACGTCTTTTGAATAGGCCTGTCTTCCCTGACTGTTGAGGGTTCCACCACAGGGAATTTCTTATCTGGCCATGCAGCATGTTTTTGAAACAATGCCGAAGATAAAACCAAAATAACAACACTTTTGTCAGTTTAGCAGCTAAAAGTCTGTCATTAGTTCTGGGACTTTCCACCCAGGAGTCGTCTGTAGCTCTGAAACAAAGGTGCAGAGCCAAATGGTAATTCCTCGCAGCACCGGAGTGTCATAGAAAATGGAAATATGACGCAGAACGTGAAAGACTATTACACCGTCTTTGCACTATGGTTCTGTCTCCTGATATTTTGGTATGCATTTATGATTACATTACTGTTGTCAAATGGGAGGAATGTTCTTTCTGTCCCCCTGCAAAAAACATGCATGCTCTCCTTCAGCTGCACAGATGCAAACAAATAAGGAAGGTTGTAAATTCATGTTGAAAACAAGCTTTATGAAACAAAAAGCTCTAAAGCCCATCGTGAGGTGTAGGAAAATCACTGTGGATTCAACACACCAAGAGCGACCTCTGTTTTATGCTTAAAATAAAAACACTGGAGGATCTGATTTCACGGTGGGATTGTGAATTATTCTGTTTTCTTAACATAGTTATTACTGCCTTTCCATTCACTGTGCCATGACGGGAGCCAAGCTGAACATGCCTGAGAAGGTACAGTTAGTGTGACATTTTATCATAGTTTACAAAGGGGATGCACATTTCAACAAGACACCTTTGTGGCAAAGAAAATGTTCCCTACAGCGTTTTAAATCTAGCACCACCACCTCACGCAATCCCAACCACAGAGAGTCCCTGGAGAAAGTTTGCAAACCCTTTTTATATCTTGAATGCTCCTGCAAGAAAATCTAAAAAGTGTTTTTTTTTTCAATTACATGACATGCAAAGTATAGCCGATTTTTTTAAGATGTTTTTTCAACATATTTAAATCTGGTAAATTCGGAGGATGTTTATGTAACTCAGCTTCCAGCTTTGAACATTGAGGCAATTTGAACTTATCTTTAGCCCAAGCACACTCGGGTCAAAGCAATCTCCTGATATGATTTTATTGATTGATCTCAATCATCCCATGACAACTATAGGATCATTTTTAAAGTCACTGTTCTGCTGGAAGCCTCTAGTCTCGAGTCTTTTGCACAATCAGTCAGGTCTTCTATGATCCCTGTAGCATGATGCTGCAACCACCGTGCTTTGCAGTGGGGGTGGCGTGTTCAAGGGGATATATTGTGTTGGATTTTAGGTTAAAAAAACAACATAGAATGTTTAGTTTAGCTATGTTTTAAACAGAGCACCTCCTTCTCCATGTTTGCCAAGGCAAACTGTGGAAATTATCCAGAAGTGTATTTCTTTAATAACGGCTTTCTGAAAGAATGGGCTATTTAATGGAATACATGATTAATAGCTGAGCTGTGGATCTCTGCAGCTCCTCCAGAGTTACCACCGACCTATTTACTGCTTCAGTGAAATCAGCTTCTCTTTCTCAGTCTGTCCCTTTGCTTAGTAGGAGGATCAATTCTTGGTACTTTTGCAGCTTCAAAAAATCCATTTTCCTCCTACAAATTCCATTTTCAGATGCTGGATTCAAAACTTCTTCATCAGATTGTCAAAAAATGTAGGATATTGCTTAAATTTAAATTATTTCACTTGTCTGCTGCTTTCCTTGCTCATAATGATGCCTTCACAATGCAAGAGATAATAAACATTCAAACAGGTGGAGTTTGATTACTAAGTAGATGACCTCTAATCAGTCAAGAGGTATAAAAGAGAAAAGGGGTGACCACCAGTTCTCACTATCCGCACTAGATTTCTTTTTGGAAAAAGCAAAACAAATGTTAACTCATACATATATTTTTTTATGTCCACTTTAGCCCTCTGCTGCACAGCAAATATTACAGGTATTGGTTCTAATGTGACAAATGTGGAAACTGAAATGGGTTTGAGGGCTTTTGCAGGCAGATGCAAGTGAGCTCAAGATTTCAGCCTCCAGATCTATGTTTAACACAGACTGAAAGAGAAATCTGTATAGATTTTTAAATAAAGCTGTGCTCCCTCAGTCGGACGAAAGTGTCTAAAATGTTTATTCCATTCTAAGCAACTTCAATCTGACAGCCATGCTGGTTGGGTCAGTTGAGCGTATACTACTGAATAAAAAAACAAAGCAAAACAAAAAAAAAACAGGCTTAATTTTCTTCTTTATTAAAAAAGTATGTGCAAACCCTTCTTTTTTTTTTCCTTGAAAATGATGCACAGTTCCATCACCATTACTTGGACACATTTATGAAGGTGACAGCGGCTGACAATGTTTTGATTAATTGGGGGACAAGGCATTTCAAGGAAGACATCTTTTGTGTCCTGCATCCCCAGAGCTCATCGTCATTTACATAACATTTAGGGAAAAAGGAAAAGATTTTCTGCAAGCCTCACAGTGTATTGGTGCAACCCTGTATTCAGCAGTAAAATATGAAGCGCTTCACAATTGAGAGTAGAAGGAAAAAAAACTCTCTGTTGCATAAAAACTGGGGGATTTAAAGGAACTGAAGGAAGAAGCATACTTGATAGTGTGTTAAAGCTAACGGGGGTGGAGGGGCAGGAGAAGAGCAACGTCATGAGAGGCTGTTTTGAGAAGAGGCATCTTGTAATCATTTTACACCTTCACAATCTTTACCTGACCTTGAAAAGAAACAAAAACATTCCTAAAATCCTCTGTAGCACATTTTGTCAAAAAAATGCAACCTGGAAATAAATCATTTAAAATGCATTGACCTCCCAAAGGGAAATCGGTGCCTGATGTTCTTAGAGTAAAACTGAATGGGAATTTTGCTTATTAACAACATAAACTCACCAGATGTTCTCAAAGTTACTTACATGTGAATGAGCTGCCAGAGCTCCAAGAAAACAGCTTCTGTCTCATTGGACCATTTGTCATGAGGATCACTTGGATGCTTGGGGGTCATCTTTGGAAGTTGTGGAGGAATTCATATTGATTATTTTAGAAAGATTGATTTTGTCTCCAGCAGCTACAGCAGTAAAAAAAAAAAAAAAAAAAGCCCTCAAGGTAAAATCCTGCACTAGACTTCAGATGTGAGCAAACTGTCTCCCTCTAGTGTCCTCTCTCTTCATTCTTTTCCATCATTTTCAAGCTAACATACCCCTCAAGCTGCAGGAAAAGGGGCCAGGCAGAAACATGCATAATTGACATCCCTATTTTAGGAATTAGCCCCATATCTAACAGTGGACCATACCTGCTCTATCATCTCGCCTATAATCATTTAACATTTCTGCACTGAGTCCATTTCGGCCAACCAGGATTAAAGAGTGATGAATCTTGGCAAATAACATTTCAGTTCTTCTGATCGATTCCTGTGTTTCCTGTGGGGCGGCTGTGTTTAAACCCTGTCAACTGATCATGATTTGGGAGGATTACCGGGATTGTGTGTCTTTTTGAGAAACAGTTTGAAATGAGATCAGTAGGAAGGATCTTCTTCTGATTAATGATTTCCCTTCCCATTATGCCTTCTGTAACCACACAGATGAGTTAATTAAACTGTGCCAGAGGCTACACACAGGTAGATGGACTGCTGTGATATTCAGACATCCACATTATTACACATTTCATATGAGAAAAAGAAACGGAGATATTGAGATTTAAGATTCTTCTATCCTAGAGGCTCCTCTGTGATTGTTAATTGTGCAAGGAGATTTTAGAAAATATTCAATCCTCGTTAAATGCTCCAAAGTAACTCAAGGTAGCATGAATTAGCCCGTGGTGCCCCAAAGGGCCCCGGATCATTGCTCAAAGTACCACAAAGAATAAGAAAAAATCACAGTCTTTTCAAGTAGGCAGAGGCAAAAGATCCAACACAAGTTTTTCCCAAATTGCCCAGAAAATGAATGCTTCATCACAGGAGAGGAAATCTGCATCTCCGACCTCGATGGCTCTCAATCGCACACACGGCTCTTTTTGGGCCAATCAAGCTCCTGCACAAGTGGATGATGACGACATCGTTTACCTGCTCCACTGGGCTGAGAGATAAGCTCATGCCCCTGCAGCTTCCTGGAACGTTCTGGCTGTTGCTTGCACGACTCCAGAGAGAGACGTGCGTGGCAGATGATGGAGCTGTGGTGTCACCTGTAGAGCAAAAACATGCAAAACCCTCCTTTTTTTGTTGCTTTCAAGAACTGAACATGGAACCAGGGCAGTCAGGTAAGTGTTTTTCTTACCTTGATTTCTATAAAAAGTAGGGATTATTTTTATAAGTTTTGAATATGTGTTCAAGTGAATTTATAATTTTGCGAGTAGAACTCCTGTGACCGGATATTCTCCAGCCTTAAAAAGCACATCAGACCTCGTTTACACAAGCTAATATGGTCAGCTCCTTGGAAACATCTCTCTGAGGCTGAGAATGGTAAGGAAGCCTCTCAGGACAAACGGCTAAAGTGGCGATCTCCGTCTCCTGCCTCATTTCGTGTTTTTTAACCAGTCTTTTCTCACTTGTTTCATTTTTGCTCTCTGCCTTTTTTTCCCTAACTAGCTGCCACAACACATTCTCTCAGTTGCCAACCACTTCCATTCTGCAACCACTGACCTTACCGCTGACCTTGCCTTGTCTGTGCCATTGAGATGAGAGCGAGAGATACCACAACCTCACCCCACACCCCCACCCACACCACCACCATGCTGCAGGGTTGAATTTTGCCTGTCTCATCAGTCTTTCCTGCAGCTGGAAAATGGTTTTATTTCTTTCTGATTTCTGTTCCTTTTTTTTTGCCTCATCAGTGGCCAGACTGAAAAACACGGCTCTTGGCTCAAAGAGATATCGAGCTTTGGCATATAGACCAAGGCTGTCAATACAGATTAGGTTGATCAGATAAAGTTTATCTACAGCATTTGAACGTCCTTTGGTTGGGTACCAGCCTAATTCCGGGGCCACATTTGATAATGTGACCCAAGGATCAAAGCGGATCGAAATTGGTGCCATTGTTTTAGCTACGGACGGCCGGCAGTGGCCTTGTCAAAGGTAAGTCACTTTGTGTATCATTATGCGTGTAGCACAATAGCTCTGCTCTGTGATAACAGGAATTACAACATGTGCACTTTGGGTCACTGTTGGTCTGAGGCTCTTTAATGAGAACTTTTAGAAGTTTTTCATTGAAGAAAAATATTTTATTTTAATTCACTCCATTTAAATATGACAAATTAAAAAGACAGTCTGCAAAAATCTGAATAATCTATGTTTGTTTAAAAAAGCTGAAAAAGTATTGAAAGTATGCAACAGGAGATAAATGATAATAATTGAGTCCTCCTATTTACCCAAAAGAGATAGTATAAATATAATTTTATTTTGAACCTAATATTATTGTAAATACATGTTTGGATTGGTGGAAGCTTGTAAATGCTGCACTTATCTTCCTCATCAGTTGATTTTGACAATCAGTCCAATGGAATGATTGTAGGATCGATGGAAGGTCAGGAAAACACAGAAATGATAATCCTTAAGTTTGCATCATTTTAACCATGCGAGAGCTAATCTTGGAGGCAAACATACAATCATACAAAGCAAAATAATCCAAATAGGATAAAAAAAATTGGTCATGGTATGGACTTGAACTCTCCTGCTGTATCAGGGACTAGTCTCTATATTGTTGGTTGCTCCAGTAGAACTCCATGAGTCCTTTGCATATTTTTTATGCTCATTTCCAAAAACAAGTTGCTTTTGCAACAGTTAGACTTTTAAGTGTCTTTCTTCCAAATTACTTGAATCGTATATATAGCATTTTAGCTGCTTTTCCAGCTTTTACATTTGTATTATTATTATTTGTATTATTATTATTAGCAGAGGTGAGTATTGAAGATTTAATAAGTTAACTTAGGGCAAAAATCCAAAGTACAAAAAAATACAAGGAACCAAAAAACTTCAGGAAAACTTACATGTGGAGCCTGTGATGAGGAAAAAGCAAAACATCAACAAGAAACCAGCACAGAGTGACTGCAGAGGTGGAGTATACAAGGTGAACAGAACAAAGGATGGACTAATGAGCTGACTAAGGAGCAGGAGTGAGTAGAACTAACTAGATGGAAGAAAGAAGAAAAGGAAACAAGCACAAGGGGGCAACAGAGAGTAACTAAAGACTGCTTAATTATAATGGAAATTAAACCAAAGATCAACAAAACAGAATAACTAATAACTAAAAACTAAAAACTCAGAGTCCCAAAAGGGGAGAACCATGACAGCATTAGCTTAAAGAGACTTTTTAGGGTTAAAACATTTTAGGTTGCAAAGGAAAAACCTTTAATAAAGGAAGTGAGTTTCCAGTCCCTCACTGTTTATTTTCACTTTGTCTCACAAAACCTCTCCTCTGCTTGCTGATAGAACATATCCTGGCCACACAGCTGTTGGGAGAACAGAGACTGGTGCTGCAGATGTGCATTAAAGTGATTAATGGTTGTCAGAACTACAGTTGGACAGATACAGGTTGACCGATCCCTGATTAATCTGCCTATTTGGAGTCTGATTCTTTAAGCCATATTTCTTTTTCTTCCTAAATAAATTGCACAATAATGAGAAATACTGTTTCTTTTAATTGGAACAAAAATAAACAGCTATTATTACACTGAACAGCTGAATGCACAAAATAAAATTTAGATATTGCACCCATGTATCGGCCGATGCTGATAGAAGGAAGAAATAAAAAACAAATATTGGCAGAAACTATCGTTTGGCCAGTTTATCAGAAATGGAAGGAAAATATTTGCTGATTTTTTAAATTTTTTAACCATACTTGTTTTTAGTTTTGCTAGAGTTTTTAAATACCAGCAGACTAGGCTCAGACAGAATGCTTTTGGAGGTCTGCTTAGGGAGCCGGTGTGTTAGATATCCAAGGTAATACTCTCATACAGCATGATTCATAGTTTCCATTGTGCAAATACCAATAAATGCTCACCCCATATATTTACACTGCAGCATCTGCCACTAACCAGGCTCATTTAGTTTAGGATATTTTAAGTCCACAATTATCCACACCGTGTAAGAACTAGAATACAAATGATTTCTGTTCGCTAGTATTGATTTTTAAGAGAAATTGAAAATTATTGTGACTTTGAGGTACAAACCTCTTCCTAACTTAGCCTATGTTTAAACTTAACGTTTGATGATAAACAGTGTCAGTCACCACAAGAGGGCACTTGGAGCAAGTATATTCAAAAGCAGCTCTAATTACATGTCTGTGCCCTCTTATGCTTATATATCTTACACTTAAATAGTCAAGATTTCTGCTATTTAAGAGGATATGTGCACAAATATGAAGCAAAACCAGGTTCACCAAGTTTACAGTGGCCTCTCTCCCTAAAAGCAAGGATAGTGTGCATTCTTAAGATTGCAGAGGGAGGAGCTGAGACGGCTGACCTAGGATTTTTAGAGTCTTTAGACTTTTTTTCTCATATTACATCTCAGAGAAGATGTACAGTTGCAGGTAACTTACAGCTTCTGCAAAGTAGGCAGTTTTGTGTCCTATAAAACAGTAGAAAATCAACCTGTTAGCAACAAATATGTTCAAAGCAAAAACACACCATGCACTCCAACAATCACTGCATGTGTTATCGGGGTAATGCATGCCTTTTTAAAACCTGTCTGTATAGGATTGTCAAAGAAAAGGTGAGGGTAAATTAAATGCTCAAGAACACAAGAGGGCAGTACAAAGAAGTACATCCAGAGTGAGTCTTATTGGATGTGGCTGGAAGTGAGAGGGAAACTCACTGAAAACAAGCTCGGGTGGTGAGATGAAGAGGGGAGGCATGGCAGCAGTAAATGATGCTCGCCCTCCACACCTTGTCAGTTATTAGGAGAAGCCAGAGGAGAAAGCTGACACTACTTTGTGCTGTCTACAGAGAAAATAATTGGCTTGCAGGCCAGCTTGCTGGCACCTAAAGCATTTGGAAGTGATGTTGTAAAGTTGCACACCAGAAAAAAGGGCAGACAGGGAAAAAAGAAACACATACATGTGGTGAGGCATGCAGAAGTTTTGGTACCGCTGAGATTTGCTCATACTGATTTTAAAAGAGATAAGAGCTGCCCTTTAAATGGCATATAGTTATGTTACTATCTGTGCAAATTTAGACTGAGAGTAGGAAAAATATCAACATATAAAGGTTTGGAGAATTAGTAGACTTCAGATTGTGTTGAGATTTTTAGAGCTGTGGGTGGTTCACATTTGTTTAAAATTAGCATTTTGGGCAAAGCCTGTATGGAAGATTCAATTTAAAGTTTTTCTTAAGTTTTTATTTGTGGACAAATGTCTATCATTGTGAAAGTAAAATGATTAATGCCTATGAGGTATAAGGCTGTGAAAAATACAAACTAAGGTTAGTCTTTTTTCTCATACATCTACAAAATGAGGAAGTGTTACACAGATTCTTATTCTTAGTTTCTCAGAAGGATAATTAATCCAAACTTTATTTTAGAGTAATAAACTTCCAAAAAAAGACACTGCACTCTTTCTTTTTTTCTGCATTTTCGACAAAAGTCTTAGATTTAAAAGCAGAGCCGACCTTGGACTGAGCAAGCCGAGTTTCCATTTGATCCCTTGATGCCAAAAATTAAATAATTTCACACAGATTTCACAACTTATAGTTTAAACTTTATTAACTTTAAAAATGAACAAGCATACTTTTAAGTTTTTGCTTTTGGCAATGAGTAAAAAGACTAGTCCTTACTAAACATTTGAAAGAAATAACAAGTTGCTGCTACAGTCTGTCATTTAGAGACAATGAATGCCATCTTTATGTAAAAATATTAATTATTATCACTATGATTCAGCTGATGTAGTTTGACCCAAACTGGCAAGAAAAAAAGTAAATTGTTTATTTTCTAAGGGCGTTCTAAAGGTATGCATATTAATTTATGGACTGATGATATACAGGCAAGGCAAGTTTATTTGTATCGCACAAATCAGTACATGGACAAGTGCTTTACATGAATGAGATAATGAAATAGAAGAAAAATAGAGCAGCTTAAAAAACATGTGTAAAAATAATAATAATATTAATAATTGGACCTCAATTATTCTCAGTTAACAGTTCAACAGTGAAAGGCAGCTCTAACGAATGGGTTATTTTACTTTAGATGCTTAAAAGATCTCAGATTACTATGCTATAACTACTAGAAAACTATTATCACAGGCTTTCTGTGCACACTCTCATCTGTACCTCTCTGTTCCACATTCTCCTTGGTGGTGATTGATTTGCTGTCTGCCTGCAATAATTTTCCCAAAAGGACTCAGTGAATAGGTGATCAGCAGATATTTGATCTGTTCTGGTTCTAAGTTTTTGTGATCTAACTAGTTTAATTATGCTTACCAGATGCCATCACCAATCTCATGTCTGTCTCCATCACCCAATGCCTGCTACCTTCTCCGTTAGGTCATATAGTAAAACAAGTGATAATTAACACAAGTAAATAGAATTTTTATAATAAATGTTTTTCAATGGTGAATAACTTTATATGAATTTGCTGCTCCCACATTTCCAGCTAGCCTAGACCAACCTATTGTCTTCCCCTCTCTATCCTGAAGCTTTCTCCTCTTCTTCTCCATCCTCACAGCTGAATGACTTTCATTTTGTATAAAGGGGCTTTTGAAAATACAGCAGTCAAACTACAGATAAATATTTGATATTAATTTCAAATGTTATCCTTATTGGATATCAGTTTCTGATTGGGCGCTGCATCTGATCAGAGTTATCAGATTCATCACAGCCACTCTGAAGTGTTATATACAAGTGATATTTAAATCCTTTGATGCTTTCAAGTTCAGTAATCTTGCTTTTTTTGATTCACTATAAATGATTACTGTCAACATTAAAATAACCACATTGTAGTTGTCATGATCTGTTGTAAATATTAGTCATTAAGGACACCTCACAATGCAACACTTTTGCATTTGACTCTGTTTCTCAGTGATAGACTGGATTGGCATGCCAACTCATACAATAAACTTACATCTGTGTGTCAATATTCAAAATCTTTTTTTATTTTTTTTATTACATTTTCCAGAAGGATATACAAAAATTTACATAAAAGAACAAATCCCCACCCTTCCCTTGCCCTCCCAGAACAGCACATCATAGAACAATATTCAAAATCTTTTAAAGCTAAAGCTCACAGAACTGACAACAGTATAACAAAACAAATCCTGAACAAAAACAAAAAAACTTTCATACACTAAAAAAATATTTTTTTCCCAAGACATCCAGGAGCAGCTCTGCCTTATTTCCTCTGGAATTAAGTAAAAAAATCTCCCCAGTTGCAGGACGGCAGTAACCTCCCTTTAAGACGGACATAAATTTGATGAAGTCTATCAATTACTTTTTTTAAAGCTTTCTTTTTCATCCCTAAAATGTCTTTCTTCTGTACCCCCTTCAGAGATCTGCAATCTTTACAATCCAAAGAGCCATTTTTCCATTAAGTCAAGCTAAATAAAGCTGGTTTTGAGCCGCAACTGTTTAAAATGACAAGTTATTACTAAATATCTACTATGGGAAAGGTCATTGTTATGGAGCTACCATTTTATTTTAATTTTAAAAGTGATAGATACAAATTAACTAAAGGTTAGCATTAGAAAAGGCTGAACTCTCCTGTCCAGAAGGAAACCTTTGGTTTCTTCTTATTCCCTTTGCTCCCTTAATGCGGAACCAATGCTCAAACGCTTATTTTCCTGATTTCATAATAATGATAATTATTTTTTTGGCTTGAATCTGAGACATGGAAGCCATTTTCCAGCTCCATCACAGAGCAGCTAGGATCGGCAACACCTGACCTCCATCTCTGGTGTCTTCGATATCCTAACCAGAATTAAATGTTTATATGTATTTTTTCTGACCAATGACATTTAAAACAGCTTTAAACAAAATAAACAGCTATTTTTATTCTATTTTTGTCAATGAAATTAATAGGCCTACTTTTATTCTACACAGCAAATGTTCTAGTTAATGAAAAATTTATAGCTATGACTTTCATGGTTTAGAAATAAAGAAAAACTAAACTGTTGTAAAAGGGATTGATTTTGTTTTCCTCTATAAGATAATATGTTATAAAACACATTTTTATTAAATAATGAGATCAAAACTTTAAAAATGTGTTTATTAATAACCTGCACCTTTTATATCACCTACTTTATATAAAATTTGCTGGATCTTATAATTTCAGGCCAACATTTTTGAGAGCCGTTGTGAAAGGTCCAAAGAGTCACTTGCAGCTCTGGAGCCACAGGTTACAGACCCTATGGTAAAATCCCTATGGCCTTACCCAGACCATTACCTTAATAAACACTTATCTAAACCTAACCTGTCCTGAATCAACCACCTGATGAGCCCCAATCCTATCCGTGGCCACTCCAGCCAACCACAGCGGCCACAAGACAAACAGCCTCTACTATAACCCCATTAGTACTCCAACAGGGCCACCCCCCAATAGGGCATAGTGCTAATGCAACAAATCCCCCCTTACCATGGGGGCACACTTCCACCAAAGAGGTTCACCGCTGAAGAAACTTACCATAGGACAAAAATGCAACAAAATAGATGCACCTCTAAGCCCTGCAACCACAATCTCTGCCTTCCCAACCCTAAACCAAACACCCCCAAATCATAATCAGGGTGTAGGACTGCGGTTGATCAGCAACATCTAATAGGCTGACTGGCTGTGAGAGCAAAACATGTGGTTTTAAAAGTTTTTAACAAAATCAGACCCAAGTTTTGTTTCAAGGAAACGGAATAAAATGGTATCTACAACAGGTTCGACCTTGATATGGACCTGTGCTTACTCATAGGAGACCTTTCAGTGGCTGGAGGGGAGAAAAACCCAGCAAATACTGAAAGCCAGCATCTATACCTACAACCCCCACAACTATTGCCTTCCGAGTGGTGTAAGATGAAGATGTCACCATGACATGTCCTTCACACCATTAAAAATGTCTTGAGAAAAGCTGTGCTTGTTGTCCCAAGGAGATGATTTGATGGAGCTGAGAGGAAATTAACTGTTGAATATTCTGCTGAGAAATAAACTATAAACCAATGTGTTCCGAGATTATATTTAAGAAGTCATTTTTCTGACTGTCGTGAAACAGAATTAGACTTTTAAACCCGTTTTTTTTTTTTTTTTTTTTTTTTTTTTTTTTTTTTTTTTTTTGGAGGAGACCATGCAGAGTGACCATGGAAGCCCAAAATAAAGTAATTTGGACGCATGGACCGTGCAGACGCATCAAGAATGATTCAAGCTTAAATTGTTCGGTAAACTTTGGCTTTAGTTTAAGGATGCAAACAATGAAAGCTGGAGAAAATGTTGATAGACAAACGCAGCCTTGTTTTCAGGTCATAATGTTGACAATAACTGTTGGCAGGTGTAAACTCATGGAAAAAATTTTGCTTCTGTTGGATATCTATGGGAGATATTTTTTTAAATGTAAGATTTATTTATCATTTTAATAATTAGAAAGTGGAACAATGGAGAAAAAGTGTCCAAAAGACTTCTATCCCCATTGGATTGTCACACAACCCAGACATACAGTATATACATTAAATGGCCTTTAAAACAAAAAGCTCTAGAAACATTGGTAATAAAAAGACATTTTGAAGAAAAATAAACTAAATAAATGATAACCCCCTCTCAAAATTACCAAACCAAACTAAACACCTTACACTGCAAAAAAATGTAATCTAAATAAGTAATTTCCTCCTTAAAATAAATGTATTTTTTCTTGAATTAAGTATTTAAGTGGGACACTTTGCCAATGGAACAAGACAATTTACACTTAAAATAAGAAAAAACAATTGCATTTTCTTATTTCAAGTGCATAATATCTAGATAACTTATTTTAAGAGTAAAAATACTCATTCTATTGGCAACTCATCTTATTTACCGGCTCAAATTAAGGGTAAATACCCTAATTTAAGACATTGTTACTCATTTTAAGATCGTTTTTGCAGTGTATTGTGTGTGGGAGAAAGAAAATACAAAGATTAGAGGTAGAAACTCTGTAGTTACAGGGCTACCCCTAGTTTCATTGATATGACCAAATCCTGAAAAGGTAACCAGACTTTAGAAAACATATTTTCCTCTTAGCGAACATCTGATTTTTCCAGTTTCATAAAGGATCTTTTTTGTCCAGTGGAGCAGTGGTTAGCGCTGCTGCCTTGCACCAAGAAGGTTCTGGGTTCGATTCCTGGTCCAGGTTATTTTCTGCATGGAGTTTAGATGTTCTCCCTGAGCATGTGTGGGTTCTCTCCGGGTACTCCGGCTTCCTCCCACAGTCCAAAAACATGACTGTTAGGTTAATTGGCTTCTCTAAATTCTCCTTAGGTGTGAGTGTGTGCGTGAATGGTTGTTTGTCTCTGTGCACCAGGGTGTACCCCGCGTCTCACACAGCTGGAGATAGGCACCAGCACCTTATATGACCCTGGTTGGGATAAGTGAGACAGAAAATGGATGGATATTTTATCCAGTGGGAGTTTGTGGGTGGATGAGTGTCATTCTAACCCATTAAAATGGCTACAGACATTTATTTCCTCATAAAATGGATTTTTATACTATTTTTACATGATATTATTTACATTATTTGTGCAATATGCTTTAAACCTGCCATTTTAACTGTAGGGACAGGTTAGATCTCTACTCTCAGACATTTTTTCTCAGCATTTTAAAAGTCTTGCCATGTTGTGAAAAGAAAAAGCTGCTATTTAGTCAGTAATTGTGGACAAAATCCAACAATAATCAGAGTGTTGATTGCTTCAAGCATAAACTTTATTCAACATTGTAGAATCTTAAAGAAGTTTCAAACAACAAACTTTTTAATTCCCTGGCACCAATTGTCCTTATTTTTATCAAATGCAGCCTGCTGTGTTGTGATGCATGCCTTATTATTTTGGCAACGTATGCTTCTTTATGCAAATGCTACGCTAAATTGTAAAAAATCTGCAGCATGGTGGATCACAGCTGTTTAATGCAATCAGGAGCTTTTGAATATCTTAGCATTTCTCTATGCCTTTATGCTCTGCAGTAAAACACCAGGAAGTTTGCATTCCTCGAACGTTCAGTCGCCATGCAGATGATTTTCACGAGCGTCAGTGAATCATGAAGGACACTTAAGTCTGAGATGTGATCAAAATACGCAAGGGGAGCTCGGCACTCGCTGTTCATTAGATATATTACCCATTTGTTTGCCCTCTGCTCGACAGAGTCTCTGTTGCTTCCTGTTACACTCATGTCATTACAAATGTATACATCTGCCCGGGGAAAAGATTGCTCCTCCTCAGAAGGATGAAATAAGACCGAGGATACATGCAAACATAAATTATGGACTTCCCTGTTTTTTTGTTGTTTTAAAAAAAAAACATTGCATTTAATAAATCTTTAAAAATAAAAAAGAAATAGATTTCTGTTAAGAAAAAACAACAACAAAACAAGCAGAAAAGCTTTCAATGCAAAAAGAATTCTGTAACTTGAGAGAAAGAAAAAGAGCCTTAAAATACAATGTGGAGCACAAGTAACAAACAGCCCCTTTGTGCAGCTGTGGTGGAAAGTCAAGGGACTCAGATCCACAGCAAACTGTTTGCTGAATGTATAGTGCCATCATGTGCTTAGCTTTATTCATTACATTCATTTGAATTTTTTTTAGATACAGTATTAAATCGATCTTTATAGCCACATGTAATAAAAGTCAAAGAACGTCATACTCTTCATAAAAATGGGGAGGTTATTTACAGTGTAAAGGTAAAGAGTGATCCAGAGAAGGTTGTTGGGAAGAAAAACAACAAATTGTAGCTGGGGAGGGGGTCATCTGGGTTTTATCTTTGTCAAATTGCAAAGGCTGAGAAGCATTCATCAAAAACGGAGCTAATGAGGCTGAAAAGCTGATGCCGACCGGCCGCAAACTCTCAGTCTGCTCGCATTAATTTTCTGGTGATATTCTGCTTGGGTTTAATGACACTTCAATCATTAAAGTTAGTTCAGATCCCTCCCCCTAAAAATAAAAAAACCCTCCAAACTGTTTTAGATTCCACAGCACCCACGTTGACCTTCAGATATATTCTGATGATAAGCAGATTTCAAAAACTCTTTTGGTGTTCATTGAAAGAATTTAAGGAATTTTCACCCTTAAATTAGACTAGAATGAGATGTAACTGATAGATCCACAGGAGAAAAACATTTCAAAGCCACTAATAGCAGTGCCATGAGACCAGTTTGTTGCTTTGAAGTCATAGTTAATGATGAAGTTTCAGGTCAGTGAATGCAAACATAATGCCTCACACCTGGATTTGAATAAAGAGCTTAAAGGCAGATAAGGAATAAAGTTAGAAATAAGTGCAAGTTAGGTTATAAAATATCTCAAATATCATGATTTAGTTCAACTGTAGATTTATGTACATATGGCTGTATACTACCTAAACAGAGAGTGTTTATGAGGGGAGGGAGTCAAGAATTTCAATATAATTGTGGGGGAGCTGCATGGATCCATAGCTCAGGTGGGAGAATCTGCTGAAACAAATCAGTTTTGCACCACACAGATTACAGGAAACAAAAGGCACGGCTGAAAGTCGCCAAAGGTCGTATAAAGGACAAAGCATACAGGCTTTGCACTGTACCTTACTGTACATAAACGCACAATGGTGCCAGCATAATTACAGTATGTATGGATGCATTTTTTCAGCTTTCAATCCAATTTCATCCAGATGAGCAATACTACTGCTAAAAAAAAAAGCTTTCTAGATCTGCAATGCATGTGGAGACACACAGCAGAGCACTTGTAGTTGCAGCTGATAAGAAAGTAGGCCCTGTGAGGCTTTGACTTAAGAGGGCTGAATCATAAGCATGCAAAACTAGTTTAAATTTTCCTTGCAAGGAAAATATGAAAACCGCATCCTTTTTTCACTTCACTTTTAAGCAGTATGCAGTATGCTGAAGTCCTAGTGAGACACATTAAAGCTTGCGGTAATAACATGACAAAGAATAAGAGTAGAAGTAAAAGCGAGGGATAAACTACCTGGTTCCATCTACTTTAAATCCATTTTGATGGCACCAATTTGAACTATATGTCGTCAAAAATATGGTTTTAAGAAATCTTTTCAATGTAAACATGGCTCTTATAGATGTAACAATGGTTCCATTGTAATCTCCCTTGTGCTTTATTCATTTTTTATTTAATTTCCACTTTTCCCTTAACTCTTAATGCCCTATGTCAAAAGAGATGAGGCCAAATGAGAGGCAGAAGCCTAAAGTTGTGAAAGACCCAGAGTAAGGAGCAGGCTGGAGCAAGAGCTGGGCTGCTGTTTCTGATGCCACCAGAAGGCGACTGATTGTGTCTCCTCACGCTCCTGGTGCGGAGAGTTGCTGTCCTCTTTGTTTGGGTGGAGGAGGCCTCTGTTATAAAAAATCGATCGGAGGCCGGCTCCACGCCGTTTCCTTTAGATGTGTCAGTAATGAGACTTTTGTCAGAAAAATGGGATGAGTCCGCTGTGTGGAGTGAGTCTGAAGTTTCCTTTGTGCCAGAGATGAGATGATCTATTGTCTCCAGGCTGCCAGTTCCAGCCAAGTGATTAATTGTTAAGGTGGAAATGCCGATAGGCATTTCTGTGAAGGCATGGTGCGGTGTGTTTAGAGCTTCTCTGCGGGTTTGGGGCGTGCTGTGGAGAGCGTGAACAGACCAGAACCACTGGGTGACGCTCTCTTCAGCTGATATGGAGCTCAGATCTAAGGTACCGGCTTCCAGAGGAGGAAGGACGAAGGAGTCCAAGTTCCAACCTCCAGTCCTGCTGGTGTGCGTCCCTCCACACACAGGCTGAGTGTGGCAGGGGCAGCCCAGGACAAGCACAGAGCTGCTCTGAGTCCAAGACTGTAAATAGTCAACATCAGCATAAAGGTGGCAGGCCCACGGATTGTTTCCTAGAGTTATGACTCTAAGGGAATTCATCTTGTCCAAAACTCCAAAAGGTAGTGAGGAGAAGCGGTTAGCATGCAGGTAGAGGTGAGATAACCTTGGGAGTCGGTCGAGAGAACCCGGCAGCACCTTTACAAGCAGGTTGTGGGACAGATCTACAGTCTCCAGATGTGCAGGCAGGTTTGTTGGCAAGGTCCAGAAGTGATTGTGGCTGAGATTGAGCGTGCATAGATTAGTCAGGGTGTTATTAATGAAGATGACTCTCTCTAGCTTGTTGTTGGAGAGGTCGAGGATCCGCAGGTTCCACTGGTAGACCGTGTCGTTCTTGTCCAACAGCTGGATGTGGTTGAAGGAGGCGTGGAGCTCCCAGAGAGACCGAGGCAGAGCTTCAGGCAGGCGTCTCAGCCTGTTGTGGGATAAATCCAGGACGCGGAGGTGGGTGTATGAGGTAAGCCTGCCATCCAGATGGAGAAGCCGGTTGTGGGACAGGTTGAGGGAGAGGATGTTATGTTGCAAACCATCGGGGAGCTCTCTCAGGCTCTTCCGGAAACAGTCCACCTCTCTGTGGCTACGGCTGCAGGAGCACATGGAGGGGCACACGGCCAGGACGCGAAGCCCGAGCAAGAGCACGAGCACGAGCTCCAGGAGGGCCTCATTAAGAATCAGCTTGGACAGAGCAGGCCTGCTGAGGGAAGAAAAAACGAAGAGGAGAATGTGATTATATAAGGAGCTGAATGAGCGAAACACAGCAAACTACTGCTGATACAGCAAACACGTCATAAGGTATACATTATGTCCTTTCATACAACAGAATAACAACAAACCTGAAATGTAAAAATATTTTTTTAACTACACTGAAGAATATCATCCATAAAAAAGGGAGGATAAGCCCCTGCAGTCATTTTCATTGTTATCAGTTTGTTTTCAGCCATCAGTGGTCGTCAGTGGAGTCAGTCGCATGCTCTCAGAGGAGGAAAACTAGCCCAGTACATGGATTTTAGTAACGGCTCCACCAGGACTCATCCATGAGCTGCTCCAAAGACACAGCCGACAGCTACTGCAGTGTTTTTTTCCCTTCTTCCCTGCAAGCCCAGGGTGTGGTTAAATGTGTGCAAGAAGAGTCTTTAAATGTGTTCAGAACTCACCTCCTCATCTTATCATTCCAGTCACTTTTCTCTGCTCCTTTTTGCTGCTCAGCACCTCTTCTGTCTCCTCTCTGCTGCTTTCAAGCTCGGGACCAGCTGGTGCTCTGCTGAAGGTGATTTTTTTTTCTTCCTCTGTATCTATCTTAGAATTTGACCCTTGCTCCCTTGTCCAATGCAGGTGTTTTGCCCTAACTTTCATGCAGTCCAGTCCCCTTTTCTCCTCCCTATGGAAGCTGAGAGTTTACCACTGCATCTTATGGATCTTTCGGGTTGGCGCGATCAGGCACTGCAGACTCTGGATTTACTGTGTGCAGTGAAAGTGCGAGGGGAGGGGTGGCGTGTTAGCAGGGAGAAGTATTGGGAAGGAGAAATGGAGCGAATAATGGAAGGGCTCTCTGCATACAAGAATCCCACTAGGGAAACTCCTTAGTCCCTTTTAAATCTCTCGGCTTTAAAGATCTACTCCTGTGTTCCGAATAACAGCTAATGTTTAGTTTAGTTTAACTGGATGTTTGTACTTAAAATAAAGACTGTTATCAGTTATCTGCTCAATATAAATCATGCCTCTCTAAAGAACCCCAGTGGAAGTCGATGAAGGGCTGTAATTGGCTTTAAATGTAGAGGCTGCCACAAAGAGCCGTGAGATTTATTACAGAGGACTCTCCTCCTCTGCAGCACCCCACCTGTCATCAGCAATACAGCCAAATCTCCATCTTGCACTGCATTGCTGCACTTCTGCCTCCTGGTTACATGAGGTCCCAGTACTGTGCCCTCCCAAAGCTTTCATACCCTTTGAACTTTTATCACATGTCATCTCGAGGCACTTTACAGGGTCAGCCAAGTCACACAAACGTTTGTTAAAACGTTTCGATTTAATGAAATCCATTGGATTGTATTGAATGGTTGATTTGCAGCTTTCACTCCCCCTGGAGCAGCGGACAGTCGCTTACATTGTGTCATTGCATTGACTTTGCAGCAATCCCTCATATTGAGCATGCATGTCGCAACAGCGGAGCGGAAAACAAAAATGCAATTTATAATCAGAGTGAAAGGCCTTCTAACACAACCAACTTGGTGTTTGAGAGGACAGAGCAGAGACACAAAGCTCTGATCAGGAAGTCATCTCTATGAGAGTGCAAAGTTAAAAGCTAATGGCAGTAGCAGCTTCGTCACTGATTTCCTCTAAGAAGACGATGCAGCCAATTAGAAGTCTTTAGGATAATAAAAAGAGCTCATACAGTTAGTTGCATAGCCACCAGATATGTCTGATCATTGAAAGATGAGTGGCAACAGATAAACAGTGTCAAGGAAGATGGCTTTGGTCATTTTAAAGAGTTTTATATTAGTTCAAATCAGCAAAAATTGGAGGGTTTAAAAAAAAAAATAATATAACGTAATGTCATCAGAAAAACACATATCGATGGATTCTTCTGTTTAACGCTGCTCTCTGAGGCTTTTTGATAGACCAAGGATACAGATGTAAAGAAGTTGCGAAGTATGGCAGAAATGCAAACTAGTTACACAGAGCATCTATCAGGAAAAAACAACTTTGAGCTTCTTGGAAGGAGCCCAACATAACTTTTGAGTGAGTGCTAAATGGTTTATGGCCAACAGATTCCAGTTCAGTAATGATACATTTTCTTCATTCTCCAGGGATTCCTGTGGAGGACCACAGGGCTCAGTGTTTTTTGGCCAATTATCTCTAACCCTTTCTTCATGGATTCCCTTGCGAAAGTATTTGGCCTCCTTGAACTTTATGACCTTTTGCCGTATTTCCGGCTTCAAACATAAAGACATGAAAGTGCAATTTTTGTGAATTAACAAGTGGGACACAATCATGAAGTGAAATTTATTGTATATTAAAAATTTTTGGGTGGAATAAAAGACAGAAAGACAGAGTATGTAAAATTAGTCGTCCCCTTTACTTTCAGAAATTCAGTGAGGATCTCTGATTGATCCAATGTTGACCTAAATGACTGATGATGACAAATAGAATCAATCTGTGTTTGATCAGGGGACCGTTTTAAGCAAGTTTACCAAAAACTTGAAGTTGTCTAAAGCTAAAAACTGGGAAACTAGGGTTGGGAATTGATCAGATTTTCACAATTGCTATTACCCTATCCATTCCTTGAAACGATTCGATTCCTTATCAATTCTCTTATCGATTCTGTGAAACAATGAACTTGGTAAGTGCACGGTGACATTCGTCTATCTTCGCTGGAGACTTTCTATTTCTGCCTGTCTCTGTGAAAAAACAGAAGGCAGTAAACGGGAGCTGCCAGCCTCTGAGCCAGCCAGGCTACCCGTCTCATCACAGACATCTAAATCTAATGGAGAAGGCATCTGTTTTATGAAAAAGCATTACTGTACAATTTCAGGAAATAAACTCCTCTCACCCTGATTTAAATCAACGAGCGTCACCTTTCTCTCTCTCCCTGAACTGCGGTGCAACTTCATAGCATGTTTAATAACCCCAAAGAGAGGTCAGAAACAGGTTTATTTCCAGAAATGTCATCTGATTTACTAGTAACCACATTAAGCACAGCCAGTGATATAAAACTAGTTGCCTTCCATTCTGGTCGTAACTTTAGCTTCTGTCCGGAAACATAAAAGACACAGCATTCGTTAAAGCGCCTCGCTGCCATCTTGCTCTTTTTTAAAATGAAGCCAAACTTTGATGTCACCAACTTACGCCTGGTCACGTCGTACTTGCTTACTGAATGCCGTGTGCGTAACTTGCGTAAAAAGCGTGACGCAAGTCTTGCTGCCCAGCGCTAGGCTCTGGTGCTGCCTGGAACCGTTAAGAGAACCATTAAGTGAGTTGCCAAACGGTGCCATGGAATTAGAACACACGGAACCGGTTCTGGACAGCAACCAGTTTTCGATTCCCATCGCGGAAACTCTGACTGTTTCAGTCATCATAGTAACATTCTCCCCAGAGCTAACCTGGTCAGCAGCAGGTTCTCTTCTCCTCAGCCAATCACGCTGTTTTATTTCCTGATTTAGTCCAATTTTTGTTGTAGTTTTGTTACACACATCTTGCATGTCCGTTTGAGAAGGATCTTATTAAAGAATAATCGGCACTTTTTCATAGAGAATTAAATATTTATAGGGAGAGGATCTGCAACTCAGTTGACAGGGCATGAGATTAAGTAATCTCAAAACAAGTGTTTTTGGTTTGTTTAATATAGATGTGAATCCTTTCATTTTTATTTAGTTATTTTTACATGAAGAACTACTGAAATAATTTTCAGATTACACAGGGGAAAATTAATTATTTTATGGTTGGGATTAGGATTCGCTCAATGATAACAACCTAATGAGCCTACTGGCACAATCTGAAACCATTCTATGGGACTGATAGCTGCTTATAACAGCCATTCATTGGGACGATAACATCCAAAGCAAACAGCTACTTTACTGTGTAAAAGACTGAATCAACATGAGGATTGACATGTTGATTCAATCAAGGGTGCTGAATAATTTTGTACAAGCAATGTTTCATATTTTTATTTATTAAAAAAGTTGAAAATATTCAAAAACTCTCATTCCACTTCATGATTGAACTTGCTGTTGATTTTGTTGGAGGAACCAGCTCTCACATCTTCATCAGCTAGTATTTCAGCTTTAACTTAAATAATGAAGACTTAAAATATGAGTAATATACACATGTTTGTGGTAGTAATGAGTCAAAAAGAGAACAAAGTAAAACGTACTGTATATGAACTAAACTGGTGCAAAGCACAATGAAGACTAAAGCTGGGATGACTTTACCTGTTTTATAGCACTTTTTTTATTCATGCACGACAAGGAGAGGCTTCAGCTTTATCTAGTTTTTTTCATACATCTGCTCAACAAAGTCATACACTAAATATAGCATCCATTTGCAGCCTGCTCACTACTTCCTCAGCCACTTCTCTGTGCGCTTCCAGCCAACCCCCCGCCTGCCTAAATGCTTCTAGTTGCTGCTTCACCAAGACTGAAACTCATGTATTCTGTCACTGCTCCTTCCTGCAATCCTCAAAGTCAAACTCTCCATATCAGTCTGCATGCCATTGTCAGTTTGAGCCGTGTTGTCAAAAAGGATTCGGATAAGACTCCTGCTGAGTTATACTTTCCATGGGCTCCCTGTTATTTGCTGCATCTGCATTCGATCGGTTCACTTGCACGAAGCTGCCCGAACAAAGCTTTGTGGTTTCTACCCCAAGCTGTTTATTTAAAGCTTTTATTAAAAGGTAAAAATCTATCGTTGTCACAAGAGGAGAGATAAAGAAAATTCTACACATGACAGCTGAGAAAATGCCTGTATTTGTTTTTTTTTTTTAAAGAGTCTGCCTTTTTGTTGGGCTGTGCCAGCTCTGGCTGCTTTCTAAAGGAGCTGTGTGGCACAGCCTAAAAGGAGCTCATTCTGCGCTTGCTAATCACACTCATCTCCAATTCACTTTTTCACTGCTCCCTTCGTTTTACTGGCTTATAGTGCCTTGCAGAAGCATTCAGAACCAGGGAACTTTTCCACATTAAATCCAAACACTACAATATGGGAGAGAAAAGCACAAATGGCTTTAATTTTCTTTCTTTCCTTTCCATGCTTTTCACAGGCATCCTTTATTTTTAATGCAGCTGCAGGTATTTCAGCATATCAGTGTCAGAATTCTAGATTCAGAAATTGCAGAGCAGTTTTTGACACAGTTAGATTTAGATCTGGACTTTGACTGGGCCTTTCAGCACAGCTTTCCTATTAGTTCCTGTCAGAAACATAGTGGCAGTTTGATTGTAGGCCGCTAAGCCAAACTTTTTTAAGCGCACAACCAAAAACCACATGACAAATTGTGAAGCATTTCAAGGTGACACGGACACAGACAGAGCTTGTGCAACCCAATAGGAACTGAGAATAAAGAGTAATCTTCCTGTTTAGGAGCCCATACAAAACCCAAGATACGCATTTATTGGTCTGGTTTGGATTCTAAATAAGGAAAAAGTGACCAACTGAACAAGTTTTTCAAATTTTAATTTCGAAAAGGCACAAATATACAAGCATGGTAGAGATGGATTGTTTTTGTTTAGTCCAGGGTTAAAAATCACATATATGCACTATTAGATTTAAAGGAATCGAGAAGTAGCTAAAAAAAAAAGGACAAGCAAAAGTTATATTGAGGAGATGGGTAAATTTAAAACTCAAAGTGCAGATTCTATGGCTCCTTCTGTGGTCCGGCCGTGTCCTCGGAAGAGGAAGCTGGTGGAGCCGCTGTGGTTCCCTCCGAGCTGCTGGCTTCCTCCTCAGGCTTTGAAGGTGAACTTTCCACAGGGGCTGCAGGTGTCACAGCTTTCTGTTCCTCCTGCGGATCTCCAGTCACCTTCTCTTCTCCCTTTTTCTCTTCCTGTCCAACTTTCCCTCCATCTTCCTCAGTGGCCTTGTTGTCATTCTCCTGATTTGTTTCCCCAGTCTCTGTCAGTAAGAAGCAGCTTTCCTTAGCGTCTGGCTGCGACTCGGCTTTGTTTCCATTTTCCATTTTCAAGCAGCACTTAGAGTTGCTGTCGAGGCTGCTGTTGCAGCTCAGGGTCTTCAGGCGTCTTTTCAGCTGGCAAACCTTACAGGCAAGCGCCAGGGTAGAAAGAAGGAGGATGAGGAGGACTAAAATCAGTGGAGCGAAGACTATCAGCGTAAACTTAAAATTCTTGTTCTGGGGATCCATGAACGCAAAAGGTGATGGGGTGGTAGTAATGGTGGTGGTGGTAGTAGTGGTGGGGGTGGCAGAAGAGGCGGGGGTGGTGGTGGTCTGGGTTTGGGCATCCGTGGCCGTCAATGAGGTGCTGATGGTTGTCCCTGAAGAAACTGTTTCTCCAGAAAAAGTTTGGACAGCTGTAGTACCATTATCTTTTGGATTATCGGTTAAAGTTTTGGTTATTGGTGCAGTCCCAGATCCTTCAGAAATTTGAACTAGTATTGTTGGAATAAACAGCAACAAGCCAAGAATCTCAGCAGCACGAAGCAGGTCCTTCATGTTGGTTTCTAAAAAAGGAAAACGGCAGAAAATTCAAGATTGAAATAAACTTCTTATACAACTGAGAAAAAGACATAAAAATAACGATGTTGAACAATGTTTGAACACAACCTAGATAACTTCATTATATCTGTAGATAGGGGTGTGGGAAATAATCGTTTTGGCGATATATCGTGATATTCGGCTGCCCAATATAATATCGATCTTTCACTTCTTGGTATCGATTTTCAAAAAAAAAAAAGGTTACATAAAACATTGATGGGAAAATGTGCTACCTCTGCACCACCACTCTGGCAGAAAGCGCTGTGGAGCCCTTTAACTGTGCGTGCAACACCAAATCTGTATTTGAGGCAGTCACAGTGGAAGAAAACCCCAAACAATATGGATAATAATACCTAATCAATATTTTCTGATGAAAATATACAACACTTGATGTTTTATCTCATCATTTGATTTTGATAGCTGGGGAAAATATGGCAATATATAGTGATACTGCAATATCGTGATAATATCGTATCGTGACCCAAGTATCGCGACATGTATCGAATCGCAACACTAATGCCAATACTCACCTCTATCTGTAGAAGAATAGGATAGAAAAAAACATTAATTGATAAAGCATTTTTTTGTGAACTCGGATTATAAAACAATATCTAACCCTGTTGTAATATTAAAGAGGGATGCCCCACACAAAATCAAGTATTAACAACTTTTACCAGCTGGAACAACTTAATCCTGGCGCTTGCCTGTAAGGTTTGCCAGCTGAAAATCTCATAAATAAACTAATTTTTTCAAATTTTTCAAGTCTGATAATTGTGATTAAAAACAAACTTTACATTGAATTAAAATATAACTGAAAGGATTTCACCAGTTTGCCTCCTTCTCAGCATTTGCCCTATTAAAGGCGGAAAAATGGCTGCTTCTATAATCTAAATGTGAGATTTATGCAGCTGGTTTAAAATGAAGGGTTAAAAACTGTGGCATGAAGGTGCAGATATAGATGGACATATGGAGGATGGTACGTTTATAATGTTTCATAATGACGATATCTGTCTTTGCATCTATAACTTTAGTTTATTCTAGACAATAAATCATTTTACCCTCGAAAGCATTCCGTCCTGAGAAGTTAATCAGCTAATTTCAAATGTTGATCAAAGAATTGGTTATCAAGTCAATATACGTAATGATTCTTTAGCTAACTTTAACCATACTTACTGGGTTAAACTCATGACCCAGAACTGGATGGAGGTATTTTAATATAAAAATTTTATTTTTTATTTTTTTTTGACTGAGATGTGATTTAAAATATTTAAATAGTTTCAAGCACTTTTAATATTCTGCAAAATATTTTTTTCTTATATTATTTCTGTCTTTTTCTAAGACTTTTTTTTTAGGTATATTAGGATTTAGCTAGCCAAGAAAGAAGGTGAAAGGAGAAAAGGTACATGCAATACATTCGGACCTCAGGGTCCTGAAGGGCGGACTTATAGCCTGGGTAAAGGATGCACCTGTGCCTGTACTTACTGAGCCATGTGGCCTCATTTCTGACAGAAAAAAAAGCTGTTTGTGCCTCACATTTTAGAGACTGATGAAGAACAAGACCCTTAGAAAGATTAGCTACTCTATGATGGCGAGATGAGTGAGAGAGCGCAGAGCTGGCAGACTGCATAGGCAGTGGGAGGAAAAATCAAAAGCAAAGAGACACAGGATGAAAGGATAATGTCAGTTTAATGGCTTTAATTTAGCCTTGCTGACAGACTGGGATCAAAAAAAAGCTTTTAAAAACCAAAAGTGAGCTGGCACAGAGGGCAGGTTCATTTCTCTACATCTGCAGACTGACCTTTAAATAAAAACCACAACATGGTTTAGCAACCATGGATCACCACAATAATGAATCAGATCTCAGTCTTGAGCTCACAAACAATGATGAAAATCACTAAAAGTGGATGAATTTTCAGCATATTTGTTGAAATAATACTTTTACTCTTTTAGTTGAGTTGATAATTCAGTGAGTGGATATGAGTGTAAATGGATGAGCATCCATCTATTTCTACTTCCCTACAGGGTTATTGACACCAAAATACATGTGTGCTTAAAATATTGAGAGTATTTTTCATGTTTCACAAAGCTTAAAGAAGACATACAAAGTAAAAGTTTAACCAATTTGGTGTATTTACAACAATACTGAGTGTACATCTGAATTGGAGTTGATAATCAGTGTAAAATTTGACTGCCACGCAGTGTAACTCTCTATATGGTGTCGATTACACACCAGTTTCTCAGACGTCTTCTTCATGTTGACACCAATATAATTAAAATTAACTCTGAAAAACTGAAACTAGCTATAGAGTAAATTTAACACTAATTTGGAGTGGCACCAAATATTATCTGCAACAGAATTATATCAACTCTGTAGGTGTTAAAGTAGCGCTTGGTTTTTATTTTGTACAATTGTCCTGCGCTTTTGCGCAACATTTTTCAGAACAACTGAAAAAATTAATTTCTCATGTGAGGTTTATGTTTATCAATCTTTAGGAAAAATTACAAAGCAAAAAAAAAAAAAGTCAACCAATTTTTAAAATTCCTTTTTGGCGTCCTCAAAGCATCTTATCTCTAATTATTTCTACTGAATCCTAGAAGGGTTTAAATATTTATGCATAAATTCATTGATATTGGGGTTTTCTGTATAAATTTTTTTTCCCTAATTTCACACTTTAAAAAAAGTTAAAGAAAATCCTTTCACTTACATTCTCGGTTTCACTGAGGGGAGCAGAAGCTTTCTGTGATGCTTTGGAGCAACTGATGAGTCCAGTCTTTTACAGGAACAGAGAGGCAATGAAATCAGACCAAATCAACTGCACGCTCATCTCGCTGTCTTGCCCTCACCTCTTCCCCCTCACACCATATTAAGAAGAGGAAGTGGTGATTATTGTTCCGTTCTATTCAGTGTAGTGGTGATGAGAGAACATGCAAACCTTTAAATGATGAATGCGACTCAAATGCTGGTCTTACACTAACAACCACATTCATCTAAATTTGTTGATCGAGCTTCTCTTTAATTTATTGCCTCAGCTATCAAACATACGTTGCAATATTTAGCTTCTTTTTTTCATATGCTTTGAAGAACAGTTTGCAAATGTCTCTGCAGGTCGATGAAGCTGACTTGATGAGACCACCTCAGCATGTGCATCAAGAATGACTTGGCCACACTTTGTAAACAGTAAAAATAAATCGCCCTTCTTCTGTTACGTTCAAAGGTTTACCTTCTTATTTAGGATAAAGGGAGGACTGCGCCCACATCTCCTGGTTGGAACCTTAACATTTCACGTGTTTTATTGGAAGTAGTGAATTTTTGTGATGCATGATGCATAGTTTGTCTAATTTTTACAGCTGAATGTAGACACATCCAGGGAAACCAGTTGTCTCCATATAAAGTGTTATAAATTCTGAGTTTGAGTGCAGATGTTTTAGAAAAGGCCTAAGAGCTTTGATAGAGAACTTTGGAAACATGGTGGTGTTAGTATCATGCTGCAGGATGCATTTCTAGCAGGGTTGATATGTGAAAACCATAAAGGGATATTAGATCATTTCTGAAGCACTGGAAACTCATTAGAAGCTTCCATTCTTCTTCTCTCTTTCTTTTTTTTTTTATTATCAATTTGCATTAGGAAAAAAAGCGTTTCTATTTTCTTAAGTTCCTCATCTTGCTTCCTCTATTAATATAAGCAGCGTTTCCCAAGTGACTATTTGCACCTGTTTTGCTGAAGTAGAGAATAATAGAGAAAACGGTTAATTTGACAAAATAGGAGGCTGCAGATAACATTGGCAGAAATGACATGATGAAGAGGCTGCAAACACAGCACTCCCAAACCCCCCCTCCTCTTCCTCCACATGACCCATGAGCATCTGTCGTGCAGGGATGGAAATAAAGATCCAGGAGTGTGGAGCGTGTGAACGCCTGCTGTTCAGCCTCGAACAAACTCATCATCACTACTGTTTGGCCAAATTAAGGCAGATAAAAGAGATAAGTCACAGATTTGTTGTAAAAATAATTCTGCTGAGGTGTCTCTTTAATATAATAGGAAATGAAAATGAATTTTTGTTCAACATCTGCACATGAGTATTAAAAAACAAAATCAAAACATGGAGCAAATTGAAAGGATGGAATGGTGTTTGGGATAATTTCCTGTTCATTTTCATCTTAAAAAGAAAAATAAAATAAAAGAAAGGTAGATTGGAGCTGTCTGATCTCTTCTCCTTGATGATTTATTCAGATGAAACAGTGTGGTACCGTAAGAGCTAAATAAAAATCAAAGGGGGAAGCGAGAACAGAAGAACTACAGATGACTTCATTTCAAAAAAGCCACACATCATCCGCCGAGAAATGGAAAGTCCCATTATTTATAACAACCCCCTCATCAATATACATTTACGCTGGGTGTTTGTGCCAGGTGTGCATGCATGTCAGCCTTTTTTTTTAGTTTTTGTTTCATTTAATACGGTGCTGCTGCCTTTCACGTCTATAAATAGCTGTCTGGCTGTGATGGTGGACAGCTTCATTACAGACAATCCCAAGGACATCAGCTGATGGCTGACAGTTGCAACGGTGGGCTCAGCAAATGTCAAAATGGCCTCCAGACTGCAGCCCCCACCTTCTGTTGCGCTCTTTCAGTCGTGCACATGTAAAAGCTGAATTGTGCCCAAAGATCTAAACTTTACTTTGATCTTTAACACCTAAAGTTAGCTGGAACAACTATGCAGTGATTCACTGTCTGAATGTGATGGGCATGCAGAAGGAATCCCTTCATGATCCAATGCTGATCATGTGACCCAGTACCAGTTGGTGTCAAAAGGTCTTTTAGTCAAAGCAGAGGGCACAAAGTGCTCCCTTTATCGCCTTAAAACCGGTGCACAGAAATCAATGCATCACTCTTGATCCGTGCTTCGGATGCAGTCTAGGGTTCCAGGGACTGAATGCAAGCATGGAGTATTTCTCATTTTAGTGACGGCTCCCCAAGGTCTGGCATCAGAAAGCTGAAAGGTATTTATCACAAAAAAAGCTTGCCAAGCAAAAGAAAGGGTTGGAAATTGAGGAAACACAGCAAGCGGCTACCAGGAAAAGAGCCACTGGAATTAGCTTACCAGTAAATCCTCTCTAACTTTTGCATCCTTTTTGTTTTTTGTGTTAAACATGAAACATCCGCATTTTTTTTTTCTTTTTTTGAATAAACCCAAATTTTTTTTTATATCACATAAAGGAAACCTCAGTAAACACAAAATATAGCTGTGAAATGATATTCTCCTTCATAAAGGGAAGAAAAAAAAAATTATTTCCTCCTGTTTAATTTTCTTTTGCAAAATTTTAACTTCACCTTTCACTTTTTCACTATTTTACGTAATATATCTATTACAAAAATGCATCTAAAAAGAGCCTTTCTGACAGCACGAAGTAGACTATATAACATTTATGACAAAGTTAATGAATGACTCATCCAGGAGAAAATGAAAGAAACCTCAGTTAAACAGTGCTTCTGTTTAAAATTTAAGAAAAATGTAAAAAGGAAAACAAATTTGCTCACAAAGGAATCAAAAGATCACCACTTTTGCCAGAAAAAACATCTTAATGATCCCCATGACTTTTAAGAATAAATTTTTAGGATCAAAAGGAGAGAAAAGTGTGATCCTGTACATCCTGCAGTCTAGTGCTGCTTTATTGTTTCAGGAATATAAAAATGACTTTATTAATTTAATGAAACCATAATTTCTGTTTTCCTAAATAAAAATTTGAAGGCAAGCTATACCTGGTTCATGCAATGATCTACAGAAGGCTTCCTCTACTTCACACCTCCTCAGCATGCAGTCAAATCCTTGCTAATTATTGATAATTAATTATCCCTACTACTTATTTGATTGGAGGTGAGAAATCTAAAGCAAACTCACCTCTGAATGACTCAGAATAATAGAAAATAAAATAAAGCTTGTTAAAGTCAGAGCTTATATCCAATGGGAGGCTATATCATCATCTTAACAGAAGTTGATACTTTAAAACTCGAATTTTCTGTATAACAAGTATGCTAAGCAAATTTATTCACTTTACCTTTATTTCATACAATCAAGTAAAAAATAGAAATGTGTCACATACAAACACCGTTCAATTTTAATGACAATATAATATGTATAAATTAGCTCTTATGTCTATAAAGGCTATGAAGATATGAAACCCATCTAACCATAGCATTCATACACAGGTTATATTTACTCTCAAATGTGTTCGATGATCGGAAACATTCAAGCATAGCAAAAAGCAAAAGAGATGCGAATAAAATACTTTCATAGAACTGTCATCGGCCTGATAAAACCATACAACATGACAGGTGCTCAGGATCTAATTTAAGGTATGGTTAACATCACTTTTGTAATAGATTGTTGCACATGAGACAGGAAATGCTTAAGAAAAAACCAGAAAGCGATGAAGTGTAGGGGAAATGTCATGCGTCTCGACATGCTGCTATTACTCATGAGATATAAATGCAAACCTCTACTCTCCATAACAATGTTGCTAATCTGACTTCAGTCAGAAGTGCAACTTGTTTGCAGAAACAAGTATATCTACTAATAGCAGGCTATGTAGGGGTTTAGTGCCCCCTAGAGGAAGAAGATAGATCCATGCCCCTGCATACACATTTACAGCAAATACATCTACCTTAATTTAAAAGTTAACCGTTTGCAGTTTGACAGAAGAAGTTTCCTTTCCTTCTGTCTGATAAACTCTCATAAGAGGAAATGGAGAGTTTTTTTGCTTTCTGCAGGATTACCGTCACCCTAATAAAATGTCAACAGTGTCTGGGATTTTTTTTTCACCCTTGATTGCTAAACCCTAAAAAAAAAAAAAAAAAAAAAAAAAAAATAGCAGAAAGGATATCTTTAAACTGCAATCTCTGCACAACCCTTTTAGATATGTCTCCTATTTTGCAGCATTTCCTATTTAATATGTTTTTAGCAGCTTTACTTGTAAAGAAAAGCAATTTCACTTGCATTCAATCAATTTTCCAGCCAGCTAAAACACTACTAACACTTTCATTTAACAAATTTTCCTTTTCCAAATTAAGCGGGGAACTACCTGAAAATATTCTGGTCTGGAAATATAGTTTAAAGGGCTAAAAAAATAAATCCACTTCATTAAACATTTCCATTGCTCTAACAGGTGGGCACATTTAAAACACACCCTATTTAAGCACAAAACAACTTTTTGGAGTGTAATCTGTTTAGAAAATAAATGTTGGTTTGGCAACTTCCAGTTAAGAAAACAAAAAATAATAATTTTTAAACAGGAATTTGTTATATTGATATTTGGCTGTTGATTTCCAACTGAAACTGATTCGTTCAAGTTTACCAGTGATAAACTGTTGCCATGACTTCTTCCAATGTTTGAGCCAAACTACCGATTTTGTATCAAACTAGAGTGCTGATATATTACATCATCAAGCGACTGCACCAAGCTTTTTTTGAAATAGATTTGTTCAGGCCTCATAGATCAGTATTTTCTTTTTTGAATAATTATATTTGTGAGTTTTAGATGTGCAAACAAATGTAAGCACTATGAGCTAAAACATAACTGGGAAGCAAGATATGATTTAAAACTTAACACCCTTTAACATTTAGATTCATTTGGCTAATATGCTCATTTATTCATTTCTTTTTACTGTATAATGATGATGAATTGTCTAGTCATTAACTTTAGTCTATTATTTACTTGCATTTTCCATTTAAAAACATGTTTGAGATCGTTTAATAGCTTAAAACAAACAAACAAAAAAACCCCTGAATTTATTACATGACAAGCCCATTTTATTGTCTTCCATGGATGAAAACAGAAACTATGTGTACAGAATGGTAGTCACATGCAATACAAAAATATGGATCTTTACAATAACATAAAAAACATGAATTGGCCCATCCTTTAAAAAAAAAACATGTACAACATTTTTACAGTGTTTTTATACATGTAAAAATATAAATATATATATATGTATATATATACACTTATCTGCGATAGCCGGAGGACTACCTACTCAAAAATGTTAAAGTATTTTACATATAAAATGTTTTATACAAATCTTTAGAAGAATTGATTTAATTTGCTTTATATTAATTTATGTACATTACATAGGACTGGATTTGGAACACGTACTGCAGTCTTTCACAGAAAACCCGAAGAACAAACACGGTCCAACACTGAACGCTCACCCAGTTTCACGTGCACCCACAGGATAAGAAACTAAGAAAACACAAACACACAAATACCAAGATCCCGACTGAAGCCAGGAGTCACAATGTTCACCGACGCACTGAGGAGCTCACGTTTACGGGAGGATTTGGGACAAACTTGCAGCAGGTTCCTGATCGATGCTTCAGTAGAACAGATATTACATTATATTCCTGCGCAGTTTTGACCCGTTTGCTTTTACGGTGTAACACACACACACACACACACACACACCACCTGTTTGTTTTCATGAGTCCCATAAACGGATTGTACAATAAAAAAAAGACAGCATACAAGTGAGCACATCAAACTGATCCGTCTTTGAGATTCGCCTGAAGAGAAACTATAAAAACACAGCAAAATAAAAATAAAAAAATCACCATGCAAGAAAAACTAAATTTGAACCCAAGAAAGAAAAAAAGGCTCATTGTGTTTTAGGTTTTTTTTCCCTCTTTGATAAAAGTGCATATTGTCTGAGCATGGGTTAGTGAACACATGCCGTCACACGAAGCCGTAAAGAAAAGCGAGAAGAGGCAGAAGGCAGCTGGTTTGAGAGCATCACTCAAGCAGCCTGTCCGACATTTGTAGAGCCCTCGGGAGGAGGGGGGGGGGGGGGGGGGGGGGGGTAGGAAAACGGAGATAAATGAAGTCGTCCGTTAGGTGATTGGGTCCGTTTTATGTCCAGCAGCGTCTTTTGCTTTGTGTGTGTTTTTGTTTAGGGAGGAAAAAAAATAAAATAGTGCCATGTGGTCAGCACACCAGCAATAGAAAAAAAAACATGATAGCAGCAGAGAGAGGTGAGCAGCCATCAGCAGGCACAGACCACAGCGCACTCAAGTCAGTCGGGCTCGGCACAGACACCACCAGGCCGGTTATTCACAAGCCCAACTGATGTTTGGGAATCCAACCAAAACGAAGGCAAAGAGAGTCTAAAGACGCGTCAAAAGGGAAAGCAAAGAGGATGATGCCGGCTGCCCCACCCCGCCCCTGTCTTTCATATTTCAGTCCCTCCATCTTCTCCTCCGAACAAGAAAAAAACACCGACGGTTAGACACGGAAGATTGGACTGGGGATTAGTGGATGGAGCGCCCGTTTCAGGCAGAGGCAATGCTTTGATCAATCCCGTAACAGTAAAGGATTCAGGAGCATGCAAGGCAGACCCAGGCTTTGTTTTGCATTGCTTATGTTTCAGAGTGACTGCTACAACCTAGATTAGACAAGAGAGAAAAAAAAAGGAGAGAGGAAAAAGGGCAAAGGAAATGTTAGACGGTTAGTAAAAGTAACAGGGATGAGGCTGGATAAAAGCACTTTGATTAGTCAGAGAGGATTCAGCACATTAACCAGCTGGAGGACTTGATTATTTAAGGGATTTCCTGTTGTTGAGCTTTAACTCCTTTGAGAAAAATTATAATTCAGTATGTGTGCGCTGTCCTTTAAACACGGATGGCTTCATAGTGAAGCTCTAGAGCGCTTGGAGCAAAAGCAAAGTGTTGAAAAGCAATTTAAAGATGAAAAGCAAAGGGAGAAGTTTTGTTTCGTCTATTAGGAGCATTAAAACCAGACTAAGCTGCGTTGAAGCTGGAACCAAATTCTCTACATGTAGAGGAAAATAGTTTGACTGCTTTAGTTATCAGAACCAAGACCTTCATTAGAAGGAACAGAGAGGAAAGCTGCTCCATGACAGAAAGCCGTTTTCTCAGTTAAGTTTACTTGTGAAGAAGGGCGAGGCTTGAAAAATGAAATGGAGATTAAAAGGAAAATTGGCCAATCTGATTGTTGATTTTCTAGCATTTCCTAAATAAATTACTCAGTATTTTGCATTAGATATATGTATATTTTTTATTCCTACAAAAACTAGAGGAAATTATTGATATTTGACATTTTAAAGGTTTTCACTTAACGTTCCAGTGCCTCATTACTTAACCAAATATTTTAGTATATAAAAAAACAACAACAATCGGTCGATATATGGATTTAGACAATTTGAGCAAACTAACCGCCCTCTTTGGTGTGGAAGTTGTTTTCAGGGGATGAAGACTCAAAGTTTGTCATTTCAAGTTTTGGTGAGATGAAATAGGAAGCAGAACAGCTGTAAGCAGCTCTCTAAAGGGAACCATTTATGGAGTCTGTAACTAAAGACACAATCTTTCTCCTGATGCTGATCATTTCAGTTCTTTGCCATTTGGTAGCTGGCTATGATGAGCATCTCTGCCACAGGAAGCCCTCCCACAGTTCAGATACCTGAAAATACCCTCCTGTCTTCACTACTCCTAGCCTCCAACCACAACTGCGTCAATTTAAAGTGTCCTTTACTGACTTCCTCTGGTTATATTGTTTTTATCCATGTGACTGATCTGCCATCTGATCTGAAGAAGCTGCTTTTTTAAAAACACAGATGCTAAAGACATTTTGAAATGTTGAACTCTAATCATTTCATCTTCTAAAACAGTTTTTAGGACGTTTCCGCTCCTCCTAATAGGCTGAACTAATTTTATAACTGTTTATTTGAGGTGTAAAAACTAAAATAAAAAAGGGCTTTTTTATCATGAATAATATTGAATATATATTTAATCTAATATCTAGACTCCTTCATATGGTTGCATGGGGCTGTATTTTATATCGTTTTGATAAAATTTTGAACCTTTTAGGTTTAAAGTTTAACATTTGTTTACTCCTACTCTGCTTCCTTTAGATATTATTTAAATGTACTTTTCGAGATTATTATTTGCCATTATATTTAGTATTTTTTCCTTTCTGGGGAGTTTAAGTCGGATCTGATGGTCCAGGTTGGAGTCAGTGTCTCTAAACATTTGGAACCGCCGTGTCTTTCAAAGGCTGCAGCTGCTTTATATCAAAGTAGTTTATTTTTTTAAATAGCGGCTCCACTTGCAAAGTTTTGAAATATTTATGCTTAATAATAGCTTAAAGATATATAATATAAAACTATAAACACAAACACACAGGTGTTCATAAAATAAAAAAAAAAAACATTCACATTTCATATTAAAAACACAAGCAGAGAAAATCTGATTGACTATTTCAACCAAGCAGATAATGAATAAATGTTTGGTTTACATAAAAGACTATCCAGCCCTACAGGTCTGACTGAAGCTTGGCTCCAGTTCTGTATCGTTTCTACAGTGTAGAGACAGAAATCATGACTGACTAGGTCACTGTACCACCGGGAACCCCAGGGAATACATGAAGAATAAAATAAAATTTTTTACAGTATTTCTACATCCAGTGTCTTGGACTCGGCTCCAGCTGTGGGATACCTACTCGGCAGACTTCCAGAAGTGTCCCGGGTGGGACAGCCTGCGGTTGAGTTTGGGCAGCTTCTCCAACATGTCAGCCAGCTGAGTGAAGGTGGGTCTGTGTCTCGGGTCAAACGCCCAGCAGGCAGAGAGGATCTCCTAAAAAATACCGCATTTAGATTTAATCTACATTTCTTAATCAGGTTAAATTTAAAGATGTTTTTTTTTTTATAAATGATGACGCCGACTCACAGTGACCTCCTTGCCTAGGCTGATCTCCCCTAAAACCTTCTTTATGCCCTCTCCACTCCCAACCTGCCAGATGATGGCTTCAATGTGCTGGTTAGTGATCGGCCAGTCCCTGGCTTGGAGCTCATACCAAATTGTTCTTAAAAAAAAGAAAGAAAAAGGAAGAACGTAGAGATGTGATTATTAATTTTAATAAATCCACTGTGGAACCTGGATGTAGGTCTCCAGAACTCAAATACAACTCACCCAAAGGCGTAAACATCTGCTGCTGTGGAAAAGGGAAGTCGGTCCTCATTGTTACCTGGGCTCATTTTACGCACAATCTCTGGTGCGAGGTAACAGATCCAACCGTGTGGAAGTCTGAGTTTATTCTCCCGCCTGAGGAAAAAATAAATCAATAAATCTACCAAAGCAGCCCATTTCTTATAGATATCACCCTCTGACAAGCACAAGGAGATGGCTGCTGCTGCTGGACTGCCGCTGCAGGCCTCAGCAAGTTTTACAGCTCACTGCAGCTCCCCTGGTAATAGCACAGCAGTGTAAACAGAACTTCAGCTGAGCTTAGCGCTTCTCACCTCCCTTCCTGAACGACACCAGAAATCCCAAACAGGCCGAAATCCGTGATCACTACTTTGTTGGTGTCGTGGAAAACGTTCTTGGACTTCAGGTCTTTGTGAACGATGCCTTTGGCGTGAAGGTAACCCATTCCCTGGATAAAAGCAGTGACAGATCAGGAGGTAATGTCAAACAGGCAGCGGTCACATAGGTTGGTGAGTGGATGAAGTGTTATTAAGCAATGGACTAATTCCATGATGAAAGAGAAACATTTCCTACATTGAAATACACAAACTGTAATCAAGTGGAAAACAAAGAAATGCCTTCCAACTAAAATGAGCTACTTTAATGAGCAGAGAGGAGGGAAAACAGGAGGCTTCATTATTCTGTTCAATAAGAATTCCAAACAACTACATTTTGGTGCTTATTGGATATTATTATGTTTGATTAGAATCAAAACAAATATAGTAAATTGTTAAAATATATTTAGAGCTGTAATAACCAGTCTGTTAGACTCTAATAACTGCTTTTCTGCCTTGAATTAACTGTATCACAAAATGTTGTTATCTAAAGGATTTATGTTTAAATATCATTACAATGTATTTCTAATTAAGGTCATAATTCTTTGAGGAAGTCAAACAGGGCCGATGGTTGTCTGAGAATCTTTATATTTCTTTCCAGAGAGGACTTCGGTTGAGAAACATGAGGCCTTGGTGGAGGAAAGCAGAGAAAACTGATGTGATAGAGGTCAGAGAAATCCGACCCACTGACTGGACCGACTGATTTTAGTTGTGCTGTTCTGAAAAGGGGCCTTAAATCTGGAGTTTGAGGGATTACAGCTGACCTGGCCCAAAATAAAGATCTAAAATAATGGAAGACTGAGGCCAAACAAGAGGTTTAAGTAGAAAATAACAGAGAGAATATGATTCATAACTACATACCTTAACAATCTCCTGAGCGATTTGCCTTGTTTTATTGATATCCAAGTTGTTTTTAGTGTCCCGAACAACAGAATACAGAGTCCTTCCTTTACAGAAACTGTTAGAGAAGGAGAGAAAACATCAGCGGACTGGAAAATGTTGTACAATGGAAGGAACTTGGTGGGTTTGTTTGTTGTGCTTTTACCTGGTGATGATGGCTAAGTGTGGTGGAGCCATGCAGGCCCCCATGAACAGGACCACATTCTCATGTCTGGTCTGTCTGTAGTTCATCACCTCCTTCTTGAAAAGCTTCAGGTGGTCCTGGTTGTTTCCGTCGATCTCCAGTAGTCTGATGGCCACCTCGCCGTGCCACCGACCCTTGTGCACTCTGCCCCAGCGACCCTGTTAGACAGAAATCAAATCTCAGGGAAACGTCTCCTTCTCAAACTGTAAGTTTGACCAAGTGTTTTTGTAAATCCACACCTTTCCGATTAGCTCTCCGAGGTCCAGCTGCTCAAAGGGAATGTCCCACTCCTGCAGGTACACGCTCGTCTGACTGGGCTTGCGGGAGATGGGGCCCTTCCACTGGCTTCCACGAGAACATGGCAGATCATCCAGCTGGTCGCACTCGCCGTCCGATCCAATGTTCATCCTCATGTCCTCCCTGTCCTCCTCATATTCCCCTCCGTGCTCATGCCCGTCATCTTCTTCGTTTTCTTCATCCTCTTCAGGATCTTCATCTTCAGCTTCAATGTCCTCGTCTCCCTCCTGGATTCAAGCAGGAAAACCCCGGTTAGAGGACAGAAAGAGACAAAAAATCTAAAAGCGTTGTGTGAAATTACCTCTTCATCTTCATCCTCTACCAGCTCAGTGTGTGTGTCATCTGCAGACTGCTCTACCTCACTCCTGCATAAACAGAACATCACAGATAAAAATTAAAGAAAAAAAAACATTATTTGACCTGTTAAAATGAATTAAGTACTATCTAACTTACACTGTATCTTGGAGGACATCAGAGTATATGCTTGAAGGACTGCAGACATCTATGGAGAAAAGGATTAACACCAATTAAACAGATCAATAAGGGTCCAAACACGCAGAGCGTGTCTGCTCATGCAGTTCTGCTACATCACCAGCAGATGGCGTCAGAACACTTTTAAGAGCCAGTATGCACACTGAGGGAAGTGGAGGCTAAGGTCTCTATGCAATCATGCAGGAGGAAGAGAGGGGTATGGAGCAGCATGATGGCGTAACAAGGACTGAATGTGTCACTTTGGGACAATCAACTCACCGGGGAAGATAAACTGCTGCCTATGCTGAAAGTAATACGCAGCTTTTGCAAAAAATTCAGAGGGGACAAAAAACAGAATAGCAGGAGAGGTTCAGGGTTAGTGAAGCTCTTGGTTAAGAGATCGTCATGAGAGCACAGATCAGTGTTAATGTCTCTGGTGGAAACAGAAGGCGTGAGAAAAGGGTGCATAAGGCCTGTAACAATAATCAAGAAGGGAAAATCATCTTAAATTTGATTTAGAAAAGCAGATTTACCTGGAAAGTTAAAACGGCTGTCCCTGTGTCCTTTGGGCGAAGGGTTCGGAGGTGGGGTGGCACTTGGGGGATTGCTCTGCTGGAAGGGGGCAGGGGAGGACGGTGTGGAGGAAGTGGTGGAGGATGGGTTGCTGCTGGAGTCAAGCTGGTTCATCACAGGAGGATGATCCTGGTGAGTCACAGGTTTAATAAAACCAAGTTAAGGAATCAACCTATCACCGCTTTTAAGATAACCTAACAAACTGATACCTTAATTATCATACTTTGAGTTTTTAGGATTTTGGAAAGATTGTTTTATTAAAGTAAGAAGTTAAAGAAAATGACATATATTGCTTTGATTTAGAAGAGAAATGAGCAGATGCTGGAACTGACTGAAAAAAAAAATGTTTTCTCACTTTTGGAAAGAAATGGGTCATTTTTTTAACAAGAACAACCAAGAATTACACCTCTTAGTCTAGCACTTGAGTGACACTTGCAATGTTAATATGCAGCAGTAAAGGATTCATGTTGCGTAGATTTTCTTATCAAACCATGTAGCTTTGATAAATGTAAACCTTGCCAATTCAGCTTCATAAAAATATTATGAGCTTTATCTAATATTAATGTTTTATAGGGAATTTTTGTGCGAGTTCTTGGAGACAAAGTAGTGCATAAATGTTAGGTTAAAGCAAACATGATTTCTAAAACTTCTCTATGAATATGTTTGCATTAAAAAAAGTCTATAATGTGTAAATACATCTGAGGTTTGTGGTTAAAATATAAGAAGATGTGAAACAGTTTGAGGTATCGTTACCTTTTTAGTAATGGCCTTTGGTAGAGTACCAAACTGTGGAGCTTCTTGTGGCCGGTCCACAGGGTTGTTTATATCAGAAGGAACTGACTCGGTCCTCCTGATTTTGGCAACTAAAGAAAAACAATTATTCTCACACAACTCTGATGTCACAAACTCATAAAATAAAATAAAAACAGAAAATGCATTAAAACCATACTTGGTAGAAAGGAGATTCTGCAGGATGGAGCCTCTTTTGTGCATTTGTTGTGGCACTTTAATCTGCAGACAGCACATGAGATAGCTTGTTAGCAATTAGCATTTAGCATCAACAGAGCTCCTCAATTCCAGATCAAGATTAAGTCAAGCCAGCAGAGCTCTCTGCTATGAAACAGGATTAATAGCTTACTGAGGTACCTTCAAGATCAACATAGAACCTGCTCTAGAAGTTCAACCTGTTTCAGAACTAGTTTGGTTTGGATCTTATGTTAGATTATAGACGATTCATGTGTGTTTTTGCTACATGTATGTAAATTTGCTTTGTTGGAAGAAGCAACAATAGAGTAGCATAAATAGAACGATGACTCAGTGTTTTCTCATCCAGACGTGAGAGCAGGTGTCCTACCCATCCTGCTGTATATCCACCTTAAAAAATATTTTGTTCAATTAATTTGAACCCACTGGATAAATAAACCATCATATGTGCTCATGCTTTAGTGATAAATGCCAAGGTCAGTGTGATCTATCAGTCTGAAATCTGAAATGGTCTTTACAGCAGACCAGGAGCGCTGTATGGGGGGGGGGGGGGGGGGGGGGGGGGGTTAGGAAGCCAAAAATAAGAGGAAAAGACAGGAATATATTTTCACAAGCATAAACCTATCATCTATACATGTGTACAGAGAATCAGCTGTGTTTCTTTATATAAGTCATTATATCGATAGGATAGTTTCTAATGTAAAGTTTTAAGTTAATGTATATTTGTTTGCATTCTGATCATTTTCCTTTGTAGAAATTTCCAAATAAAAATTACATTGAAATGTTTGCTGCTTTTTATATAAATCCTATGTTTGTTTGTTTTTTTCTTAAAGGATGCAATCAGCTGCATAAAAGTGATTGGTCACAATTTGCAAACTCCACCTTAGCAGATGTCTCGTCATGAAACTTTGAACTCCTCCTCTAGCTTGGTCAGTTTACCAGCTGGCTTCCATTAAGAGATGTCCAATATTTATCGTGCATGCCTGTTGTCCCTTAGAATTAATCCTCTATACCAGTTAGGTGGGTTAGGTTAGGTGATGCAAGAGTTTTATCAGATGCACCAACATAGAACAGCCTTACACATTTTATATCACAACAGCTCTTTATAAGTGGATCATTCCCCACAGAGTTGATTATATTAAACCCACTGTCCATCCTTAGGACCCTGTCACACCTTGCCGATTTAGCCAGCATATGCCCAAAGTCCCAGAATCAACTAAAATGCTGACATACAATGTATTTTTTAAGTATTTTCTCAATCTTGAGCAGATACACAGCGGATTCATAATGAGTCCAGAACTGATCTCCAACGACAGCCTGACTTATGACTAACGCACAGCAGGGTAATGCCCATGAAATTAGGCACAAGCTAGTGTCCTGTTGGGGGCAGTGATGCACCCCGAGGCGCCCGGCCCGCATAAAAAGCTGTCTTTGATCGCAGTAATAACCTAGCTGCGGTTTACCACCCGCCAAAAAGAAAAAAAGAATAAATAAAAAGAAAAAGAAAAAGGAAGAAAGAGGGTTTGCAGTCTCAGCAGGTTCAGCGTCATGTCTGCTAGGCAGTTTGTTGGTCGATACAAAAAGCTGTCGATACGATGTTTGATACTGTTATACAGTAGCTGTACATTCGAAATATGTTCAGCGGTCGTCTGGAACATGTCAGATATGTTGATAAGTGTTGGAGATAAGTTCTTAATAAGTTGCGCGTAAGTTGTGCACAAGTTATTCATAGGTTTTGGATAAGCTGGACTCCTTGACTTATAAGTAACTTACACTTAATGTATGTCAACGACCAGATAACTTCTTGTGACGTATGGCCCACCTATGAGCATACACTGGCATACGTCGGTACTCGCCGTATGTTGACGTGTTTCTGCGTGCTTCAGGAGACTTCAGCATGCTCATAACTTATACAAAACGTACCCATAACTTATCCAACAATGCCAGCGTTTTTGCCAAATTTTTTGCACATCAGGCATGCGCTGGTCTAAATCGTCAAGGTGCGACAGGGGCTTTTGATAGTGATACCATCCAGTTACAGACAGCATGGTCTTAAAAATCTGGTCTGCATATGTCTGTCTAGGTCTGGTAGAAACTGAGTCAGTGATATCATTAAGGACTATTTTTATTCTTTAGAAAATCTTAACAAAAATAGGATCTTTAAACAGAAGTGAATGAAGTGTTATTAAAAGAAATTGTAGTCACTTTAAAAGCATAATCTCCACCTACAATATATTGTCTTCCCACCATTTTTAATGAAATGATTTCATTTCACATATTGAGACATTTTAAACAGAGGACTCCACTTACCGACAGTGTTTGCATTTAACTCCGAACATCATGTTCTTCTGGCACACTTGACATGTCTGAGACAACCAGGACTTGGTTGAAAACCTGCAGGTTATATAAATGCATGTCGTTTATGCTGAATTAGAGAACTGTCATTATTATTTTATAACGGAAACGCAGTAAGCTCGCCTCAGTGACACAAAGATGGTTGGAAAATATGTGAAAAAACATAAAGCAAACAGTTTACCTGTGCGTGACTGATAGGCCGATGTCCCTCCTCACTGCTTTCGGGGAGCTGCGGTGCAATGCTACATTATTTAGGCAGGCAAAGGGAAGGAAGACTAGAAGATTAACAATACGGCTGAGGAGTCGTCCTGAATGGACCTGATTTTATTTATTATGAACTGATTATTCACACACTTCTACAAAAATAGCTTTCATTTGAAATATCTCATGTCTTAGAAATGTTCCCAACTTTAATAATAAACAAGCTTCCAATGTAGATATTAAGATGACCTTTAGTAAGAAAAACCAAGCAGAAAAGCATTTGGCTCACTCTTAATTATGCTGTGCTCCTCAATCAAGGTGGGCGTCCCTGGCAGGGTGTAAGGTGCAGTGTTGGGAACCGGGGTCCCTCCAGGGGTCCGCGCAGACTTGACCGGGTATCGAGAAGGCGAGTCCTCACATCCGTTCCCGTTCATTTGCATATTCAGCAACAATTTGTTCTTTTTTAAACACCTGAAAGGTAAAACCATATCAAAATAATCAGCAGGTCTAATTTACTGCCATCAACTAGTAGGAATAAGACCAGTGAAGGTCTGCAGCATCACGGGGAAGATTATCGACGCACTGTAATGAGCCACGCTGCAGCACCTTAATAGCATTGGCACAATGACAATAGTCACATCCTTAACACCCACATGGAGGTCACAAGAAAAGCACCAAGCTGTGCAAGACCTGTGATCTGTGTGCACGTGTCCTCACATGAGAGGAGGAAAAAAGACAGCCGGGAGAACACATTTTCTACCTGCATACCATCTAGTTTTAGTTTCTGCAACACATGATCCAGGATAGTAAAGCCTGCATGTAGCATCTTAATTACTGTTAAGCAGAGTGGTTTTATAAGAGCACCACTTCCTTGTATTACTGGTTTTTCCCCATAATAAAATATTCCATGAAGCAACAGGATATTGTGGATTATCTTGCGGCCTGTTTGTGTTTCTACAGTAAATCACAACAAAGACAGAGTGGGAAAAAAAAAAAAAAAAAACAGAGATTGAGTGGGTTGCCACCCCTGAGAATAAGAATTAGGAAATGCTTCCTGTTTTGACATGACTCATAATCTCTGGGAATTTGTTTGGGATTAGCTCCCCTCAAACAGTAGGAGCAAAGGAGCAACAGGCAGGATGTGAAGGGATGCTGGACAGGGAACGTGAAGGGATCAAAGGAAATCTCTTTGCCTGAGTCCTAAAACAGACAAATTCATCATTTAGGGGTGAGACAATGAACTAACAGGTCTCACTGGGGACACTATACCAAAGGCTACTCCACTCATTGAGCCCAAATATAAAGAAATTCTAAGAAAATCATGTCATTTTTTCCCCAAATAAAAAAATATGTTAATGATCATTCACTGTATTATTCTAATTTAAACTAAACATTTAACAGATTTAATCTCTTCATTAAGTCAAATACTCAGTTCAAGACGTCATAGCTAAGCTTAGTTTACATAGCTTGATCATTTCCTTCCAGGCAAAACCTGCTCAGTAGCTAAACATCAAAGATAACAGCCGAGGCTCAGATCTCCTACTTTATTTGGCGTAGCTGGTGTTGATTTGGTAATTTTATGATTCAAACCAAACATTTGAAAGATCTTGGCGATGATATACTAGTAGTAAAAGCTCGCCATTATTTGACCTGACGGATGACCGTGTGAACTCAGTGAACTCAGCACGGTACCTACTTGTTGTTGGGAGGATCCTCGATACGATTGCCCAGCTGGGACTCGTGGCTTTTGCTGCGTGTCAAAGTAATGTTGGGGAGCAGATGCAGCACCTTACGAGACGGAGGAGGAGGAGTGCAAGGAGGCTTCAGTTTGTGGGGCCTTTTTGTGGGCGGGGTTACGGGCGGGGTGGAAGTGTGTCCGTGGAGCCGGGTCGTGCGTGGCCGAGGCATGGGGAATAAATCTGTAAGGGGGCTGTCACTGTGGCCGTATGACCCCAGCCCATCCGGTGAAGGTGCTGCTGAAACTGAACCAGAGCGGGGATGAGGGAAGGTCGCAGAGGGGGTGGATGGGGTGGACTGGATGGTGGAGGGGCGGGCTAGAGGCGACGGACTGTGTGGGCGAAGCGGAGTTCCCAGGTAGGGCAGCTGGTCTGCGGTTAGTAGAGATCCGCTGTCCCTCCTGGTGGATTCAGACAACCAGGAAACGCCGTCCTCTTTCATTTCACCTCCTGTAAGAGAAAAAAAAATGATGTTAATTAAAATATATGCCAGATTTTTATTTCATCAGGGTGTGGGGTATTGATATAGGTGAGACCTACCTGATTCAGTGGCACTCTTCAAACAGGAGAGGGCAGCACCAAGTCGTGCACATTCTTCTGAACTGGACCCAAGTCTTCTCATTGCATCTCTCACTTGAGCTCCGGTCATCTGCAGTAAGGCGTCCAGGGACAACTTCGCCTCCACAGCCTGCAGGAAAGCGATGAAAACAAACATGGCTTAGAGTCATAATGGTAAAGAGTAAGGATGACAGAATTCTAACATACACACAACCAAAAATCTTACAAAAATTTAACCCATTTAATCTGAAAAACACATTATTTACAATGAGCCGGCATAATATAATCCTCCTGACTACATTCAAACTACAGATCCAGGCCCTCTGAAACAAAGAACACGGATCAGATTAAAGCCCAAATACTTTACTGAAGGCCTGAAAGTGAGAATGAATCATTTCAAATTGACTGTCTTGCTCACACTAATTGGTATGTGGGGAATTTGAAAAACTTGTAACCATCACTGGACTTCAAGCAGGGAAACATGCAAACCTTTACAGCTGCTGTTCTGTACCAACCTGTTACTAAATACCCTTAATTTAAGACATTGCTACAGCAAGATCACTGCAAAAAAAAAATAAAAAATCTAAATAAGTAATTTTTGTTTCTTAAAATAAGTGCATTTTTTCTTGAATTAAGCAGGTAAATGAGAGACTTTGCTAATGGAATAAGGCAATTTATATTTAAAATAAAAAAACAACAACTGTAGTCTCTTATTTCAAGTGCATCATAACTAATTATCTTATTTTAAGGGTAGAAATGTTAATTCCATTGGCAGATCATCTTATTTTCCTACTCAACTTAAGGGTAAATACACTTATTTTAAGAAATTTACAGAACCTTTTTGCAGTGATACTGTAGAAATCTGTTTTATTACCTAAAACCACACTCCTCAGGCTAAATACTGGTTAAAGAAACAGAACAAGATCAACCAAAGGGATTGGCAGAAATCTCAATCCAACCTCGGTTACACAATTATCTACTAGTATGCTTTAAAGCACATCCTCATTTTTATTAAACCTAAATTGTTTTGAGGAACACTGTTTAAGTTTTTCCAGGCAGATATGCGCTGAAATCTTAATGCAGTTTATGAAAAGAAAACAAACATCTGATCACCAGCTATCGATCATCTAGGGACATAAATGTCATATTCAGGTCATTTGCATTTTCTGCATCGTTTTTGTGGACTCTGATGACAAAGAAAATGTTTTCTTTAATGTGTGCAAAAATAGCCACACAAACAACACTCCATAGATTGCACAAGGATGTAGGACCTTGTCCAGTGAATTTAGGATGTTATTTTTCTCTACATGGGAAGTGCGTAAACGCTTATCAGTCAGGTTAAACCCTTGCTCTGAGAGGGCAAATACTGATCGCAAAACTAGGGCAACCTCCCACTCTCGTGTGTACACTGTAAGCAAAATCAAGAGCACACAGGCGGACGTGCGAAAACACTAGCAAGGATGAGAGATGGGAGATTTAAAAATGGCCATGTGCCTGCTGTCCTTATGGCTCTGAAAATACACAACTCAATTAGAAACGGAGCTACACGGATACAGAGTTTCCCAGCAGGCTTTGTGAGAGGCAATACTAAGAAAACATGGTCATGTAGTTCCATTTAAGTCTAATTAACAAAAAAGGTACAAAAAAAAGCAAAAAACATTTCTAAATTATGTTTTTTGAGGCCTGGCTGGATTATTAAATGTCCAATACATAGAGGAACCATTAAAGAAGCCAGGCTGCTCATGCCTGCCATGGACTCACATCCTGCAAGCTGAAGCGTGGGAGCAGGCTCGATGGATTCCATAAATAAGAAGGTAAAACCATCAGAGGGTTTTTGGACCACCCATTACATAATGCATCCCTCATAGAACGAGCCAAAGAGACGCGCTGTATAAACCTTGGTCTGATAATGTGCGTTGCTTTAAGTGGGTCGACATCGCATCATGACAGCAGAACATTTATTAGAATGTTCTCACATGTAGACAAAGGGAAGTAATTTTCTTTTATGCTAGTAGGCAGTGAGAGAGCCTTGCAAAGGTTTCATGATGTAATGCTAAAACCAGCCTTTGCATTTTATGGGGCTTTTAGGTGGCAGACAAATCAAGGTAGGCATCACTAAAATGAAAGAAAAACATGATTGTAGCTCTTGGTTTTTAAAGAATATATGTGTATATATATATATATAAAAAAATGTAAATATTCTGCACCCAATGCATACATAATAGAAATATAAATTGGCCCCCCCCCCCCCCCCAAATATCTTCTCTAACACAGAAGCAAACAGGACAAACAACCATCCACACACACTCACACCTAAGGAGAATTTAGAGATCCAATTAACTTAACAGTCGTCATGTTTTTGGACTGTGGGAGGAAGCCAGAGTACCCGGAGAGAACCAACACATGCTCAGGGAGAACATGCAAACTCCATGCAGAAAGACCCTGGGACGGGAATCGAACCCAGAGCATTCTTGCTGCAAGGCAACAGTGCTACACAGTGCTACGCACTGCTCACCGTGCAGCCCGCTAATTATGTTATTTTCACTGTGATAATAGAAATATCACAGTGAAACACAAGGTCTTCACCAGGACTACAGGTAGTGACAGTCTGTCAACAAATCTTTTCAAAGCTCAAAATCTTTAGCTCAACCTAATTTTTTCCATTAACACCGATTACAGGGTTTATACAGGAATGAATAACTCAAATTTAATGCTTTTTAAAGCTCTTTTAATGCTCTTAGAAATTATTTTAATGCCACCAACAGGTACCAGTCGACAGGCTGCAGCCATGTCCTGAATTCCGAGTTTTCCAGCCACTTTTGCTGAAATTTGCCCCACTCTCTAGCTTTTTCTCTGACTTCTTTTCTGAACATACAGCTTTGAGATCAACCGGAAGCAGTTCCACGCAAATATATCGTGATATAATATGTCTGAACAAATTGTTTTATAAAAATTTTTTTTAATAAAACATTTTAATTGCCACAGTAAACACATTTAATGAATTTTAATGCCAATTAAGGACTTAATTTAAAAAAATAATAATTTAATAACTTAGTGATTTTGAATGACCTGCGGAAACCCGGAATTAGGTGAGTGCATGGCCAAAGACTGTCTCCATTTTGGATCCGTGCTGCACCTACAGAGTTACTAAGGTCTTCTTTGCACAGACAGGGTTGTAGTGCTGCTAAACTCTTTTAGAAGTTGGACTGAACTTTATGGAATATTGTAAAATAATGCTGCCTTACATTTTGTTTCTTGATTTTGAGATGTTTCTATTCTGATTGCTCTGTCACAGTCATTGTTATAAAATGTACAAATCTTCTACTCCTTTCATCCCACTTCTCAAATAGACATACGTTAGTCTATTATCTGAAGTCCCAATAAAATGCAATTAAATTCATGTTCATAATGTCAAAAGGTTCAGAGGGCCTTAATGCCTCTGTAAAGGCCTGTATATTAAAGGTAGGTCCACTTAAAAATGAGGAGCAAAGACTGCAAAAGTAAAAGGACAGATGTGAATCAAGTGTAAAGACACGTACTAAGAAATGAAAAAGCATGTTAAACACAGGAAAAACACATCAAAAGAAATAAATAATAAAGCAAAGACAAGATGGGGTGAAAAATAAAAGTGTAAAAGAGCAGACAGGGGAAAGAAGTCAAACAAAATACCTCTGAAATCAAGCAATACTCTAAGAAAAGTGACGTGTGATGATCCGTAACATGAGAACTGGTTCATACGTCCAATAAGGAGAAATGTTGTGACGCTGATTTCCTTACATAGCTGCACAAAACACCTCACAGGACTTTGACTCACTAAAGCAATCTTAGGCGTTCATGTTTAGACAAGTTCATGAGTGCAGTTTTATGACTGTTTGATCTCAACTGGAAAAAGGATTAATGTCTTTAGTAAAGAAAATGATTTAAATATGAAGAATGGAATCAATCTGATAAGTTATAATACTTGAAACAAATATAAAAAAAAAGTCCACTGAAGTAAAGCCAGGATCAGCCCCAGAAAGCTCCCATAAAGACCAGAGGCTTCAGCAAATATTAACTTTTGGGACATTCCTTATGCACCTGTCGAAAAGGCATTTGTTAGTCAGACAAACGTGGCATTTAAACGGAAAAAGACAGCTGGATGGAAAGTTGATTTTCATCCAATTAGGAAGATATTTTCCAAGCAAGAACATCAGCAGTTTGATTTTGCATTGTTAGTCTCCTGCCCTGTTTTTCATAGAAATTTAAAAACCTTTATTATAAAATGAGGTGTTTTCAGTGTACGTGCAATGCAGACAGCATGATCGCAACCATAAAATAAGCTCCACTTTTATATCCTAGTACGCTGGTCAGGCATTCCTCACGCACACGTGAACGGGGCAGCGAGTACACACACTGGACACAAACACAGAACAGAGCGCCGTCTGTAGAGAACAGCGTGGCCTACCTGGATGAGCTCTGCTCTCAGGTTGACGGTGCGCAGCCAGTCTCGTAAGTGTGGGTAGCTGTCCAAGGCTTCGGGCCTCTCCGTCTCTGGGACTTTATTTTTACACTGCAGCTGCTTACAGATGTATTTCATCAGCTTTACCTGCAGGGAGCAACAGAGGACGTGTCAGAGACGGGAGGGGCCGGTCAGAGTGGAGACTCAACTTTCCTTTGATCTGAAGGGTCATCTTTTTTCATTTTTTTTTTTTAAAGATAGCAGAAAGCTGAGCGTCACGGCCACCAGTGACGTGTGTGTATGTGACACATAAGGACCTAACCAATGATTTCCATCAAAACAATCCTCTGATTCAACAAAGCCTCAAGAATGAAATACGGACAAGAGCCTCCATCATGCTTTGAAACCTTTTTATAAACATCTGTATTTGCAGATCTGGAAACTGAACTTATTTAAAAATATCTTTGACTCTAGTGGAGCAAAAGATTTTTGGCTGCATTCACTTAAAGGAATAGTACACCCAAAACATGATTAGCCTTCATTTTCTACTCACCCCCATGCTGAACAACACTCTGGAGTACTTTTTTGATATCTCAAATGCATCTGGAGATCTGGGAGGCTTCTTGCTGTCTGCTGACATTCAAATAATGGAGGTCTATGGTGACCGAGACAGAAAGGTCCATAAAAGTCCACAAAAACGTGTCAATATTCCTCCATACTGCTCGTCCAATGTATTCCAAGTGTTCTGAGTGGGTAGCATCCAGAATTTACTCGAAACGAAGTCATTTAGAATGTTTTTAGAGCATAAACAGTAGTGTATAGGATTTCCTGAAAGCGCGCGCCGGCGCGTTCATGACGCTACGGAAGCCAGCAGACCATGCTACCCACTCAGGACACTTGGAATACATTGGAAGAGCAGTATGGAGGAATATTGACACGTTTTTTGTGGACTTTTATGGACCTTTCTGTCTCGGGCGCCATAGACCTCCATTATTTGAATGTCAGCAGACAGCAAGAAGCCTCCCAGATCTCCAGATGCATTTGAGATATCAAAAAAGTACTCCAGAGTGTTGTTCAGCATGGGGGTGAGTAGAAAATGAAGGCTAATCATGTTTTGGGTGTACTATTCCTTTAAACTAGGCCATTGTAACACATTATGCCTTCCACTTGATCTCGGTATGTTTAAGGTTGCTTTCATGTTGGATGGTGAACTTTGACCTCCGTCTAAGGTCCTCTGTTAGCTCCAACAGGAAAAATCATCCAGTGTTTATCTCCAACAATTGGATCCTGCATTATTTTTCATCTGCATATACACACATATCAAATATTTCCATTCAAGCACCTACATGTTTGCTTTTTCAAACAAAAAAGGCAGATTTGTAATATTCACAAGGGAGAAACAACTTTTTTTTATTTATTCTGGATTCTTTTTATACCCTCATGTTAAAAAAAAAAAAAAAAAAAAAGCAGAGCTGCAGTTCTTTATAGCTTTCATGATAAGTGCATCAGTCCGTTGTGTAGGTATTACAATGAAGACAGCGGTGTTGGTTTGCAGCAGCCCGCATTGTGCAGCTCATCATGACTGTATAGTGTGTCCTTATCTCACGGGCCATCTGAATAGAGTCCATTACAGCAGGCGGCACCTACAGATGAGAGGTGCAGCACCAGCTAGCGAGCAGCTCAGCGCATACCTTTTGAGCGGCCGGCGACAACAATGGCGAGCGTGCGTCTTTCTCTGCACATTCAACCACCCCAGTGAATCATCCACTTGTCAGTCACACAGAGACTCGCTGCAGCCTCGCATGTATCTGAAAGATGTGACCTTGGGTGGTGAAAAGAGCTGAAAATAAAAGCATCTCGACTGGAGTATGAAAAGAGGAACATAAAGAGGATGTTATTGCTCTAGGTGTTGACCCCCACTCTGCTCTTAAGCTCTGCAGTCATTCATCAATCATCAGTAATTAAAGCAAACATGGAAGAATGCAGCGTGAAGGCAATGCTGTGAAATCTCAATGGTCAAGATAAAGAAAGCCAACTTTTAGATCTTTTAAAGTGCTCTTATCTGCACTGTGTGAATTTCACCCTTCATGATTCTCATTCTATAACTGATCTAATCACATATTTCAGATGCTGCAGTGTCTCTCATATCTTAACCGGCATGATCGCAAACAAGAGGCGTTTACCACATGTGGCTAATGAGCTCCTTCACCTCCCCATACACTAGAGCTGTGCGATGACATCAGGTTACCTAGCAACCCTTCTTCTGAGGCGTCAGCAACATTTCAGTGGGATTTTCCCATACATGTGAAACGCGGAGCTTCAAAGAACACTTTGAGATAAAAACGTCACCGTAGGTCTTTACCAGAAAAAGGCAGCAGCGGATGGCAGGTTTAAGATACCCTCACTCAAAAGGCATTCAATGTGGCTGTTGGGGCCTAAGATCTGGCACCGATAGGGGGAATGAGTGCTTCTCTGTTAAACGCAGTCGGGTACAAAGCTAACCGGGAGATTCTAGCAACCCCCCCTTTGCTTTATATTTTTGGTGCAGAGGAGAGACAACAGCATTTGACGTCTGGCCTGGAGGTGGGAGGAGAAATGGCGTCAGAGCCCACCTGTCAGCGGAGCAAAACAACACCATGGAAACGGCATCTGCTGTGCAGAGGATGAGTGACAGCCACCAGAGAGGGGGGGGGGGGGGGGGGGGGGGGGGGGTCCCTGCAGCAGTCCAGCCTGTTACAGCAGACTTAGGGAGCAGATCCCACCGCCTCTGCTGTCCATTCTAGCCTCTTGCTGACACAGGCAGTTTGGTGCACCTGCCAAGGATAGCATGGCCTCTCTGGGAGCAGTCCTAGAAAATGATATTTAGACTGGGAGGCCAGTGTGTTTACACCCCACATCGAAACAGAACAGCAGCGATGCACTCTAGGTATGGGCCAGAAGTCAATGAATGATAAATGACTAAAACAAATGAATGAGATTTCACTGTATTTCAGTCTTAACAGAAAAATAAAGGGAGAAAAAAAATCAACTGCTTCATCTAAAAAAAAAAAAAAAACAGGCAACAAATAATTCTACAGTGGACAAGGTAATAGATTAACTGTAATACATGAGCTTAAAAAATAATCTTTTTATAAAAGATGGACATCCTACATTTTTATTTTTTTAGCTCAAGGTTGCAAAGGCAAGAAAAAGTTTATGATTTCCTTTTTTAGAAGAAGAAATTAAAATGCAGAACTCCTGGGATGGAGGAACAAGAAAAATGCTGACAGAGTGATGACACTGATGATAGATGTCGGACGAAAGCGACAAATAGGATGATGTTGAAAATCTGCACAACAAAAACCTAAATCCTACAATATTTTTCAAGAACTTTTGAAAAAAACAACATTCTTTTCTAGGAGCCCTGGGAAAATAAATAATTTCTAGTGTTTTTTTTTTAAGCAGTGCTAAACAATAGATATTTAATTACAACTTTAATCATAATGAATGCCTGTACAGCATCACATCAGCAAAGGACATAAAACAACTGGTACTGTCACTGCCTTACAAATTGCAATGAGATTTATCTTTATTTTTTTTACAGATATACATTTTCAGAACACAAAGCACCAAAATATGTCCTTTTTTTCTTAAGTAATTAAAAGGTGCAGCAGCTCTATTTCAGCCAGCTGTCCTAGAGCTTAAATCAACAGGTGGGGGAGGGACATTGTTTGTCCATCCATCCCAAAGAAAACTTAATTTATTAAGGCTACTCTGATAGAAAATTCTGGAACCGACGACCACCCCATGTGTAATGCTTACGGAGGCAACTGCCAATAAAATTTACTACAAAATCTGATCATTACAATATTTAGCAGCATTTTATTATTCAAATATTTAGGTGCATTTTGTTAGCTGGTGCTATTTTCACGCTAATTACAAAACCTAAAAGTGATCTGCATGCTGAAATGTTGTGGTCTATGTTCATTTCTGTTGACACACAAAAGAGGAGGTTACAAAAACAACCACAGTGAGAGATATGGTTATGGAGAAATCAGGTCATCAGAAGGCGTAGGTCTGTTGGGGTTACGTGGCTCACAGCCCGACACAAAAACCGACTCTCCTCCTCCCTTATTGCTACTAGCAGTGCAAGCTGATGTTGGGTTAGGGAGGTGAAAGGGCGATCAGGACGCTTCAAACTCACTGGGTAGATAAAAGCAAGTCCTGACTTGGGAAAACAGAAAACCAATCAGGTTTTTCCAAACAAACAGTTTTTTTTGTGACTTTCAAAGATCCAGTTTTCTACTTTGTGCACCGCTTGTTTACTATGATATTTTTAGGTGCCGTCTCCTGATTTGTAGTCAGATCAAGCAGATCCTCCTGTCCTCAGAGGCCAAATCTGGCCTCAAAATTACAGGATGTAATGCAACTCATCCTGAGTCAGTTTAGGAATAGATCATGGTATACTCACATGGCCAAACTATTCTGCTTTTCACATGAGACAGCCAATTCTTATTGGCTACACCTCCCTTTAAAAAAAGGACTAAAGGAAATAGAGTCAGGGTCAGCGCTGATAGTCACCAGAGCTGTGCTTCCTCTACACCCTAGTGTCTACCGCCGTCTGCTTCTACAGCTCCAACAGACACAGCGACACACAAGCAGGGGCTGTCATGTCAAGGGAGGCGGCCCAGCCGATTGGCTTTGATTTCTCCCTCCCCTTTCCTGCCTGCTCTCTCCTATCGCAGAGTCTCTTTGCGCGTCATTTGATTTTCTTATTTAACAACCAACCCTGAAAATGCGTAGGAAGAAAGATGTCTAAATATAGACACAGCCACAACAGCTCTCACAACGAGCGCACAGCAAACTCTCCCCCAACAGCATGAGGAGACAAATAAGAGTGACGCGTTTGCTTTTAGCTGATCATTACAGAAAAACAAAAAATAAAAACCCCAAGCTCCTGAAGAATCCCTGAGAACGTTTATTTAAGGGTATGTTTAAAAAAAATCCAGCTATTTCTGTTCATCTTGATCATTTTAATTTCAGTTGGCTGTGGTTTAAAATCATACAAATTGCTGGAGCAACGTTGGAGGATAGGAACTGACTAAAGTTGGGAGGATGAAGAGCTGCGGTTAGGAGTAGCAGTGAGCTAGCATGAGAGGCAGACAGAGACCGAGCTGAGTGGGATTAACATGTGAGAAGTGAAGTACCAGTTAGCACTCCATTTGAGAGGGCCAGTATCATTATCCTCTCACAGGCAAAGACAGAAAAAACACACATGGTTCAAGAGGAACAATAAAGCTCGCCCTAATGAGAGAATAAAGCCAGTTCAAGCCGCCCTTGATTGCACTCCAGTGCAATATGGGGAACGATAACCCTGAGCACCACCAACTTCTGACCTTCTCATCCAGCAAATTAGGAATCAGCATCCTCAGTGGTAATTATATCTGCCCTGCTACCCAGCAGGAATGACAAATGATTTATCAACAGATATTTATACATTGTTCTGCACATGCAAATAAAATATATGATTTCAAGGATGAAGCAGAGAGTATAACCCTTTAGAAACCTATATTTCTAATGAAGCCCAGGACTTCATTATAAATATAACACCAGCCTCATTTTCTCCTAAATTGAAGCAAATCAGGATTCTGCAAAGACGATCCTCAGGGAGGCCAAAACCAAGAAGTGAAAGTGAGGCCTGTTGGAAAGTTGCAAAACAGAGTGCCAGTAAAGACATAGGAAATGAGGCAGTTGATCTTCAAAGCCACCCAATGATCATGATCAAGATATCGAGGTCAACCTACATTTTTAAACACTTCTGCTTTAAAACCCACACAGCTGTGCTGCTCCTAAATAGTCAGTTAATCATATGGCACAGAAAGTGCTAGCATGACCAAAGTTGACTGTCCTGATAAAGTATAGTGAATCCTACCAGTGAGCAGCCTGAAAGCAGGTAAACACATTTCCTTGTTCCAACGCTTAAGGCATATTTATGATTTGGAAACAAAGAGCATTAATCAAACTTTAAGGCGATATTTTTTTACCTTTCAGTTGACGAGCAGCAAGCTTTAAGCTAGGAACCTATTCAGTTAGCTGACTTTGTTTATTTGGTTGGGACAGTGACTGTTAATGGGCATACGTGAAAGAAAAAGATGGATGTAAACACACCAGATTAAAGCCCAAAGCCATAACAATCTGCTATTTTTATCCCTGAGTTTACTTTATAAAGAGCAGGAGAGCAAAATAGCATTATTATCATGAAGGCCCACCTATAGGAAAATACATCTACTCTAAGAAGTTTTATTATTAGCAACATTTTAGCACAAGAAAAATGTGATAAATGGTATCGTTTTAAATATCAATAAAATTTTTTAGACAAATACTATGATAAAAGTTGCATTATATTTCTACTTAGAGATATCAGGCTGTAAAATGGTAATGAGGACTGATTGAGTTCATTCAAATACAATTTTAATCTCCTTTGGACTGAGATAAGCTGGGATGTTCTGTACAGAGGAGGAGTTGTTTATTCTTCTTTATAAATAAGGTATCAGGGAATATTTATAGTGCTATTCGTCTGGAAATGCAGATCATTTACTTACAGTACAAAACAGCTTTTCAGCTAGAAAACTAAAACTATAAGTACTGCTCAGAAAATGACAGCCTCGTATAAAAATATGGGTTTCTTTCAATGTTAAGGGATAGCAAAAACAAAAAAGGGTTCAATGAGAAAGAAAATTCCTTATTATAATCACAGAAAGTAGTGCAGTTTGTAGAGTTTGATAAAGAAAACTAAAGAAATATATCATGCTTTAAAGAAAGGAAGATGTTGGTGATGCACCGTCTGACAATTTGTCTCAATTGTCTGGAAAAAAACAATAGAAAATATAAGAAAAATAGAAATGAATGTACAAAAATAGTTAAAAATATAAAAAATATAACTTTTTTGGTAATCATATGCCTTTTAACATTCATATTGAGTGCTTTTCTATTTATTTATTTTTTTTCTTTCAGGCTTTTCAACAGCCAGCTAATGGGGAACAGCATCACCCTTAAAAGGGCACTGCACACCAGGAGCCGTTTATGACCAAATAGTTAACTCAATGTGAAAATACCTTACTTTACATCAAAGAAAATACCAATAAATAATACAATTAGCCAAACAATAAATTTTTACACGTGACATTTTTGATGCAGCCACTAAACTCAAAGAGAACTTTTACTTTCTGACGTTGATGCAGCAGCTCGAAGATTTAAGAGGGGAAAAAAAGCTCCTTGCTGTACTAAACCTTGGTGAACAACGAGGTAAATTCTGAACTTTTGAAGACCACAAACCAACAAAATCTAACTAGAAATAACCACATCCACTGCTTGCACAACTGAATTATCAGCATTGGTCCTTAAAAACGCCTGCTAAGCATATGAGAAACAAAACAACCTTAGAACAGTTTAAGGAGTACTCAAGAAGAACACGAGAGTCGCACTGCGTTTCCATTGTCATGTAGAACAATGCCGAGAGAGAAAACCTATCTACGAGACGAACATACCTCAGGAAGTACTCCGTCAGATCACGTCCTGTTCCACTGACAAAGCACAAAATGACAACGGATAAAGACGAGTGGAAGAATGTAGACTTGAATGGGCCAAGACTTCATAATTCCACTAACCAGTTGAGGCTTGCATTGGCTAACCTGCAACTTTTGCTTCAGGAAGCAAAAACGTAACAAGCCACTCAGCTGCATCTGCTCCCCTTATGCACGAAACCAGTGGGAGTGGAGCAGGGGTAGGCTAAGGAAACAGCAAGCCGAAGTTGCTGGGCTTCCCTCATATTTAATCACTTAGTTTGCTTTTCTGTTACAATTTGCTCCCACATGACACCTTTCAAATCTACACTAACCCTGCCAGGCAGCTAAGGACCAACAGAACAGATTTAGATATATATTCTTAAATAGGGGGCAAAAAAGGGTTCTTCTAATTTTTTTTCCACTGTACATCTTTTCCTTTATTAATCTACCTGGTAAGCTGAAATGAACAAAACCATAGATACACTTAATCCCTTTATTAACAGAACATTTATTTATCAGCCACAACTTTGTAGCCTCTTACAATGTTGATTTTAAACTTAAAACTATATGTATGCTCCTCTATCAAAAATTTTTTAGGTTTTTTTGCAGTAGCTCGACAGTTTACTCGGTCTGCAGCTTTGTAGGACAAACTAAAAAAACAAATAATCACAAATTCAAAGGGAAAAAAAAAACATATCAAGGAGAGGCTGAATTGGTTGTATAGCGTAGCTCCATGTCACATCATGTCTGCATCTGCTTATGTAGTATCCTGTCAGCTTCTGTCATTTCTCCTGAAGGAGGAGTGGTTTGTTTTGTTTTTTGGCCATTACCAGCCAGACGCCTGGGGTAAACCAAAGGCTTAAGCCTACTGATAGATCCCTAATCTAAGCTGACTGACTGTTTCTTAAATTGTTGGGAATTAATCTTTCATTCCATGTAGATAAGTTCACAAAACAAAGCCAGCCAGGAACACAAATTAAATCCGAAATAAATACTATATACAACGAGAGAAAATTCTGGTAACTTTGGCATTTTTGCGTTCCATTTAGATTAATAGATTATAACGCAGAGAAATGGTATGATGGAACATTTTTAGGAGGAATCATCTCTGATGGCATCATTCTACAAGCATAAAATATAAGGAAATAAGTGGGCCTTATATTATGGCTAAGCATCTAATAAAGTAGAAACATAGAAATAAATCCACAGAAAGATATTTAGGGCAGATGTTAGCATCGGGTGATACGTGGATGTGTTGGCCAATTTCTTTGTGCATTCAGCAGACCCCATGAAGTGCATGCATTGCCGCTCCTTCCACTGGCTATCCATTATGTTTTTCTTGTTTTGTTAACAGATAATTCTATTTAAATTGAGACTTGTGCAATAATTCTTACAACTGTTATTTTTATTAATTAAATGTGGGAAGATAAAGCAATATCGTCTTCGAAAATGATACCAAAAACCATACGAAACAAAGAATCGGATACATTGATGTCAAAATAATTGGTATTCGCCTTAAAAAAAAACAACTATATGTTCAATCTCTATAATAAAGCAGTAATAACAAAAGATTACGTCAATTTCATATTTAACAAATACTTTCCCATCTTAAATCTAATGGAATAAGTGCTGCATATACTGTACATTTCAGGTACACCAGAGATTCACACCCTAACTTCTGCAGAAGATTAAGAAAGACCCAAGTAGCATTTTTTTTAGCTACAAAGGTAAGACAAAGGTCAAGTTTTGGCTGTTCCTTGGACTTTTTTTCTGCACAAAAAGTGATTAACAAAGAACCCCAATGGTTCAAATGCTTCTTTTTGTTTAGCCTCAGTCCATTTTCTTCATCCTGCTACTATGTGCAGGGGCGGAGCTAGATGGGGGGCCAGAGGTGGCCATGACCACCCTTATCCAACCATTTTTTTTACGCCCTCTAATACAGACAGTGGCAGCAGTATCACTCTCAAGGGGAATGTTATAACTTATTAAACATTTTAATCTTTCATATATTAACAATTACTTGATAGCTAAAATGATATGGTTAATTATGCACAGCAATATACTAACATTAAAGCTGTTATATACAGAATTCATGCTCTTTTAAGAACTAAATTTTGTGTTATATTGGGTAAAAAAATAAATTATGCGTCTCTGCAAGTCATCTAGGTGTCTGCAAGAAAATCATAGATAAATAACTACTTTAATAATAACTTAAAAATGAATTAAATGTAGATATTAGTATACGTAAATATTAATTTTATGCAGAACAAATTTTGATAAAAGAAGGTAAGCAATGACAATGGAAAAACTTTTGTCAGACCATACCTTTTATTTAGACAGCATAAATGTTTAAATCAATGTGTCTATTTGTCAGCAAAGCCGTTCCTGTTGGAATAGTGTAGGATCTGGCACCCATCCGCTTTCGGCCACCCCTGACTGGCCACCCCTACAAAAATGTTCTGGCTACGCCTCTGCCTATGTGGAACATTCTATTGACCAAATATCCTTTTTTAATTATTTAAACTGCAAGTGTTATTTCAGTTTTAAAACTTGATTGTTTTAAAAATGGGAAGGAAAGTTTTGCGAAACAACAGTGGAAACTTGTACAGTCTGCTGACCTCACCTCTGGCCTGTAACATCAACTCACAAGAAGCCACATTGCAAGACTTCTCTAAACCCAATCATGTTTTTAGTGTTCTATTAGCTCTCAGTATGATAGGCTGTCCTGCAAATTAAATGCCTCCAGGGTAAAACACAATCAACAAAGCAGAGCTGAATCAGCATCTAGATCAACATCAACCCTGTCTATCCACATTTTTCCCCCTTTTTTTGTAAACACATAGGACAAGTCATGCAAAGCAAGGATTGCCTTCTGTTATTTGTTTTGACAAGCCGGTTGCACAACCTAAAAAAAAAAAAAGAAAAAAAAAAAGAATCCAGCTCTGCATACAGATAAAAGCTGTATCAGATTATTGAATGTGTGCCATTAGGCCAGGCTGGATGGATGCAGCTGCACGGCGCGCTGCTAACAACCATCACAAATAAACACTTGGAGCACATCATGGCTGCAATTAGGTCGATTTTTGACGACGATCCTCAAACGGTCATTACAGCGACAGGTCGGTCGCTACATCGGCGACAAAAACGTGCTCAGCTCGCTGACAGCGTCGCCTTTGCAGCCTCTACTCTGGCGGACATAGCGTCGGTTGCATCATGACTCCGCAGTTTAAACCAGACACATCCCCCCCCAAATCAGCGCACTTTTACCTCTAAAGTGCGGATTTCTTGTTGCGTGAGGTCGTTGGACGCGGCGCATTTGGTCCGTAGCCCCTGTAAGCTGGAGATGGAGATATCGATCATATTCTGGATGAGCTCGCACTGATGGAGCGCGGCCATCGCTGCGCCACCGCCGCTCTGCCTCTCCGGCTGCTGCTCATCACTCTCGACCATCTTCCCACCGTTAGCAGACACACTATCCATTCCTCAGCATCGGGGCCCGGCTGGAGAGGGAAGGGCTGGAAGTCAAACCGCTGAAGTAGAGTGATACATAAAGCGGCAGTCCGGGCGACAGACCGTGGAAGTTAGCTGACAGCAATTGTCCCCGGCTGGCGAGGCTGGGATATAAAGCGAACAAACAAAAATAAATAAATATAAAAAAAAGAGGCACAGTAAACGCGTGTCTCTAAAGCTATATATATATAAACAGTTTAAATATTGCTAACGTTCGGCTTGTGTCGGGGTGAGCTTCCGAAGAGAAGGCTCTACTAGCTTCCAGCGACAGCTCTGGCAGAGGCTTCACCGTCTGTCAGCTGTTGGGAAACCTCGCGCTGCGCGGTGCATTCTGGGAAATAAAGTCACAATAGTTATTTTAAAAAAATAGAAAAAAGAAACTGTTGTCAGCACCGCACCTCCCTCTTTTCTCCCACAACATGCTCCTGAGATAAAAGATGAACATATACACAAGGGGAGAAAAAAAACCATCAGAGAAAATGACAAGCTACAGTTAGGGTTTAAATAACAAAGTATGTAAAGAAAAGATTGACTAAATTGATTGCGTTTTATTAATTGTGGATGAAGCTCTTATGGACCTCAACTGAACAGAATCTGTTTTTAACAGTGTCTTATCTGCAGATACTTAATTATTTAATTTTAAAATATTTAATACTGAAAAACTAATTTTATTAATAAAGTTTGCTTTAAACCACGCTATGTTTTATCTGTTACCAATGGTGTAATGACACAACAATATTCTGTTAAGCACATTATCAGTGTGGGCCCCATATGAAGTTCAACAACCCAATCTGCCATGTGTTGGGGTATAAATAAGGTCCGGTCAGAGTGCTTAGTATCAGGTGGGTTCAAGAGGAATTTTTCGCACCATTACATGTGCAAAGAGACGTCCTAGTCCGCAATTGTGTTGGGGGCCAACCTGGTGTCAGTGACAGGGCCCCTAAGAGGTCGCGGGCCCCTAAGCAACTGCATACTCTGCTTACCGATAGTTACGCCATTGTTTGTTACTCCTCACAAGCTAAGTTGGATCATAACAGAATAATTGTTAGTTTAGTTTTGTGCAAGCTATTTTTCTATAAATATTGAATCAATATTTAATTTTAAGACCGTTGGTGGTAAAAATGGTAAAAATAAGGTTCTTGAAAATGCTGTTTAGGATTTTTTAAAATGTTATCCCACTTGTGAAAAGAAAAAGCACTGTTGCCTTATTGCAGGACATTCCTTAGGAGAGTTCTGTGTGGGTTATCTGCTGATGCTTCTTATTCTCATAGTAAAAAAAACATGAATGTTAGGTTAATTGTTTTCTCTAAATTTCCATTAACGTGCATGACTATATGGAAAATCAATGAAACAGTATTTCAGCATTGCTTAAAAATTGCAAGTCACGATATTTCAAAGTCAGTGTACTGGTATACAGTTTTGCCATAGATGTTTTTAGTTTATTTTTACAGTTTGAATGCATAAAAGGTGATAAAATATGTTTTTAACCATGTGGAATGATTTTAGTGGCTCACCTCATCCAAGACACAACAACAGTGACTACAACAGTTTTTCTTTTTACTTTAGTGTCCAAAAAGATAACAATCTGTCATGCGTTGATTCAATTTGTTTTCATTACTGAGAAGTAAAAGAGTGTTTCAGAGAAAAGGTCAAAATGAAACCGATAAGAAAATAATTCTAAATGATATGAAATGCACATTTTGTGGCCTGATAGAAAATCATGTTGTAATGAGACGTGCAAAGAAGGGGCTAGCACAAGGACAAAATTGTTGGTAGCCCTCGATTAATGAAAGAAGAACCAACAATGTTCAGAGGTCAAAGAAATAACTTGAATCTGACTAAAGCAATGATAAATTAAAAAAATCTTTGAAAATGAACAAATAAAGGTCACATCACATCAGGCGTCTACAATCTTGCAATCAACCAATGGGCCTATAGGGCTACAGCTCATCACTATGCTGTTGGATGACATGGTGTGTACCACACTCAACATGGACCAGCTTCCCAGTGTCAGAAAGCTTGGTCTCAGTAGCAGGTCATGGGTCTGCAACAAGATTATGACCCAAAACACACAGCTGAAAAAAACATCAAAGAGAATGGCCAAAACGGAAAAAATTTGGTCATTTTCATAGAATTTTTATTTATCATGACTTTTTTCCAAGTTATTTCTGTGACTATTGTGGGCTTTCTCTATTAAACAATGCGTACCAACAATTTAGTCCATGTTTTTTACCTTTCACCTCCTTATGTCAGCTGAGCTCCAAACTGATGCAAAAAGTCTGAGCCTGGATTCTGATTTTGATCATATGATTGGTATTTTTATGGTTATTCAGAGTAAAACAATGTAGTTCACATAAAACCTAACGTCATAACTGTGTGTATTTGCAGACATTTTACAGCTTATCTTTCTGACAGTGTTATATATCTTTACCCTATTGTGGCTGATGCTTAATAAAACAAAGCTCATACCACAATCTCAACTCTGCACCACTTAATGCTACCAAAAATGACCATAAAGACATGTTTACGCTGTATTCTCCAAAGCATACCATTACTCATTGTTAAAACAAGATTTCTTTTCACTTTTGCAAAAACTCTGACTTTTGATATTATCTGCAAAACCTCTGATAACTTCCTTGATTATATCAACCTCTGTTTTCACTATTATATGAAACTGATGCAAGGGAGTGAACTACTGTTTGAAAAAGTGGAAAAGTGACTTTATAAGTTATGATATTGTCTTATTATACCTACATACATACATATACAAATTTATTTTATTATAATTTTAACTTTTAGCCTAAACAAGTCTGCTTTTTCACAACGCATATATCATATCTGCATGTAATACTGTGTGTGTTGTGATGGGACGGCTCCACAGCTCTCCTCAACCACTAACCAACAGTGCAGGTGTTGGAATGAGGGTGTGATGTTCTTTCCTCCAATATACTCTAATTATACAAAGGAACGTGACTCACTTCTTATGGAGCCTTCCTCTCCATCAGTCAATCTGTCTCTCTGTTTGATTGCTGGACGACAGAATCTCATTTATTTCCCGATTCGTGAACCTCTCTATGTTACAGAAAACACAGAAGTGAAAGGGATTTAAAACCATATAGAGGTCACTTCTGGTATACCAAACAAGTCAGCCTCTGACCACATGAAAATGCTGCAGCAGATTTAACTGTAAGGAATACTAGAATAAAACAGGCAATGATCAAATGTGAGTATTTAAGCATCTTTGTGTGATGGTGCACCACTTGGTGCACTATTATATTAACAGCACAGATTTGATGGTGGGGTGCCAGCAGAATGTGAAGGCAGTTTCAGCGTCTGTCAGCCTTCAAAAGCAAAGAACTGTGCATCGATAAACGGATCAAAGCACAGCTAAGCTTTGAAGGGGGGTTCGGTCAAACATCTTTAACCGAAAGAGAACAGATGTACTCAGATCAATAATCAGACGGAAATACCTAAAATGACTAAAACATGATTTGTGCATGTTAGTTTTAAAAGGTGATGGCCAATTATGAAGAGAGACGTGTCAACATTTCTGACTGTCAGTGTTGCACAGCTTGGTTTTTCTCATGTCTACAGGATCATTTGCTGCACAATGAAAGCTTTCATTATGGGGAAAGTGAGGATCTTGATAACCCAGCTATTCACTTGACTTCTAATAATCTCCTTACAAAAAGATTTGCTTGTGCACACTGTTTAGACCTGGAGCAGTTTAACAAAACTTGATTTTTGTCTCACCAGTTGTGCAGCTTAGCTCCATGTTCTGTGTTTCCATGGTTTCATGATCATGGCGGGCCTTTACACATTAAAGATACGAACAGTGAGCATTTTGCAACCATCCCTAAAAGTACCTGTATTATTCATTTGAAAAACTGAAGCGTAGGGAGGGATCCAACAGCTGACTGCTTGCTGACACAACTCAGCTGAGAACAGCGTGATCCTTTCCCAACATCTCTTAAGCTGTCCAAACTGTTGCGCGATTGGTCGGCCGAGACGCCACACGTAGAGTGGAGCTCACAGCTTCAGATTAAATTTAGACTCTAAACAGTCTGATCTTGTCTTTTCCAGCCAGGATGTCTGAGAGGCCTCCCCTCCACCTGATAGGAAGCCACATAGGTTTTGTCTCTTTAGTCAGCTCATTTGGACTGCCATACAGATGCAATCCTGCACAGGAAACACTCATTTGTTTCTTTTTTTCTTTTTCACATTACATCTTTAATCTCTTTTCAATCTGAACGGCACATTTCTGGGTCTTTTCACCCTTACATAGAGGGTGAATCTCCCAGACATACAGAATTTTCTGTTGAAGTAAAGCCTGATCCTGCCACCATGTTATTTAGTTTTATTAATTTATTTATTGCTAACATTTCAAGTTCCAGATATAAAACTATTAGAGATACATTTGCAGCTATAATTTAGTAAAATATTGACTTAATCAAAGTTGAACACAAATGCATGGCACACCTTTAAGATTTACACTTAAAAAATGGTGAAAGCAATGAGTCAATCTTTCATAATTACTTAATAGCTTGTGTTTCTTCCATTTATGTAAAAGCCCTGTAAAATATATAGAATAGTGCACTTTTAAGGGGACTAAATGGGAAAAAGTTCTACTATGGATATGTTTGCATGGCCCTGTGTGAGCAGTTTACCTGCTGCACCCTATGAATACAGGTTTTTGGTTCTAGTGCTGACTTTGCATAATTCAAATAAATACATGTGTGTGCAGGTTTGTGTTGCGTGTGAGGCTATGGAACCCATCCAAGTTTTATTCAGGATGGTTTCGAAACACAAAACTTTTTTATTCAACCTACTGTACAGTGGGGCAAAAAAGTATTTAGTCAGCCAGCAATAGTGCTAGTTCTCCCACTCATAAAGATGAGAGATGCCGGTAATTTTCATCATAGATATACCTCAACTATGAGAGACAAAATGAGAAAAAAAAAACCAGAAAATCACATTGTCTGATTTTTAAAGAATTTATTTGCAAAATATGGTGGAAAATAAGTATTTGGTCAATAACAAAAGTTTATCTCAATACTTTGTTATATACCCTTTGTTGGCATTGACAGAGAGCAGACGTTTTCTGTAAGTCTTCACAAGGTTTTCACACACTGTTGCTGGTATTTTGGCCCATTCCTCCATGCAGATCTCCTCTAGAGCAGTGATGTTCTGGGGCTGTCGCTGGGCAACATGGACTTTCAACTCCCTCCAAAGATTTTCTATGGGGTTGAGATCTGGAGACTGGCTAGGCCACTCCAGGACCTTGAAATGCTTCTTACAAAGCCAGTCCTTCGTTACCCGGGCGGTGTGTTTGGGATCATTGTCATGCTTAAAGACCCAGCCACGTTTCATCTTCAATGCCCTTGCTGATGGAAGGAGGTTTTCACTCAAAATTTGATGATACATGGCCCCATTCATTCTTTCGTTCACATGGATCAGTCGTCCTGGTCCCTTAGCAGAAAAACAGCCCCAAAGCATGATGTTTCCACCCCCATGCTTCACTGTAGGTATGGTGTTCTTTGGATGCAACTCAGCATTCTCTCTCCTCCAAACACGATGAGTAGAGTTTTTACCAAAAAGTTCTATTCTGGTTTCATCTGACCATATGATATTCTCCCAGTCATCGTCTGGATCATCCAAACGCTCTCTAGCAAACTTGAGACGGGCCTTGACATGTACTGGCTTAAGCAGGGGGACACGTCTGGCACTGCAGGATTTGAGTCCCTGGCGGCGTAGTGTGTTACTGATGGTAGCCTTTGTTACTTTGGTCCCAGCTCTCTGCAGGTCATTCACTAGGTCCCCCCGTGTGGTTCTGGGATTTTTACTCACCGTTCTTGTGATCATTTTGACCCCACGGGGTGAGATCTTGCGTGGAGCCCCAGATCGAGGAAGATTATCAGTGGTCTCGTATGTTTTCCATTTTCTAATAATTGATCCAACAGTTGATTTCTTCACACCAAGCTGTTTACCTATTGCAGAGCAGACTTCCCAGCCTGGTGCAGGTCTATAATTTCGTTTCGGGTGTCCTTTGACAGCTCTCTAGTTTTGGCCATGGTGGAGTTTAGAGTGTGACTGTTTGAAGTTGTGGACAGGTGTCTTTTATACTGATAACGGGTTCAAGCAGGTGCCATTAATGAAGGTAACGAGTGGAGGACAGAGGAGCCTCTTACAGAAGAAGTTACAGGTCTGTGAGAGCCAGAAATCTTGCTTGTTTGTAACTGACCACATACTTATTTTCCACAATATTTTGCAAATAAATTCTTTAAAAATCAGACAATGTGATTTTCTGGATTTTTTTTTCTCATTTTGTCTCTCATAGTTGAGGTATATCTATGATGAAAATTACCGGCCTCTCTCATCTTTTTAAGTGGGAGAACTTGCACTATTGGTGGCTGACTAAATACTTTTTTGCCCCACTGTATGTTCTAAATTGACTTTGTCAATAATATGATGCATTCACTCTGCAGGGTGGGTCATATTCTTTACATTAAGAAGAAAGGGGATTTTATGTAGTTTGATATCGGAATGGTTGACAATAATTATAGATGATGAACCAAGCAGGTAATATGCAAGTAACATAAGTAAAACGAAAAATGTATTATTCTGTTAATCAAACCTGTGTACGTTATGAATTATTGTTGTTGGTCAGTCATGCTGTTTTCCTTTTGTTTACATGTATCTCCCAACAGGTATATGACTGTAATCCAAGTTGAGAGATGTTCTCAAGAAAAAGGGGTATGTACACACTTGCTTTACTGTTTGTCTTAGCGCCACACCCACCCGCTCTGTGTTACAATCCAGGAAGTACCCTATGTGTCATGAATGCAATAAGACTGACTGACAGAGGTGGGTGGAGCAAGACCCCTGCAGTCAAAGTGAAACACAGTCACTCATGACACAGTTTTGTTAGATGTTGAAATATATTAATAGATATTTTTACAATTGACCACCACTCAATTGACCACCATGGTATAAGTTCATTTGTTTAGTTCAATAGGCTTATTAACTTTACAAATGGCATTAAAAAATAACGGCTTCTTTTGATAAGGTATGTGTCCATTTAAAAACAAAAAACAAAACAGGAAGTATAGCATTAAAGACAGCATATTTTAGCTTAATGCTCAACCAAACACTGCAGCTAAGTTTACTTGTTTATTATCTGCTTTTTTAAAATCTATTTTAAAATTTCATTAAGCACTAAAAAAAAAAAAATTGCCTGTTTTCTATATTTAAGAATAACAGAGTTTTAAGTAAAAGCAGCTGTTGTAGCAGCGACTACTAAAAGATGAATAAACACCGCCACCTGCTGGACAATAGGAAGTACCGACTGAGGGAAAAACTTGAAATCTTTTCATAAATACACCCCCTTTTTTCTCATAGCCAGGTATCAAATTAACCCCTTGAACCCTACGGACCCACGGCGGGTCCAGCTGCTACGTGACCTCGTAATTTTACCAAACCCCCAGTATTGATGTAAAAAACATATTTGGCACAGTTTGGTGACATTTATGGATAAATGTGCCAAAATGGCCTCTCCGCCTAAGACATTTCTCACTAATACCAATTTAAAATAAATATGATTCATCTGATTGAGTCCAAATTTGGTATATTTTTACACAACATTTAGATTTGAAAGTCTGTACTACTTTTTTGTGCTATAAATAATATTTTGTTAGTGTTTTGCAATGTTTATTTCAAAGAAAATTTTGGCGAGGTTCAAAAAATGCAAAATATTTTGTATTTTGTCCCTAATATTTCAGGCAGGGTCAAAGCTACAATGGTGCTGACACCAGAAAACCATTCTATGACATCTTACCTTTACAGACGTACCAAAAGTTTCTTCTTAAATCTAATAGCTTTGAGACTATAAGTTATTTACTTTTGTGTGTTTTTGTCAGGCAGAAATTTATTTATACCCCCTTAGGGTGTAAGAGGTTAAGCTAAAGTATTCCTGTTTTTGTTTAGTTTTTTTTTTTTTTTTTAATTAAATTCCAGTTCTGTAGCCTTTTCTTTAAACTGTCCAACTTAGGAGAAACATTTTTGCCCATCCAGATTGCCCAAAACATAGCTTATATTGTTCCTAAACACCTCCAACTAATGTGATGGTATGGTTGGAATTATTTTTCTCTCAAAAACATTTTGAGTGCAAACATGAATTTCTGAAGTCAAAAATGATCCTGATGATGTCATCATCTTTTGCATCAGTCCCTCCTGCAGTTAAACCCAAACAGTGCATGATGCTGCAGCCCCTGTGCTTGCAAACCTCTGCTTTTTTTCTCCAAATATTACAACTGTTATGTTCAAACTCTTCTTATTAACAGACAATAGACCTAAACTCTTTAAGTGAGCTTTGCCAGAGAGCATAAAGGCATTGCAGTCTAAGTGTATCTAAACTATCACATTTGAAAAGAAGCTGTAAAACCAACAAAAAAAGGTAAATAATTTCTGAACTTGGTATTTTGCAACCAAACATAGTTAAAATAATCCTCACCTGAAATTATTAAGCTGTAGCTTGAGTTTGTAGTAAAAATTGGGTTTATATGCCTTTTAAGTGTTTGCAAATATTCAGCTTTGTGTATTTACAGACCTTTGGTTAAATTTAAACATCTACCAAAGTGTAGATGTTTAAATCTAACCTTCATTACACACTAAGACAGCTGCACCCATATGGAAATCTGCTTCCTATTTCAGGTGCTACATTACATTGCTAGGGGAGAAATTGCATATTTAAGCAAATCTTTTGTAGAAACAGATTCATTATTGCTGAATTCTGATTTAAGTCTAAATGATGTTCTGCTGAATATATTCAAGCTGAAGGAAGTGTGCATGAAAGAGTGATCAAACCAGCCAGAAATTGGTGAATAATTATGCAAACCTCCTACAAGCAGTTATTTCTGTTAAACGTGGGAAGTCCTGCACTCTGAGACTGATGTATTTTATATTTTTCTCAAAATCATTTCCAATAGACATCAGGAAATGCACTACTTTCTATAGGATCTCTGATTGTCCTTTTCTTAGCAGGTAATAAAATCACAGCAGGCGACCATTCTCTCAATTCTTCTACATGTTGAGGAAGACCAGCAACATGAGGATGAAGGTATCCTTTAAAATTAAAAATAATCGCACAATTGCAGGAATTTTCCTTGTAATTATAGATCATAATGTTTGTATTTCAGTACTGCTGAAGGATACATGAAGGATGGGCCGTTTCTAATTATGCTTTTACCTTTGATTACATTTTGGATAGCACAACATTTTGTATCATCCATTTATTTAAACTAACTAATGCAGTAAATAAATGACAATGGGAAGAAATGTATTGGACCCCACTAAGCCCGGTGATGGGAAACTGCACAACAGAGGACGTGGTTGGTTGGAATAAGTCAGATACCATCTGGAAAAGGCGAAGGCCTACCTAGAACCAGGGAGGAAAAAGCTGCACAACCAAAAGGCCTGGATCAGCAGCTGTTGCTAAAATACCAGAACAGAGCAGTCTACCAAGATGGTGAGCATGCTTTATCAGCCAGCAGACTGATAAAAAGATCCGTCAGTCATTTATTGGACTCTGATCAAACGGGGTAAAGAATGCCAACTGTGTGCCAGGATCTGCTCAGGGGACCAAGTTCACAGTGGGATAGATCAGATGCTGCACAAAGCTTGTAAACAGTATTGGATAAACACAGAATCGATTAAACAGTGTGTGGAGATGGACGTTTTATGGAGTACTACTGTAAAAAGACCAGGAATAGGAAGTCATAACAGCAGATCATAAAATCATGAGGCAATAACCGAGTGCCAGGAGTGTCCATTGGAATGCAGAACATGTTCGTCTGTTAGCTTTATGAACTATACTGCTGCTGCATGTTATTCCCTATTTAAAACTAAAGGCTGTTGGATGAAAATGTATGACGGGGATGAAAGAACAGAAAGCTTTTATTAGTTTATCCATGTCCAGACAGTTCCTAAAGAAGCAGGCTGTTTACAGAGTGATGGGAGGTTTAGTGCTGTGATTCCCAACCGGGGGTACATGAACTTGTACATTGCAAGGGGAACATGAAAATATTGTATTTCTTAGGCAGTAAAATAAAATAGTGCTGGGATCTGTTGTTTTCTGAACACCCATTTGGAAAATTAAACAACCAAAAGCTAAGTTTTTCTTATATGTTTGACACATTAAAACCAAGCAGAGGAAAAGACTAGATGTAGAGAACAGCCTGGTATAGGCTGATTTTCACACTGAGCTATCAGAGCTCATCAAAGCAGCTTAATTTCAAATTAAACCTGAAGTCTTTGCAGATTTTGCAATCTTTTAAGATGGATTAAACCCATGCAATATGAAGGCTGTGGATGTCAAACCATATGGATTGCTGCTAAAACAACTGCTTTGCACTCATCCTCACAAGCTTCTCTTTCGGTCCTTTTTTTAACATGAGGCCTGCCCTTAAAAGAAAACCGAATACTGCAGAAAAAATATTACAAATTGTATTTTGTGACAATGGCAAAAGTTTCCCAATAAATAACTGGTGCTTCAGCCCAAAAAAAGGACGCTCCTCCAAGTCTGGGTTTTTGGGGGATCAGCAGTCAATTGAACAGCAGATATCAATCCAGGTGGTTAACATGAAGAAAAGCATGAATGGTGCCAGCCCATCGTCAGGGTAGCCCAGCAGGCCCACCATGAGCCTCTGGGTTCATGGACTCTGCTGTGTAAAACTGGTTGTTCTTAATGTTTCCCAGGATCTTCTTAACTTTTGGTTGGAAAGCAGCCATGAACTGATCCACTCTTGAAGGGTTGGACTCCTCCAGCTTGGCCTTGACTGCCTTAACGTGATCCTTGGTCTAAGCCATGTACCCCTTCTTGTCAAAGCTGGTCTCCTGCAGATGGAAGGAAGTAACACTATTTAAGTCAGTCCAACTATAATTTTAGTTCTGTATTTGGTTCCCAATTCATCAAGTTTAAATGTGATGAGGGCTGCAATTATTTTGCAAATCCATGAATCTGTCGATTAATAACTGGATAGCCAAAAGTTCCTTAAAGAAGATTTTTTACAAAATTAAACCAGGTGAAACTTAACCTTATCCACTTGAAGAGTTCTGGAAAGAGCATCTTGACAGATGATTTTTAAAATGTTTTTTTAATCTTAAGTGCAAAATGCTTTCATATCTTTTTTTCCACAATTTTGGTGTAATTGCTGCTCAAGGCAGGCTAAAGCTAAAGCCATGTTTTAGAGTCTCTACACCCCAGTTAAATATTATTCATTTACTAAAATAGACTATTATTGCAATAATTGATTAATCAGGATTGTTTCAGCCCTAAATGAGATAAGGGAGTTACTCAGAGGAGCTCCAGTTTTATAAATACAGGTTTATATTATTTTATTTTGTATTGATTTAGATTCCTAAATAACTTCCAGGCAACATATTTATGTTGCTTTTTTATTTGCAATTGAAAGCTTAAAATCCCCAAGAATTAATAACAGATTAAGAAAAATATTTTGTTTGTTACACTTTAGGACAATCATCAATACTTTTGACTGAGAGGGGAACTCATGGTAAGACAAATTGCCCAAAGGGGGACACAAGTCAAAAAAGGTTGGGAACCACTGGTTTAGTGGAAGGAAAAGTGTGAAAAAAAAAGTGCCAAAGCAATTTGGATTCCTGTAAAGCTCTGGAGAAGACTAAAGGACAGCGGAACTCCTCCACACAGAGCAGTATTACACTTTGGTTAAGATCAAGTTCAAAGAATTTCAAGGAATTTCCAGGAACCATTTCCTTAAATCCAAGGACCACATGTGACAGCATCTACACTGGAAAAAAAATGGAAATCTAGATAAGGCATTTGTTCTTGGATTGAGAAGGTAAAGTAGACATTTTGCCAACGGAACACGACAATTTACATGTAAAATAAGAAAACACAGTTCCAGGGTCTTATTTGAAGTGCATTTTATCTAAATATATTGCGGTATTTTAAGAGTAAAAATACTCTTTTCATTGGCAAATCATCACATTTACCTGCTCAAATTAATAGAGCAGGTAAATGCAGCACTTAATAGAAGAAATTACTTATTTTTAGGTTGTTTTTCCAGCGTACCTCCTTATACCACTGTGTCACCGTTGGCTACGATTAAATAAGACTTAGGAAATAAACAGCCGATCAAACTAAAACTATCATCTAAAGATGAAAGTTAGAATATTGCGATCAGATTTTAGCAGGATCCAAAATTATCTAAATAAGAGGTGAGATTTATGCTGGTGCTAATCCAAGCAGCATGGATGTAAACACTTGTCAGGTTCAAGTTATTCTACATCCATGTGACACTTTTCTGTTTTGAGCAGCTGAGTGAGAAAGTTTCTAACTGGCATCTTTATACGACCCATTCTGTTCAATTGGACGATTATTCTTATTCCTAAATCTGTTAAAGGGACAGATTATTCTGGTTTTTTGGACCAGAAATATTTTCCCATCATGAAAATTTGTGCATCTAAATAAAATAGGTAATTTTGTTCAATGACAAAAAAAAAGCATAGAATTTGTTGGATCAGAATCAGAAACAAATTATTTGATTCTTAATAGTTTATGCATTTCCTCAATACATTGATACCTTTAGGGATAACATAAGGCATTTTTGTGGCCTTGACGATCTTCAGGAACAGTGTTGTTCCTTTTTCAGAGTCTTACAGGCTTCAAAATTACTTCCAACTACTAACTAAATCTAAATGTTTATTTTTGGGTGTCACACTTAGCAAGCCACGCATCCAAGCATGGCATCGTGGGAAAACTTGTGAGAAAACTTGCCTGTGAGAAGATTGCAGAAATGGAAGCTGGTCTGGTTAGTCGCCCAGTAAATCGTTTAAATTCTAGTGCTTAAACAGAAATTAATAGGTCACAATCTGTGTGAAATTTAAATCTAAAGAAAAAAATTAAACAAAATTTCTATTTATGGCCGATTTTAAAAACTTCCCAGACCGTGACCATGTTTTTTCAAATTCAAAGAATTGAAGATTTTATGGACCTATAGAAACCCAATACAGATGTGTGGATTCCTTGTCAAGAATGCTGGTGAATCCAGCTAGTAGTAATTCCAAAAAAAGTAAAAAAAAAAACAATCCACTGGACTTTGTTTCCAAGTTTGAAGACATTTCAGTTCCCATCCAGGAAGCTTTTTCAATTCAAAACAGCGAACTCATTAAGGTCCCCTTGAACCACTCTTAGCTTGGCTGAAGGAGAAAAAGGCACACGATGTTGCTCAGTTGTCAGAAGTTCTCTTCTTGGGACAAAATTAATTTTCTAATTTAATTTGGAAATTCAAAATTCTGAAGGAGGAGTGGCCCATCATCCGGGTTTTTCTAGGCTGTGTAGAAAGTTTCAACATTTAAATATTATTTGGGAAACCATGACGTGCTGCTAGGCTACTGTGTTTGATCAAACCTGCAGTCAGCGGCCCTAAATAACCATTATAAGCAGCACATTAAATTAAATACTGTATAATAGGCTGACATTCACAGATGAAAATCCTCATTTGGTCTCATGAACTATACTCATTCCTCGAGACACTGAACCTTGGATTTTTATTAGCTGTAAATCAAAATCATCAAAATTAAGCAGAAAATAAAATATTTTGGGGAAAGTTCAGGATTATAAACACATATGAATGCAGAAAATTATGAATATATATGATCAAAACCAATTCCAGAGCTTTAAAGACTAAGTGCTTAACACCAACTCACTTCTAAAAAAGCTCTGCAACCGTAGAGATGCCTTTTACACTAAACAGTACTTCATACTTAAGCACACTTGATAGTTTTCTTTTATTTAGACAACCCAAATAAAAGGCACATAACATTGCGCATGTTTAAGTAATAATTTGACAAACGTACATTTAAAAAAATGTAGGAATGTTTGATCTTTCTGCTAATCAGAAAGCCTAACCTCTCATATATACAAAATTATCAATGTTAATGTTCTAATACAAAAGATTTATAAAAAAGGTTCTTATCTTTCACATCTATTGTAACTACCATATCCTTGGAACTAAAAGTTTTGTACAAAGATATACATTCAACTGCTTTTTCACAAGGTTCCTGGTGTTTCCAATTTACTGTTTTTTTTTCCTCTTTAAAATAAATGAGATGTTCAATTTCACAAGAAAAATTCAGATCACATATTTTTTTTAAATTTGGCAAACAGGCTATTATAGTGTATCTACGTAAATGCATAAGAATAAAAATAACTACACTAATATTTTGTAAAAAAAAAAAAAAAAAACTGGGAAAAAAAAAGACATACATGCATATTGCATTTCTCTGTATAAACTGAATTAACTCAAAGAGCTGCAACACTGCTGAGACAACATGGCATTCGTTAAAAAAATAGTTCATGTTCAACAGCTACAGTGTTTCAGGGGTCATGCAACATCAACCTCGTCCCATTTTCTTTTAAATGGACAAAAACAAAAATCATGTTCTGTATCAAACTCACACAGTTCTCAGCCACATACCTGTGCAAACTGAGACTTGCCCGAGTGTGTCAAAGATGTACAGCATTCATGTCATTTTACAGTAAATAATCGATTCAAATGGACGGCTGTTTAAAAAAATCAGGAACCTCTGGACTTTACTGGTTAGTGTAATTTAGTGAAGCAATAGTAAATGTTTTCAGGAGCTTGGAAAACTCCAGAAATCCAAAGTAGTTCATGATTTGTTTTTTCCTGTTTCCTGAGTGATGGTTCAATAGTTTATTTAACCTTGGGGCTGTAACAGAGCAACGATAAACAATTGGAAGAATAAAACAGTGTAACAAGGTGTCTACTAAAACTATTTCAGCCACCTTTAAGATGCCGATTGCAAGCTGAGAAGCTTCACTACAAGTCCAGGATTTACATACCCTGCCACTAGAGGGCACTCAAGTGTAGGCTGGCTAACCAAAACACTTAAAGACTCTGATCTTTGATAATACTGCTGTTCACCTGCATGTAGGATATGCCTTCAGTGCAAGACTCATTTCATTCTGACTTCATGGAAAAAATGAACACAAAAAAGTAAAAAAAAATAAAAAATAAAACAAAAAAATTAAAATAAAATCCTTTGTTTCCATATAAATAGAAAAACAAAGTAAAAATATCTCAGTCATGTGAACAGTGTCCATATGTCCACCTGATTGACAAAAACAAAAAGCAGACATGAAAAATACATTGCTATGTCAACTGTACAAGTTAGTCACTGTACCTCAAGAGCATACCTACTATTTCAGAGAGAAAGAAACGCTATATGTGAAAAAATAGTCTTCCATGCAAGTGGAAGCAGCTGTCCCTTTTACTAGACTCATTTCCTATAACATTAAATAGTGATTAGCAGGCTATAGTTATAAAAAAACAAAACAAAAGAAAAAAACTACATACAAAGTAACGCCCAGAGGCTTAGGGAGAGAGAGCGCTTGTAAAACATCAGAAACAGCAATTCATAGTTATTGCTTCAGTCCAATTCACATCTCCCCTACAAAAGCACATGTATTTTTCGTCCTCTTGATACGAATCACAGTTTCTTCTTTCTAACTGCCTACGCTAAGTCTTACGGCTGTCTTGATTTCAAGATTAAATCCTACTCGAAGTTCTACTAAACTGCTCTGCATCACGACCCGGTCGCTAAACGTCAGATGGGACACAGGACTTGGGGGAGCTCCTACTGGCCTCGCAGCTCGGGGGGGGAACGGCTTCACTTCAAAGCTCCAGGAAGCGGACGCACGAGGGGTGAGGTGGTGGTGAGGGGGGAGCTGTTAAAGTGAGGACAGGAGTCTCTTTTCACTTCATTTTCCCTTTCTTTCTGGCCAGTTAGATGGTGACGTCTATCTTTTTCTTTGTTTTTCTTCTTTTCTTTTTCTTTACCAAGGTGGGGAAGAAGGCAAGACTTGGGACAGGAAAGGCATGCTATCGACTGGCCTCATGGCGATGTTTAGTGGGCCGGCTATATTCATGGGCATGGGGGTGGTTATTGCGACCGGGTGGGCAATATTCATGGGTGCGGTGGCGGGGATGTTCACAGAGGCGATGTTGACGGGTCCGGTGATGGTGACCGGGTGCTGGAGGCTGACAGGAGACGTGATGTTGACCGTGTTGGTGCTAATGTTCATTTGTGCTGCTATGGTGACAGGGTTGTTGTTGACGTTGCCCCGATTCATTGCTGAGGTGATGGGGGCAGAGACGGACACGGGGGTCGCTGAGGCAGAGTTGCAGACTTCATTACCTTCTGGAAGAAGAAACAGTTAATTTTGTGTCCGGCGTTAAACAAAAAAAACTATTTCTTAAAATATTTATAAAGCTGGAACTTTCTTTTTTTTAACTGCACAACCTTTAAGGTGGATTATTGGGATTCCATGTGATAGACTAACAAAAAAAACAAAAAAAAACCCCAGTATATTACTGAGAAGTAGAAGGAAAATAATACATGAAGGAATTTGCAAAATATTAAATCTAAAAGGTGTTGCAGTGCAGTGTCTCACTGAGACCTGTTCTATCCATCATCTCCATTTAGAAAACATACAGCATCATCCCTCACACGACCCAGGAAGGACAAGCAGGTATAAACACTGGATTGATGGCGCCTCTGTAAACCTACCTACCAATACGTACCCATCCGTCTTAACTCAAAGGCCCAATAAATCAGAGGAGCCAAGAGGCCTGTGGTTACACCACAAATTCAGTCTTTAAAGAAAGATTCCAGTTAGTTTAGGTGAAAAGAGACATTTGTGTGGTTCAAAGCAAAGCATATTCATGGGTAGAACGGCCCAATCAAAGTCCGGGGTAAATCCAGGTACTATGCTGTGGTAAAACAAGACAAATAGCAGACTGCCTCCATTAAATATGATAGAAAATGTTTGCAAAAAAATAACAGAAAAATGTCAGTTTCTAGGAATGCATAGGGGGCGATGTATCCAAAAATACGAGCAGCTGTAGTTACCTAAAGGTAGCTGTAGTATGCTGGTACATATACCAACAAAACATGCATCATTTTCCTTCAACTGCATAATAATGTTAAAGTCAGTGTTTGTATATCACCACAAAATCTCAATAAAACAGGTTTAGGTTTGCTAACATAAAAATGTAACTTGAAATCCCTTAATATATCTTTGATGTACTCTAGAGCCAAAATAAAGTTGTTCTTTCAGCATCAACTATCTGGATATTCTTTTAAGCCCAAAAAATACAAAAACATAGTAATATTTGCATACAGAGTAAAATCTACAGTAACACGCTATAAAGAAGATTGTTCACACTAAGAAATTGAGGATTACAAACCTATAAGAATTGCAAAATCAGAGTTTTCATGTTGGATAAACACACAGAGCAGTTTCTGATCAGATCGACAGACCTTTGTTACAGGAGTTAAAGTTGGTCTGTCCGTGAGTCTTCAAATGACTGGTGATGTAGGCTGCACTGAGCATCTTCCCACAGATGCTACAGGTGACCTTGCCCTCATGTCGGATCATGTGGGAGCGGAGTCTGTCTTTGGTGGCGAAAGCAGAGGTACAGGCCTGCAGAGGGGAAGCAATCACAGGGTGAGTTACACATCATGATCCAAGAGGTGATATGGAAAAATGTGGACGCCGATAGCGAGGGCTCTTACCGTTACTTGACATTTAAATGGTCTTTCTGAAGAGTGCACATGCTTCACGTGGCAGCTCAAGTGGTCTGGCCTAAAACAGATAATTAATAAAAACAAAAAACAATCATTAAAATTTTATTTGTGAATGGAAAGGCAGGGAGCATCACCTCCTACTGATGAGTCACTCATAGCGGGTTGTTTTTAGCTTCACGCTTTAGCCCAGTGTCCCCCCCCTTCCCAAAACTTGTAAACAAAAAGAGGATCTACATTTGTTCAATCATCATCATTGCTTTACTGACAGTGACACTAGAGAAATACAAACTTAAAATCTGGGGCCATGAAATCCTCAAATTCAGGGCTGATATATCCACAAAAAAAACAAGAGCAACCAATACCCTCAAAATTCAAAAACATGTCTCGATCCTAATTAAATCCACCAATCAGCCGAGCAGAAACATAAATAATTGATTACACTTCCTGTACTGCGCGTATATTTCTGACTAGAATTGCCACGTCAGATAAACAAGAAGATAAAAAAAGCTTCAGGTCCAACCCTGATATGAGCAGAAGTGGACGGATGTGCTCTGTTTGCTTGGATAATGAGGAGATGGGCACAAAATCCCCCAAATTTCAGTCAGTGGCAGTTAATTCTCTGCGATCAATGGTGCGTGAATCAGTTTGACCTACTTTTGAACATGCACCACAATGCGATGGCCGTCTCCTTTTCTTCACCCGATTTCCTCTCAACTATTTAATTAAGCTGAAATTTGGTTAATATTGCCATTTATTTCCCCTGATAGGTGCCAGTGTACTAAATTGTGACAATATGAGTTTGCAGAAAACTCATTAGTTCTTATTTCCACTGGGAGTTATTCTCCATTGTTTGCTTGTAAAAAAATGAATGTCAGAATTTATTTCACAAATACTTAACACATTAAGAGAGTAAAGTACAAATACTTAGAACTGGGTGTACCATTTGTATTTTAGATAATCAAATGCATCTTAATGATAAAACTAACATGAACATTCTATAGGTTATCTACCTTTAGCATACAAAGGTCACCATTTGCTGCTTTTATAAGTTCAAGCACTCACATTTGATGCTCCGCATGGATGTTTAGTCTGTTTTTGAGCTGAATCCTGTTTAGCAGAACCTTTATGGACCAAGAAAGGGCCGCAGCTTTTGCAGCTGGTGCCAAACCGGAAAGCTTCACGCTGCTGGAATGTTTAATACAAATTAAGAGTCAAGTAGAAACTTCTCTGTAGTGCCAGAAACCGGATTCAAGCTTCTTCTTTTTTTCCCTCCCCCGCTCTCTATTTAGCTGCCGTCCCATTGACAAGGAGAATCCAGACACTGTAAGCCTACATCTCAGGCTGAGTGGCAGTGACTCAGTGGCCTGCTATTCAGAATCCATTCTCACTTTCCAGTATGCCGATGAGTCCCTGGCCCACGTCACAGTGTTGGAGTTTTGCCTGAAAGCTGCCGTATAAAGCTCAGAGATAATGTTAACAACTTGGCAGAGGCGCACTGCTGATGTTTTCGTTCAAGTCATGCTGCAAGCTTGAGTTTACCAATACTCCCTGCTCCAAATCAATACTGAATTATAAAACATGACAAGTTCAAAAATCCTGAGCTAAATGTTTATTTACTCCATATTAAAAGTGTTGACCTTAACGTTACACATGGTTCAGTGAATTCCCAGGGGAAAGAGGCTGTGACAAGCTGGCGGGAACTACAAAGTGACAAGTGACGCCTCCCCCTCTCCTCATTCTCCACTAGTGCTCTCCCTACTGCGTCTGTTTTAACATGTGGTTGAAACAGCGTGGCAGGCATTAGAGGTACTCAACTGATCTTCTTATCGCGGTAAGCAGAATTAAAAAACAAATTAGTATAAACCTCTATCAAAAAGCCACATAATCATTTGAGTTTTATAATATACAGAGACATGAGAGCTCCTTCTTAACCTTAAAAAACAGATTAAGCTCAGGGATTGGGATTCATCCCTTTGCTAAAGAACATTACATATTTACCAACTGTGAAAAAAAGAACCGATATTACATAATTATTATTTTATTATCTATCAATAACTTGGAATAAAAAAACTAAAGCAAAGCTTAAAGGTTTAAACTAAATCAAATAATCATCTACGATGTCTTTGTTTGCATATAATAGATGAACAGACTTTTTTCCCCCTAAGGACTAGGAATGCAACCACCAGAGGGGGATTACTTCAGTCTTTCCTTCCATAACAAGCTAGATTTCAGACTTCCTCCCGTTAGCCTTGTTATTTGTTGCTGATCAAAAGCATATGAGTAAACTTAATTAATTGCAAAACATTTTTTCCTTTGCTAGTTCATTTTTACTGTGTAAGAAAACAGTTTCCTGACTGAATGAACAATCCTGATCCAGATTGACACAATCAAAAGCCATCTAACATATGAGAGCAGCCCTAATGTAAGAAACACAGAAGAAAAATCATTAAAGACATTCAAGACACACATGGGTGCTGTAGTAGGTAGCCAACATCTGCTAAAATAATATGTAGTAGTATAAAGCATCAAGTTTTTATAAGCGATGTTAAAACATTGACAGGTTGTCAGGATTTACTGGAAATTTAACCACCAGCCTTGACAGAGTCACAGAAAACCAGTGGCTTACATAAATGAGAACAGGACATCCAGCTGGCTGACCATGGAGCAGACATGCAGGATCCATAGGATCAGACTGCAATAGTACAAAGAGCTACACTTACATCGGGTTAATATTTACAAACTGGCTATTATATCACTAATTAAACCATCTCTAGAGGAACTATTCTTTATTTGCTGCCATCTTATTAAATGATGTTTCAGTCTGTTTTCATGCTGACTCGATGGAAGCCATGTTAGAGAGAATCAATACACTTTTTTTGGACAGATGAGATGTGTACACATCCTATCCTAAAATGAATCAGCGAATTTATGATGACCGAGCATAACAGAGTGCAATGACATCTTGTGTGGCTATTAATCGTTAACATGAACAGTTTCTTATTACAGGTGGGTGATGTGGACTTGAGATTTTATCGTGATATTTTGGAGAACTATTGTTACATTATAAGCGATGATTAACGATAGGAAACAGGCCCATTTAAAAACAAGCTGCCTTGGTACATCAAATGGTACATCAAATTTGAATAATTTAACTGCACACAGTAACAGCATTTGAGGAATTTTTGTTTTTATTTTTATTGATCACTGCCCTGCTGCTCTATTGGAAAAAATAGTTAAAGAAAAAAAATATTCAACAATTAAGCCATTTTTAGGGAGTTTCAACATTAACATGAACTGATCATAATACTAGGGATGCCCCAATTTGATTTTAATATTGGGTGACAGTTTGATATTAGCCAAAAAAAAAAAAAAAAAAAAACAACATAAAAAAATTATATCTAATTTAATCATCCAACATCTAACTTAATGGCTAATTTTACACTGGTCAGTTGTTTTCACAACTTTTATTCCCTGCTTTACTAATATTAATTTATTGAGCCTTTATTTAACATTCTACAGTATAAAGTAAGTAATAAAAGCTGGTATGATTTGTGCCAATATATCGGCTCAATCTCGGTTAGGGAAATTCTCGAAGCTGCAATCTTGGCATCGAATTGGAAATGAAAAAGTTGTATCGGGACGCCCCAAATATGACCATAACTCCAGTCTTTTAGACAGAAATCACTATAAATGGTAGGATATCTTTTAAGATGATAAATTTATGAAAACTACACACCAATAAATTAACAAACCCCAAAAACTGGAAAGATTAGTTTTACTGTTTCTACCAATATTGGTCCTATTACGAGCATAAATTCATCTCAATGTATTTAAACGACAATGAGTTGGTTCAGTTTAACAGAAGAATCACACTTCTTTATGTTAGAGGTGTACTAGGGAAGCCTATTTTAAACCTCTCTCTCAACAGCATTAATATTTATGGAGTTATAATTGCTGGAACATTCAGTAGCCCAAAAAGAAAGTATAGGATCCATAAATACCTCTTTGTCACCTTTGTTTTCACAATAAATACTGTGACAAACCTCAGGTCTTTAATCAGCCAACACATTTGAAAGTAACACTCTTCAGTGAGGAAACCATCACCAAGAGATGATGGCTCTGCTTTTTCCAAATTCATAAACATGTTGGAACTCCCAACTGGAAACTCCACTTCCATAAAAATAACCGTGTCCACTCACAGAGCTGAGTAACACCACCTGCTGTCCCTCCCTATGGTCTGAATAAAAAAAATTAAATAAAAAAGGTCTTATCATAGAAAGGTATTATATGAATAGTTCAAATGGCTGGTAATTTAAAGAGTCTCTACTAGAGAGAAAGGTTAAATAAATGATAAACTTAGGTGTGTTTTATAAAAGAAAAGGTAGAGAAAAAGGTAAGAAATCTACAATTAGGCCTAAAATTACCATTTTCTAAACCATTATTATACTTAAAAAAACTAAAATAGTGCAATAAAAAGTATAATTTAATAAAGATGATATATATAAATAAATAAAAAATAATAAAATTAAACCTAAAATAATATTTTATATCCTCAATAATCAATGGGGAAATCTTTATAAGCATAACAGCTTTTTGCATATTTTCACAGATCAATTCTTTTTACGATTTTTCTTAGGCGATGAGCTCAAAACTTTTTGAAATTTAAAAGGTCTCCTTCCCATCACACTAATCTTAAAATAAAACAGAAAATCAGTTATAAAACATCCTGTGGATGCTTTTATGATTTTATAGTTTGCATTAATATATTAGTTAGGAATCAGTTGTTAACAGCAAGGCGAATGTCCCATTCCTCTAATGCTAGCATTGGGCTAATCGTATCATAGCCAAGGGTTAAAAGGTAAGTGACTCTTACCTGGAAAAGCCTTTTCCACAAACGGAGCACACATAAGGCTTGTGGACGCCTCCATCATGGGAACGAACATGGTAAGTCATCCGATCCTTCCTTTTAAAGCGTTGGTGGCAGATGGGACACTCGAACGGCTTCTCGTCTGAATGGGACAGCTTGTGGCGATTCAGGTGGTAGACGTCACGGAAGGCCTTGCCGCACATCTCGCAGCCGTGGTTTTTCTTGACAGGCTTGGGAGGTTTCTTGGGGACGTTTTGCTGCTGGACGTTGCCCATCGGGGACGACGTCATGATGCTGGTGCCCGAAGAAACCGAGGTGGTCGCCGTGGACAGGATGCCTGCTACCGTAGAAATGTAGGAGGCGTTACCGTTGTTCTCTCGTGGCATTGAGGCGATCATGGGTACCATGGTAGGAGCCGTTTGGGCCGTCTTCTTCGGACGCGAGACCATCTTGATGCCGGTGTGGCTGGACTCATGGCGTCTCAGGTGGTAGCTGTCTCGAAAGGCCTTGTTACAGTAACCGCAGACGAAAGGCGTTTTGCCTTTGTGTTCCTTCTTTATCACAGGCACCGGAGGTCTCTGACCTCCTCCGCTGGCCACATTGTCTTTCAGGAGTTCAGCAGCACTGACAGGTGGTTTCTGGTCTATTTGGATAGGCAGGACAGGTTTCTGGTCCACTTGCTCTGCTCCAGCATTAAGAAGTGGCAGCAGGCTATTCTGGGCCACCTGGTGCTGGTGGTGGAGGGCTTCATTTGCCTGCTAAACAAACAAACAAAAAGATTTTGCTGATGAAATTTCAGACATTCAGAAAGAAAATTACTCCAGAGATGGTTTTTTTTTTTGTGTGTTGCTTGACACACAATATCAGCAGCAGGGTGTACTGCCATTACGGAACATCTAGCACAGTGCGTGGAGAGAAAAAAAACAAGTTGTTGCTGACAGCTGTTACACCACTGCAAGCTGCCACTGAGAAACCATGAATCAAACTTTACAACCAAATAAAAAAAACATTAGAAAGATTTAACGGAAGACAAGGTGGGTACTGGGTCTGTCGTTAACGAGGCTGATGCAGCACGTCGCTGATGCAAAAACAATCCAAATATACTGGATGAAAAATGATCCCATCACGACGGTGCTGATTCATCATGTGACTGCAAAGCAAGCATACCAAATTAGAGGCATTGCAGAGTCCAGCTTAGCTGCCAAGAAGGCTCATGAAGAGCAGGACATTCACTCCACTGCAGAGCTTAGTTAAGAGAAAAACAGAGGCAAACCCCCCGCCAGAGAAAAAAAACAACAGATTCGATAAAGCATAAAAGAGCTCAAAGACTCTCAAATATAGGTCACCAAACTTAATAGAATGATAAAATTGTTTGAGCTGCCTGTGGTTTAGTGCAACATATTTTCTGGGGTTTTGCAGGTGCAAGTCGGTATGGATGACTGCCACAAGAGATGAAAAACAATAGCTGAGAACAATTAGCAGTCGCTAACATGTTGTGGTGCTGTGAATATTTCATTGCGGTCATTAGAACTCCTGATTCAGTAATAAAAGAATTTATATTTCTTGCCAAAGCTGAGGCTAAAAATATTTTTATGAGAGGCTTTGACTGAAAAACAGTTAATGCATTTTGTTTGGGCTTGTTTAAAACTGAAGGTAGTTTAGCCATGACTAAACAGTTGTGCAAGCTGGGGTTATAAGACTAAACATACCTGCCTCATATCATGTTTTAAAGATGGAATGTGGAAAATTAAAAAAACAAAACAACCTTTATAGCCTGAAATTATACAGGAAATCATACTCATGGATTGGGTCAAAGTGTTAGATGGAGTATTCATTAAATTATTAAAACAGGGAGTTGGGTGCAGTCTGGGATTTAGGTATAAATATGGTTCAAATATAAAGGTGTTGGTAATAAACAAAAAAAAAAATGAAACAAAAACCAAAGCCTCCCAAAACATCGACAATAGGCACCATCTAAAACCTTTTCCTCAAAAGAACTATTAACTATTGCTAATGCAAACAATGTTTGAATTGCAATAAATCAGAAGATAGCTAAAAGAGAAAGTAAGTTTGAGTGAAAGGGACTTTAATTTAGGGCTGAAAAAATGTATTGAATTCAACGATTATTGAAATAATTGTTTACTAATTTAGTAATCAATTAATCATTAACATTTTGCATTTCAGATTTAAAAAAAAACTTGTTTGTCTAGCATTATGTTCTATCCAAAACTCTTCAAGTGGAAAAGTTTTAGTTTCACCTGGATTACGGTAACTTAGCAAAAGTTCTTCTTTAAGGAACCTTTTGCTATACGATTATTAATGGATTCATAAAAAAAAATATAAATAAAATTATGGGCAGATCAATCAATTTGCAAAATAATTGTTAGTTGCAGGCCTACTTTAATTTTGATAAATGTGTTTTCAAACCTTAGTGACAACCTATTCAGAAGCAAAGACAAGAGTTCTTAAGGCACATGCTCAGAAAAAGCAGAGGGATGAAACTTGCTTTTAAGGAAAAACAACGACTGGAAAAGTGTAACAAAAACAACTTAATCGCAGTAAACAGGTACCTTCATTAAATAACCGATTTGTTTATATAAGATAAATTGTGTTGTCTTCAAGTATAATAATGTTTAAAACACCAAATATTTTTTAAATGAAGTGCTGGAGTGACCACTATTCTCCTACAGGACAATGTGGTGACCCTCCCCACTTGTTGCTATTAACTGACAGTTAGCTGGCTCGGAGAAAGCGGCTGCACTTATTCTCCACTTACAGCAGTCAGTTTGGAAATATTCCAGCAGAGAAAAGCACAGACAGTCAGGGTGTGGAAACTAATGAACTGCCACTCATCACTGTTTATAAAGCAAGGGTATCTTGAAACCACAGTCTGCAAGCTCAATGCATTTTAGTGAAAGCTGCAGACTGGTCTACAGAGCAGGGAGCGCAACTAACTTTTTCTACAATTGAAACTCTATGAAGAGAAAATTAAACACTCTGTACCACTATCACTATACAAAGAAAATCCTGCTACAACTTCAATAAATGCCTTCAATTGGTTACAAGTAATTAAATTACGTTTGTCCAACTTAATTTTGTTAAGATTTAAACTTCAAGAACACTTTGGATCTAGTTGATTGAATTATTTTTCACCAAGTGAAGCATTCATTTAAGTTGGAGCTGCATTTTCTTTTTAGAGTGTATTAAGCAGGCGTTTATTTTACATTTAGTTTAAGTCTATGTGTTGAAATCAAAATAACGAAATCAAAACATTTGCTTAGGTTTCATATTAGCCCAAAATAATCAAAGAACATAAAAATAGTAAAATGTTGTGATTTTTTCATAGTTTATAAACTATTAATTATACTTACAGATTGGATCCATCTAAATACAAGTATATTTATTACAGAAGTTCAAGGAACTGTGAAAAGTAGAAAAATAAAGCCCATGAGCTTTTGAAACGTGCACTAGTTGTTGCTCAAACTGAGAGATTTGAAACCAAAAAACAAAACTTTAAAACCAAAAAAGGCTAACAAAAACGCAAAAAGAACCACCTCATCACCAACCAGAAAGAGATGGCAAGTTAAATAATTGCCCTTTCCCTTTAAAGTTCAATCATCCATCCAAGAAGGCCAGCTAAGACAGGAGTAGCAAAAGAGGAGACAGGAGTGAAAGAAGAAAAATGAACCACACAATGTCCTCCTTATGTCATCTAGCCTATTGTGATAGACACAAATCTGAGCGGTGATGCACTCGGCCTCAGCGGGGGATCTTTGTATGCTCATCTTCATTGATTTGGCTCATCTATTCATGAGATAGAGACATTGTTTATCCACACACCACTCCGTTGAACTAGCCGTCATTCCCTCATACGCACTGGGACCTGGGAACTCGTAGAGCATGCCACCACCCATTTGTCTGAGCACCTGCTTACACTTGCCACCTTCCAGGATTAGTCATCATCATCATGCCAATGCAACCCTGTCGGCTGGCACACCAGGGGTTGGGTTTGTTGGGATACCAGCCGGGAAACCTCTTTGTGAAGCTTGCGCACAGCAGACGTAGCCGCTGCAAACAGCCTGGCTTGTACACAGAGGTGCAGGGCCTGTAAGCTGCTGTGCCTTCATGCAGCTCTGACCATTTTGACACAAATGTGCTCTGACAACTGGGGCTGCTCCCTCATAAATAACATCAAAATGGAGGGAGTGTCCTGATGGCTCCGTGGGCCACTGTAGACTTGAATTGAGCTCATGGTCTGATTATGCACCGCCTTTCCTCAATCTTTTGTGCCACACTCTACAGCTGCTTGGCCAATTGTTAAAATTAAACAAACACAACCAATAAGTTTTGAAGGCAAAAAAGAAATTGAGAAGAATAGGGAAAATGACATCACATGACTGTCCTTTAAAGTTTTTTAGGGCTACAGTGTGAATGTAGTTTGCTACATTATAAGAGAGTTGTCTTAGATAGTTTCTATTCAAATCAGAGCCCTTAATGTAGAACTATTGTTCTGCTGTCTGGGCCTGGACAGCCTTGCAGAAATGATCCTGAACCTAATTTAGATTAATCCTGGGAAACATTTTAATAAATAAAATAGATATAAAAAAATATTTCATCATATATTTGGTTAAGTCAACAGAAGTTCCTGAAAACAGCACTTTTAGAGTTGCTGATCCTCGGTTAATATGCAAAGCTAAATAAACTTAGGAGGCGGTTGGGGCTCTGTTTGACAATGATGTAACTTGCAGCATGTGCTAAAAGCAAGGAGGTATTTTTAGGGGATACTTGATATATGCAGTTAGGGTCTGCACTGTAACACAGCATAGCAATGCGTTTTGAGCGATTCTTTGTTGCCGTTTTATTTATCTTGTGTATAGTAGAAGCTTTGATGAGGCTGAAACTACCAAAATCAAACAAAAGTTTAACACATTAAAACCATAAGGCACAAAAAGATTCTAATTTTTAATATATCTTTAGATGTAATCAAAAAAGTACGGTGAGAAAACGTTTAGAGACCTAAAATCCTATTCATTTATGGCATAAATGCGATAAAAATCCCATGTGCTTGAGATGAACATGTCTTGCTTTGATGTTAATCAAGAGAAAAATAAATATAAACTAGAAAAAAATTTTTTTTTTCTTTTAAACCTTGGAACCATTTCCAGCTGGTCAAGTATCCAATAAGCAGCTGTAATCGTTGATATTTTTGAAGCATAGCCAATGAAATTAAAACGGATGATAACAGCAATCAAATGGACTTTGTAATGGTGACGTTAAGCACGGCTGGACATGATCTTTCTTCATTATTTACAGGTGTGTAACAATAAAATCCACTGACATCATTAATTCTCCTATGTTAGGTCATTTATGTTCTGAGAAATCACTTTGACAGCTGAGATTTTCACAGTTCCCGACTTACTGGAACAGTTTAGCAGACTCTATATAAAGTTAATAAAAATACTCAGTCTTTTTTCCATACAAATAGATAGTTTAAATACATTTCACAGTCTATAGAAATACTGTCACAGCCTTAATTTTCCCCCTAAATTTGAATTATTGTAGCTGTTGGACATTAAGTTTTTTCTTTTTTTTAATGAAACATCGGGGGCAATTTATGCTGCTTTTTTCTAAATGATTGAAGGAGGGAAAAAAGGCATTGTAAAGCTCAAAAGCACCACCATACATTCAGTCAAACTACAATTAGAACAAAAAAGCAACCCAATTGAACCTTTTTTTTTTTGCCAATGTGCATCAACGGACATTTAAGCCCCGCCTGTAGGTCACACACTCATCTTTTAAGGTCTTTGCATAAACTATTTAATTAACAGATATTCTTTCCAAAACAGACACTAAGAAACCTGCTCCTGCTAAAAAGTTTAGTTTTCACATGAGCAGGTACTGTCCACCACTCCACATTAAATCTGCTTCTGTTTAGTGTTGCACAGGGGGTGGGGGGGCTGGGCCTAAGATTTGAGGAGAGATTTCATTGGCTGCAGCCCCTGAGTGCAGGGGGAGCCACTAAAGCATGTTTTCAAGGGTTTTTCCAAATCTGCAGTTGCAAGCTAGCACCCATATTAGCATTTCAGTGAAAAACAATGTCCATTTCTTTCCCCTCAATCTCTTTAAGGCCCCGTCCACACGAAGACGAACCCTGGCCTAAACGCACAAATTTTTCACCAAACCAGCCTCTCATCCACACGAAGCCGGCGTTTCGGGGGTCTGTAAACGATCTTTTTTTTATTCAGCCTTCAGAGTGGGAAGATTTCGAAACGCCGTTTTCGCGTTTCCATCTTTACGCTCTAACTGCATTTTTTTTTTTACACGCATGCGTCATAGCGTCGCCTCTAAACACGCATGCGCGACCAGTATCACAACAACAATGGCGCCGTTGCTGCTAATGCTACCCACCCTGCTGTCGGGCTTACAACAGAATCTTCTTATTCTGGAATATCTCCAGGAAGAACAGAGCAATATCGACGACATAGTTCAGCACCTGAATTTGACTTAACCACGAAAATGGACCCGCAGGGCAACCATGTATAAATATTAGTGCGCATGCCCAACATTTCGTCGCTTATTTTTGCTTTGGCACCACAGCGCCACTTACAGGCCTGGCATACATTTTGCAGCGTTTTCATGCATTCGTGTGGACGCTCACATTTATTTTACGTCTCCGTCTTTACGGCAAACGTTTTGGAAAATATCAGCGTTTCGTGTTCGTTTTGACTTCGTGTGGACGGGGCCTAAGTTAATAGTTGTATACAATGTAGGCTACATGGCTGATGCTGCAGTCTTTGACTTACATGGTTCTAATTACATATTCATAAACAAGTAGACATATGGTTACTAACAATTGCAAGAAGTTGCCACCACTAACAAAGTGCTTTAAATTAATGGTCTAATCATCAAGTTAAAAAAAAACAAAACTAGCATTTCTACTAATTTTAGCCAAGGAAAGTTAAAACCTGTATTAAGTCCAACATATTTAAAATTCAAGAGACGCATAATAAAATTGAATTCTCGTTTACCTTATGCTTATTTTCCCAAGTTGAGCCCTTAAAGTATGACAGGAAGTTATTTAGGTGACTTAACCATAGCCCCTTGGTACAGTATAAAAACAAAGATTCATTAAGAGCTACAAGTTTTTTTCAGACAACTATTGAAATCCTTCAAGACATTAAGCTAACTTGATGAAATAAACACTTGATAGTGCAAGTGAGTATTAGGGCTCGTATAATGCAACAATAAAGACAAAAGGAAACCTTTCATAGTGATAGATACATTTAAGACTATTGACAAAAAAGGCGTTTATTGGCTAAAAGTAAGATAATTTAAAACTAGAACCCAAAGCCCTACATATCAGAAAAACAATATGAATTCATTCCAAAAAAATGTTTCTTATGTTATTAAACTGCAGGAAAATATAGATTTTAAACCTAGATTCTGCATAACTTAAAAAAAAATTCAAGCCATTTCAAAAGAATATCTGTTTAGGAAAAGAAAATAGTCTACTATGCCACATCAGTCTATATTAAACAGGTAAAATATAGATTAAAAAAAAATCTAGATTTCTTTGAAGAGTCTGTCTTTACAAAGTTGTTTTAAGTAAGGAAGATGACAAACTATAACCCACAATAAGGGTCTCTTCTTGCTACTGTCAATTTAATCTGACAATTTTAAACTGGCAATATGTAGAAATACCAATGGCAAAAGGGCCCTTTAATCAGTAATACTCTTTTTTTAGATGTGGCATACATATACATACACATATATATATATATATATATATATATATATATATATATATATATATATATATATATATATATATATATATATATATATATATATATATATATAAATAAAACAACTTTGAAAATCAGTTTTGTTAAAAAAATACACAAGCAGCTACACATAGACCTTTCATAAATGAATTATCAATATATAAAAGGTATCGTGTTTTAATCAAAGATAACATTCAATACCAAAAAAAGTAAAAATTCACATAAAATTAATAAAACTTTATCAGTCAATTTAAGAATCCAGTTTCCATACAATTAAATCGAGACACATTAGTCGCACAGTTCATTTTATTCAAATTTCTGAAAGAAATGTAAATCCTAAACTACGATGGTCCTTGCTAATTTCCAGCCTGCTCCTTCGTTTCTGCTGTTAGCTAGTGCCGTGTGCATAGTTTGAATTCCATTCTACAAAGCTCATCAGAATAAATAGCTAATTAACGTGCAGAAAAATAGCCAGCGCCGCTTATCAAACCATATACCGTCCGTTTTTCTCCGCTCATTACTTTAGCCTCGCCCAGATTTGGCTAAATTAGCTTGCGAGTGGAACGAAGGCAGCCTAAACATCGTTAGCCTCTCGGCTAGTAACTGCAAACCGGCTAAAGCAAGCGGAAAGTTGACCGCGGACTTGGGAATCGCCGTTAGTAAATCTCAGTAGCGGCTAACCTCAACCTGCTAACCCCACTCGCTTCAAAAACCACCAGACATACAGTTTACTACACATGATGCTAACTCTTCATCTCGTTATCCTACGGCGTCCGATCAAAGCCTTCAGTCAAAGGGGTGAAAAAAAAGCAGGTCTGTCTCGATTGTAACGGTGCACTGGCGTCTCCAGCTTTACTTCAAGTGATACCGCATGTTTTGCTGGCTTCGACCAGCCTCACAAACTTACTAAAAATCCACTTTCCCTCTCTAAGTATTTCGCATCCGTAATCTTAAATTACACATCGGCCGATTTTTAAACGATTGAACTGGACATATTTGATTTTTTTTTTGTTCTAGCGTCATTCCCAAGCTTCACAGCTGGAAGCCTGGATTCATAAACCATTGTTTTGCTTCGTTACTTGTTCTTCGTGCTATTCGTTCAAATATATCAAACTAACTTGCTATGGAGCAAACGGCTGCGTAAAATGTTGACGGTGGATTCGCGAACTCTCCCGGTTTCCCCTCCCAAAAGAGAAAGCCAACTTACTTGGAAGAGAAACGTACTCCAGCTCGCCTCCATTTCCACACTTAGTGATTCTGTAGGAAAGCTAGTGGAAGCCTACAACAAAGCAAGCAAACATGGCAGCTGAAACAACTTCCGCTAACCTCCAGGACTGAACCATTTTTCGGACTATTTGGCGGGGAGCGTAAAATGAGCAATTTCAAACATTTTTCTTATCGATGCCTGTGTAACCGAGACTTTATATGCAATTAAACAAATATTATCACCTGAAAATTTATCTTTAAAAGGCATTTTAAATATATTACTCGAATCCCGACTTTCCTTTAACAGGTAATAGTATGTAGTTGGACTCTGAACACCCCTCCGGGCAGTTGTTTTCGCTGATGCCTTAAGAAGCATTTGTTATATTAGATTGTTGCATGTGGTTTCAGAATGGCTCTTAACAACTCACTTTTTTTTTATTAAAAAAAGAATAAAACTGCTTTAAACCTTTTGGCCCGAGTCATTAACAAATACTGCTTACCAAATTAAAGCTTTTTTGCATTTAGTGTTTAATTTTTCTTAGAGAAACAGTTTTATGATGATTTAATGTATATAGCTAAGTAAAAGTGACGTAGTTGCTGTTCTGCAAGCCCAAAAAATCTCTATGATGAGACTTTTTAAAATTTCTATTCCATGCTTTACATAATATCTTTTATATATGTCATTACTCTGTGCATAACTTGAAGTGTCTCACAGTCAGTGTCCTAAATGCACATATTGATCAGACATATTGTAGTAAAAACCTTTTACAATCCTAAGCCCAAATTCTGTTCAATACATTTACAATTATTTCTTCCAATACAAGTCACGAAAAGCAAACCAAACATTAAAATAAATCTGTTTTTTTTATCTATTATATTAAACTGATAGGACCACAAGTTTGATTTAATATAGCATTTGAAATCAGAGAAAATTCCCTTGTTTTTGTTGCATAATGCTCACACTTAAGCTGCATGGTCACAAGTGTATGCCTCATCCTGTGATGTTACTACCCCTGTATGGAATTAAAGGGTTGTTTTAGTATTTTCCTTTTTTGTTAAAGAAACCCAGAACCTTTTTGTACTTACTCTTGTTTAGTAGCCAAAAAATTCTATTTATTTTGTATGTTACTTAACATTTATTTTTGCTCACAAGACATCAGGAATATATATATGTAAAATACTTAACAAAAGCTTTCTTTTTAATGCAGACAGAGCAGGCATCTAAAAAAAAAAAAAAAAAAAGGTTTTAATTCCCAGTGTCAAGTTACTTATTTTTCTTCCTACTTCTGACTTCTACTCATTACATTTTCACACAATTATCTGTACTTTCTATTCCTTACATTTTTAAAACAAACATTACTCGTTACTCTTGGCTTCGGTTTAATGTTTATAAATATTTATTTCACCTCATGTGCTCCATCCAATGCAGATCATTGATGCCATCCACATCTAGTGAAAACTAGTGTAATTGGATGACTCATATAATGCAAACACTCATTAGTTAGCTAAAGGAAATCATCAGAAGCAAGCAGGTGTTCTTCAAACTGCAAACGTGAATTGTCTATGCCATGCTACAATGTTGGATTCAGAAAAAGATGTTGAAATGTCTGAAAGGTTGGACTCAGGTGAGAGCATATCGGGAGATGGAGACGGAGACCAACAAGACCTCCCTCATCCTTGGCCCTATTTAAAAGATTTTTTTGAAATAATTCTCAAAAATTTGAGGTTTCAATTCATATAGTGGAATCTGGCTGTTTTCTTTAAAGGTTACTTTATTCTTTTATACTTTAAGTAGTTTTTGGAGCACATACTTTTTCATTTTTACTTGAGTAAAGAGGTTAAGTTGATACTTCTACTTTTACCACAGTGTTTTTAAACTGCGGTATCTATACTTCTACTTAAGTAACAAATGTGTGTACTTTTGACACCACTGTTAATTCCTCTATAATTTTTAAAATATTGAATCAATCCATTGTACAAGATGTACTTGAATGCACCACAAGGACTTAAGAAATTCTTAAATGGTGTATACGTTATCCAGCGAGAAACCATAATACTCACAGATAGCAAAGTTTGGTGAAAACTGGGGGGCTCCTTTTTGTTTTGGTGTCAGTTTTTACACCCTAATCAATATTAATTATTTTAATCAACAACAAATGTTTAATGTGTGTAATTGCACGGTTAGGACACTTTTCTCATGTGGCATACTGAACCTTACCAGCCTGTTTTTTTAAGTATCACTCTACTGAGCTTTAGAACACTCTTTTAATGGCTGATGGAAAGTTATTTATTGGTCCTGCATGATTTCAGTGCCACTTCTGACACTCTAAAATAGCAAAAATATCTGTTTATTTTTACCTACATAAACTCTGATAACTCCCAATAAGTCGTTAGACCCCTTTTTCTCAGCAATATCAACTTTAACAAGTCTGGAAACATCTTTGACAAGGTTAAGAGAAAACCAGCATTGATGCTTCTGCTCTTATTATTCCAACTGTGTTGTGGGGTCCGTGCTGGCCAGTGAAGCTTCTCCACTCTACTCTTTATGCACATCCAGCCATGGAATCATTGCACATCATTGCTTCAGTGGTAAGACCTAACATTTTTGGCATTATATTGTGCTGTCAACCACACAATTCTTTTGATTAGGGTAAAGGTTCTGGCTGGTATTTTGGCTCTGCATTGGACTAATTCTTCTCAATCTGTAAGGAAACTATCCATCTTGACTTACAAACTTTATTTGGAATCTGCACCTCCAAAAAAGTGGGTCCAACAAGGGTCAGCTTTTGGTCATTTTTCAGTTCGTTTTACTTAAATTTTTTTCAACCTTTTTCTGATGTCTCCTTTCTCATCTATATGCTGATGACATCCCTAAATTTCTATCTTTTAATCCTCATCAGCCTGATAGGTTTCCCATCATTGTGCGGTGTTTATTTGGCATTGGGGACTGGCTCAACAGCAATACTGTGGTTTAAGTTCCAACAAAAATGAGACCCCATCACACCTTTTAACATGCACCCTAAAATGAATCAGAAAGTTGTGTCTTTATGCTCTACAACCAAATATAACGTAAAAATCTGTGGAGTTATATTTGACTCATCATTAAGTTTTGAGTCCAATATAAAATAAAACATCTCTAAAATATGAGATATTGTCTCTCAATGAGATCTAGAGAAAAACACTGAAGTATTTGTGTCCTACACAGCATATTGCAATCTGCCATCCTCACTTTCCTCCAAGATCTTTATTACCTTCATAAAACAGTAAGAAATCATCAGTTTAATTGCCTTCTGTTCCCAAACTCTTCTTCTTCTGCTAAAACATACCTCTCTTTCTCAGTGCCACCTTGGATCCCTCCAATGCAGGCCTAAAATAAACATTTCCTTACCTGTTTGTGTAAATTAACCTTGTTAACCTTCAATTATTTGTCGTCATCTGCAAAAAGGTTTTTACAAAACACCAACATTACAAAACACATGCATTTCCTCACAATATATATATATTTTTTTATTTTGACGGATTGTATGTTACAGACCAACACAAAGTGCAGTAAATCTTTAAGGTTGAACAATGTCCCCATCTGTATTGAGCCCTATATGTTAATAGTTCCTTGAACCACCCAGCTTTCTTCACCAAAGGATGTGAATCTTTGTCCCAATGTTGATATATCTAGAAAAGATTCACTTTTGTACCCCCTAACGAGGCTTTTTTGGGATGGCCGTGTAATATGTTCTTTCTCCTACATCAGTCTTAATGGCTTTCCTGTTTTTATTGTGGAAAAGCTTTCTCACAGAATGAGACCACCAATATCGTGTTTTATGGTAGGGATGCTGTGTTACCGTTTTAGTTTTTCTCCAGACCTGGCAGACCTGGTCAGAAGATACATTTTACTGTCACCTGACCCTTTTTGAAAATGTTTGCTGAATCTTTCTATGGCAACCTTATCAAAATCTATCAATTTTCAAGCTTTCCCTGATCCAGGAGATGGTTCCAGTGATGTGGAAGGCTTTCTGCCTTGCTCTGGTACCAAAGAAAACTTAGCCAACAGTCCTCAAGAACTGTAGACCTTATGCCCGACATCCCACATCAAGGTCCTACAGAGGAAACAAGCGGTTATTAGGACTCCCTGCACTTTGCCCGTCGCCAAACGATTTGGAGTTGAAGATGTCATCATACTCTTGCTTCAATAAACCCACAGATATTTTGACAAGGCAGTAAGCACTATAAGGATGATTTTTTTTTATTTAATTTCTCCAGTGCATTTAACACAATTCAGCCTGACTTATTTTGTGAGAAACTATAGAAGACTTAGATGGAGGCATCAACAGCTGCCTATCAACCTGACATATAGACTACAGTTCTAGAGACTGAAAGGTCAACTGTCCAATCAAGCACCACAGGGTAGAGTACTCTCCCTATTCAATTTCACTTTCACAAACTTTCAGTACAAAGAGACAGAGTCCTGTCATCTACAGGAATACTTGGATGACTGTACAGTTGTTGGGTGTGTCAAAAATGGGCAAGAAGCTAAGTACAGAAAACTGGTGAACAGCTTTGTGGCACAGTTTGGAAACAATCATCTAATTCAGAATGTTAACAAAACAAGAGACATGATTGTTGAATTTAGAAGAAACAGGAACAAGAAGAATGCTATCATCATTAAAAGAGAAGAAGTGGTGATGGTGGATGAGTATAAACTCCTTAGTATTCACCTGGAAAACAAACGTGACTGCTGGAAGATGCTTGAAGATGCAACTGTGAAGTCATCTGCAAAGAAGGACAGAGTAGACTTTATTTCCCCAGGAAGCTTAGGTCCTATGTCATTTACAGCAAGATGCTACATATCTTCTAAAGGTCTGTTGTGGAGATTGTGATCTCTTCTGCCATCATCTGATGGGTAAAAAAGCATCAAAGCAAATTATTGAGATAATCAACAATGATAAAGAAGGCCCGATCTGTTCTACAAACTCCTCTAGAACCTCTTGAGGTGATTTCATAAAGAAGAATTCTTCATAAAATAGAAAATATGGAAAACTGAGCACCCTCTTCAGACGATTTTTAAACAGCAACTCCTCAGTCAAATTCTTCCCCAGATCACTAAAAGACAGGCTGATATAGAAGATCCCTCCTGCCTAAAGCTGTTGAATTGAATAACACAGGAGTTTAGCAGGATTAGATTTGAGTCATTTGAAAATGGTTAAAAATGTGCCTCTAAACAAGTTACAGAACCCCTTTAAATGCATTACAAAGTGTTATAGTTATTTTTCTTATTAAATGCAACTAATTGGGTTAGATAAATGCTTCTAATAAAACACCTGACCTAGTCTTGGACCTTTGAAATCAAAATTAGTCTACATTGTTCCTGCTCATTCCAGTGAACTCTCTGCTCATCACTGAATAGCTGTTCAATGAAGGTACCCCCATTGTACATTTCAATCTTTGTCCTACTGTACATTGAAAGCCATTATTCACATACAGTTCAACAAGCTTTTGAGTCAGAGTAAGAGAATATGTGTGGTCAGCCCATTCTGTCCTCAAAAGACACGATAACAACCAGCAACAAGCTCCACATGAAAAAATGTGCATCGTGTCCTCTGGTATTTATCCAGCTCTGGATATAAAAGGCTCCAGGTAAGCATCAAGGAAATTATTGCTTAAATGTTGAACAAATCTGGAGTCAATATGATATTTTCGGCTAATTTTAACCTGACAACATGTTGAATTATTCCAATTAACCAGCAGGGGTTTAATTAATATGCTAAATACGCAAAATTTTGATATTAATCTAACTCATCCTTCTTCAACATTTGTGAAAATGAGAAAATGGGGGTAATTATGTGAAAGTGGGGGTTATGGGTCTTTTAAAGGGATTGTATCTTTGTGAAATGCCAATTTTAGAAGATTGCACTGGAGTAGAACCGTGACCCAGATGTGTATCAAAGTCTTTATCAGTCTAATTAAAATTGGGAAATCACAACCAACGGTCATATATTGATATTTATGTATATAGAAGTGCAAATTTTTAAGCAAATGTATTCATAAATGTTTAGCAAAATCATCCTTTAATATGATTTTCTTTTTATTTAGCTCAATTTATGATCTTGAGAACTCACACTTATGGATTTGTTGTCACAAGTGCATTGGCATCTGTGCTCTGTTTGCTTAGATGGTGATAGATGTCGGAAAATTTGATGTAGGAAGGGACTAAATGTAATGCTGTGTTCACAAGAAACTCTGGAAAACAACCTTTTACATAGAGAAAAAAAAATGTTTTCCCAGCTCTAACACTAGCAGATGAAGTTATGTCAAGCTTTCCTTTATCCCTCTGAGGGTAAATTTCAAATTTAACATATGATCATCTGGAATGTTTGTAAAGTTGTTCTTTGCATAATTACATTCTGTTTGGGTCAGCAGGGGGCCTCAGTCGGTCTATGGCAGGTATGCCCGATGTAAGATCCCAAAGTTTGTCCTTGAGGGCTGCTGTCCTGCAGGTTTTAGAGGTTGCCCTGTTCCAGCACAGCTGATTTTTATTGATAGCTGATTAACAGGCTTTTGCTGACTTGCAATCATCAGATTAAGCTGTGCTAAAACAGGAAGCATCAAAAACCTGCAGGACAGCCGCCCTCGAGGACCGACTTTGAGCATGCCTGGTGACCTTTGTCAGAGGCTTCTTCAGGCTTGCTGTAATGCAGACTACTAGAAGAGATCCATCCTGCCCACAGCAATCACTAAATGTGATACATTGACTCTATTTGAAGCAGCTTATACAGTTGGAGGTTCTACATCAGATCATTTACTGACTACATACATTCTTTTATCCATTGTGTGTCTTTAGAAATGGGGGATTGGTCCATCCTTGGTCGGTTTCTGACTGAAGTTCAAAACCACTCAACAGTCATTGGCAAGATTTGGCTGACGATGCTGCTCATCTTCCGCATCATGCTCGTGGCCCTTGTTGGGGATGCCGTCTACAGCGATGAGCAATCCAAGTTTACCTGCAACACCCTGCAGCCTGGCTGCAACAACGTCTGCTATGACACGTTTGCCCCCGTTTCCCACTTGCGCTTTTGGGTTTTTCAGATTATCCTTGTATCCACTCCGTCAATTTTCTACATAGTGTATGTCTTGCAAAAGGTTACCAAGAATGACAGAGTGGGGGTCAGGAAGGTTAATTCAATGCCCAATGACACTCCTTTGGTTGAACCAAAAAGCCCTTTGAGAAGAGATAAAGACATGGTGCTGGATGCTGGTAGTCCTTATGATAACATTTCTGCAGACGAAGACTGGAGCTCGCAGGAAGATGAGTATGAAGAAAGGAACCAACTGGAAGGGGAAATGAAAGATGTAGGGGAGGACCCAACTCAACTCTCAAGTAAAGTGCTACTTATTTACATCCTACATGTGCTTCTGCGCTCCATCATGGAGATAGTCTTCCTCATCGGGCAGTATTACCTTTTCGGATTCGAAGTCCCACACCTTTTTCGCTGTGAGACTTACCCGTGTCCGAACAGAACCGACTGCTTTGTGTCTCGAGCGACGGAAAAGACCATCTTTCTTAACTTCATGTTCAGTGTCAGTCTGGGTTGCTTCGTGCTGAACATCGTGGAGCTGCATTATTTGGGTTGGATCTATATCTTCAGAGTGCTGTTCTCTGCATGCTGCACATGTTGTGACACTGAAAGGGAATCCGTGCAGCAGGTGGCTTTGTACTCTTATAGCAACCCGCTGTTGCTTGAGCTCAAGCACTCTTTGTGGGGTAGAGTCGTCCTGCAGACCCCTGCACCTGCATCTACTGGGTCCATAAAGGAGATCGATGGGACCTGGTTTGGGTCCAATCAGGTTCCATCGATCTCCTTTGAGGCAGACTCGACTCTGGAGTGCACTTCGACGAGAAATTTAGATGAAAGGGAACACAGCAAGGCTAGGATACACCGTGTAGCCAAAATAGGACAGGGAATGAAATCGTGGCTGTGAATTTCTCTCTAAGTTTTTCAGTCTAGTTCCTTTTTTTTTCCATTTTACTTTTTGACTTTAAAAAATTATTTGTAAATAAACTGTTTGAGACATGAGGGCGAAACAAATTGTATAGATTCTTTGTACAGAGCCCATCCCCTATTTCTAACACCTCTGGTCTTTTGCACTAGTATCATACTGAAAAAAAAGAGAAATTTAATAATTTTATGAGTAGCAAGTCTGATAGGATTGTTCTGAGTTTCTAGGAACCTCTTTTTAGTTATCTGTGACTCCTTGTTGCATAAACATGACAGGTTTTCTGTTATGCTGTCACAACAGAAACATGTGGAAGTACCTAAACATTACATACAGTAGATCTGTGATATTGAGGACTTTCAAAATATCAAGCACTGTTAAATAAAATCATAGTGCTCTAAAAGAACTCAATTATCGCATAAAGATTCCCTCTTTGTATGGTAAATCCTTGTTAAATCTTATAGGAGAACTCAAATCATCCCCCCAAGCTGGAAATAAGGGACTAAACAAAGATCTAACAGAATGGGCATCAGAAATTATGTCAGCAGTAATTTAGCGAAAATTTATATTTCTTGATCTTGGAATTTCTTTTTACAATTCACCTAAATTGAATATTCATTATTGGTGTCAAATATTTCGTTTGAGATCATGGAACTGAAATGGAAGCTGTTTTGAAATTTGCTTTATTTTTAAGGTCTTTGCACATTTCTACTGAATGAATAAATTTGTTTCCCAAAAACACACACAGACACACATATCTCTTCTCTGTATTTGCATTTCTTTTTAAAAACAACATCACAACTAAAGTACTTTTGCCTTGTTTGCAATGAACAGATTAAATTTCTAACTTGCTTTACTTTTACGTGCACGAGCTGTTGATTGAGAGTAGGTTTTCATTAAATCTTTTTGCTGTAAAATAGCTGTGCTTGCTGTGACATTTGAAGAATTAGTTTATCTATGAACTTAAACAAATATTACTGCAGAAAGTTCTATACATACTTTGGCTGTTTCCAATAAAAAAGAAGTTAATTCATACTTTGCATTTGCTATTTGCTGTAACAAATCAAATTTAGGAGAAGAGAAAATTATTATCTTGTAAAAGACCTTTTCCCTTTCCAGATAGACATATCTGATGTTTCTTTATTCTTTAAAGTACCAGTGTCTCATGTTATATTAGATCATGAGAACAAAAAGAAAATATCTCAAATAATGTACCACCAGCAACAATAACGCAACCATAAAGAAAAATACTCATGTTATGTCAAATATTTAATCTGTAGAACAAATCATGGTTGATTATTAGGGGAAAATCGATAAGCACATTCTCTCATCTTCTGGTAAATAGAGGACAGTCCAGGAGGGGTCACTGCTCTCCAGTGTGCAAAGCGTTGCCTTCACGAGCAAATGGAAATACTATTATTAGATCCAATTTAAAATTGGACGATCCACAAATATTGATGTTGTCCTTTAAGATCAAAAACAGTTGCTCCTGTTTGCTATCAAGAAACTGTCTGCTCAGTAAAACTTAATTTTATTTTAATTTCTTTAATTTTTTTTAAATGTTTGGTTTTTATATCATCCAAATTTGTTCATTTTTTTTATATGTGGGGAAATTATTGATTAATTTATGACCTGAAAATGTCATAACGATAACGACATGTCAGGGTGAGACTACTGGGTCCATTTAGATTCCCGGGATTGTTTACGTCATATCCTAGTTATAGAAAATCCGAGCTTACGGCTGGTACGTGAAGGTATCATTAGTACATTCACGCACCTACTGACAATTAGGGAGAAAAAAAGAAAAAAAAACATGCCGAAAACTTCTGGTACTACGCTGTCACCTGAGAGCAGGCCCAGGTAGGTTGTTATTATACATTGTAACAGCATTTAACCTTTTTTTTAATTTCCATAAGTGACATTTTTTACTCTCAGCTGATAAGGGTTTCCTTTTAAAGTCAGTGTTTGGAGAATGAGGGCAAAGCAGCTTAAAGGGAGAGCATTATGGCCAAGCCGAGCACAAACAGGCGACACATGATGTGGAGACTATGATAAAACGCTATAAAAGGACAATTGTTACTTTATCGAATTATAAAACGCTTTTAAATAGTCTCCTTCTCCGTTTCACTGCAACCTTGACCTTAAAAAAAATACTATTAAATATGGGAGGGGTTTATGTTATGTTTGTTTATGTTTATTCAAAACAAACAGCAGATCTATAAACGTTAAATGTAGCCTGGTGCATCAGTTTAGGGTGAGGCTGACAGTTTGAGAGCGCGTTTATCTAGGGCAACTTCAGATAAACTGTGCCACAGATGTTTAAATGTAGAAACCAGAGAGAATTAACCCCCCCTCCCACCTCTTTTTAATGTCATTCCTAATTAATAGTATTTGTCTCCTTAAAGTAAACATGGACACGAAGGTGTCATTGTGTGCTGTCTGGTAAACTGGACTCATGTGGAGATCTAGATGTTGTTAAAATTCAAATGTATTGCTCACAGTGTCCTACAATGGTATTCATGAGGAGGTTTTTCACGTTTTTCCTTTGCTTTATAATGTTTTATTGGGATTTTATGGGCTATAAATACTAGATTCTTCAAGTAAAATGATTTTTAATGTGTTATTTATTTTTTCACAAATAGAAATTGAGAAAATAAACTACTGCATTCATTTAAAACTAACGCAGCCAGCAGATACACTGTCTTTTTTTGTAGTTAAATATAGCTGTTCGGTAAAAAGCCATAGAAATTCATCAGATTATTAAATGCAAACCATGACATGAATATTGAGAAACATCGCAAAAGTTTAGATGTTGAAAGTCAAGTTGGGTTCCAAAGAATATCCAAGCTTAAAATAAAATAATTTATTATCTGGAAATGAAAAGAACAGGGTACAACTTTAAACCAACCTAGACATGGCTGTCCATCAGAACTGACAGGTCAGGCAGGGATAACTTTATTCAGACAAGCAGTCAGGAGGCTCAGGAAAGCAGTTGCAATGATTAAAAGCTCAGGTTGCAGAAGCTGTTGACAGGACAGTAATTGAACGTGTACTTTTTTTGTCTTGGCTAACCATGCCAAGATAAAAAGGTTAGGTTGAAAGTTTCTTATAGTGGGGGTACACATTATGCATGTCAAAAAAGATCAAAAAGCTCAGACCAGGGGTCTGCAACCTTTCATATCCAAAGAGCCATTTAGCCCCGAATCCGAATAAAGTAAAAGTCATTTAGGGCCACAAAATAAGACTGTTTAATATATATTTGATATGACCAATTATTATTTTTTATTTTTTTAAATAAGTTATCATCTTAAACAACGAACATTTGATTTGCTTTTCTAACTTAAAGACAATGAAAACCACAAAAAAATTTAATAATATATATTTCTGGTGCTTTTGATGTCATTCTGTCAAGACAAATCAGTGTAGATATTCTTTATAAAAAAACAATACAGGTTCTAAGACTGGTATTTATTCTTAGAGTATATTATTTACTAATTACCTTGGCTATTAAGAGTCATTTAAGAGGGTCTAAAGAGCCATGTGTGGCTCCGGCGCTGCAGGTTACAGACCCCTGGTTTAGAGCCACAGCAGAAAAGTGGAGGGGAAAATCATTGGGGAGTGGCGGCCTTGTTGTTAGGGCATCCTGAGGTTCTGAGTTTGAGCCCCACTCCCAATGACTGCCATTCTGGGTCCCTGAGCAAGACCCTTAACCCCACAGTACTCCCCGGGTGCCGCACAATGGCAGCCCACTGCTCCCCAAGGGGATTGGTTAAATGCACATGGTTCATTGTTGCTCTGTACTTGTGACATTGTAATGACAATAAAAGCTGGGAAAAAAACAAGACTAATCCCGTACATCATCTGAAATGCACTATCCCTAAAGTGAAATATGGTGGTAGTAGTAGTAGCATTATGTTATCAGGGTGCTATTCTTTGACTGAGATAGGGCTGAATATAAATATATATTTTAATATTAACATACTTTAAAAGAATTCTTTAGTTTGTAAACTCGTTTTCCATTTTCTTTAAGATCAGAATTCTGCCCTAATTTGTGTATAAAAGCATAAAATCCCTCCAAAATGTATTAAAGTTTGTTTGCACCATGTCAAAAAAAAAAAAAAAACTAGATGAGATAACGATACACAACAACTTTACCTTTGAAGTTGGCTAGATATGCTTTATGAGTGATCGAGATAATTTGATTTACAAGTTGTTTTCAATTAAACTAAGACGGTAGCTCTTTATTACAGTGTTTCTATTAAAACATTTAAAAATATATTGTCCTTGTGCCTCTCCTTCCCCAACTTGACCTTTACAGCAGATGCTTCCACACAGTTTAATAAGACGCCGACAAAGAAGAGTGACACATTTAGAAAGCCAAATCTGCTGGGAAACAACACAAAAAATATAGCATGTTTCACCTAATCAAGAAAGAGAAGGAGAAGGAGAAGGAGAAGGAGGTGGGCAAGAAGGAAAAGAAAGAGAAGAAGGAGAAAAAAGAACAGATGTCTCAGTCAGAGTTAAAAAGTCTGGAGGAGATAAGCATACGCAGAGGCTTCTTCCATGTGAACCGAGGGAGCACCAAGAGGCAATCTAGGAGCAAGCTGGAGATCTCTAACCCAATTCCAATAAAAGTAGCGAGGGACACGGACATTTGCCTGACAAATGTGGAGACGGTTCCTCAACCCATCAATCTGGAGCCAGATAAAGGGCAAACTTCTCCAAGTACTTCTAGTGAAAATGTGATTGCTAATGAACTGGGACCTCAACGCTGCTCTGTGAAGGAGAGAGCTGCTAAATTTGGGGAGCTGGCTAAGATCAATGCAGCAGCAGGTCAGAAGCAAGTAACCATGAGTCAGAAGAGCAAAGATGGCGGTACCTCCATTCTCTCAGCTCAGGACAGGAGTACGGTTAATTCAGCATCCTACCCCAACCCAAAAGGAACTGTTAAGGTACACATTCCTGAGGTCGTAGAGAAAACCTTCCCTGGCGCAGACCTGCAGTTGCCCATACTCGCCACTCCACCTGTACCAGATCCAAGAGAACTTGAGATTCAACGAAGAAACACCGGAGATTTTGGCTTCTCTTTGAGGAGGACCACCTTGATTGAGAGACAACAGGATGGAGGTGTGAGTCGGCGGGTTGTGCATTTTGCTGAACCAGGGGCAGGCACCAAGGACTGGGCTTTGGGCCTGGTGCCAGGGGACAGGCTTGTGGAGATCAATGGAATCAACGTGGAGAGCAAAAACAGGGATGAAATTGTGGAGATGATCCGCCAGTCTGGAGAAGCAGTCCGATTAAAGGTGCAGCCGATTTTGGAGCTCAGTGAGTTGAACCGCAGCTGGCTGAGGACCACTCAAGCTTTGCCCAAGGAAACATTGGAGGTGAGTAATTCTATACATATAAATATCTTTGGTTTTCTTTCTGGCGCTAAAACATTTATGCTTTCATTTCAAAGCTCTTTGCTGTTGGCTATGATTCTGTTCTCTGACTATGATGTCTGATTGGAAGGATTTAATTTTATTGGCATTATAATCAGAAACCGGTAATTTGTAGGGTGGTACGATGGAGATAAACAGTTTGGTGAACTCTTTGAGCTGAACACTGTAAACCCTAATAATAGGTAACTGTTTTATATCTATATTTGTTCTGTTATCTATTGCACCCATTATTGAGTGTTGGGCCTTTAAGAAATATCAGAAAATCTTGAAATCTAATGCATTATTGCCTTTTCTGTTCACAAACTCCTAAAAAATATTCACCCAGTAAAAAAGCATTTTTTTCTTTTCCTTTTCCCCAGTTCTTTCAACAAACAAAATTACAGTTTCAAAGGGCTCTAATAAATGCCAAACCAGCAGAGAGCCTGGCTTATCGAATTATGGTTGGCAGGAATCAGAATGGTCTGTTATTTCTTATTTGCACATGGCATCTGTTTCTCCCAAAAAACATCAAGCATACTGGATCTGTTTGTCCACATGGCATTTCCAGCGTTTTTTCCTCCTGGAAATATTAGCATCAAGTGGGGTCGCCTTCGCCTTCGGATTAGCCGTGGCAGAAATAATTCAGAATGAAATTGAATATTAAAACAACAAAATGGTTCATTCAAAACCATGATTGTATTACAGGTTTAACTATTTTTAAAAATTTTAAACTTAAAAAAGACTTCATGTTGGCTTTTTTCCATTTGTAAAACCATACAAAAAGAATATAATAGACTGGACAATTACTGCAAAGACAACAGGTTTTATTTATGTCTGGGTTTTTGTGCATGAGCTAAAATATCTAGTATGCGTCCTGTTGCAGGTACAATAACGCAACAACACCTTTCATGTTCATTCTGCTTTGATGAATTCTTTCATGATCTAATCTATTGCTTACCCCCTATTTCGGGGGAGTTTTAAGGGCGGATTATAGTTCTGCAACCGCACACATCAAATGTCGCTTACTTCTGGTTGCAAACCAGTTTTGCTGGTATGCTTCTGCAACGTCGGCCTGCAATTTCTAGAGACGCACAGCAGTTTCCCGCCAAAGCTCTAGGGTGAGTCTATTTGAGAACTCGCGAGAACTTCGGTGTATGGTCATGAGAACTTCTTCCACGGTTTTGGCGGGAGTGTTTATTTTCCAAAACATGTCTGAGGCATCGTATAAGTGGTTGTACTTCCGAACCTCCTCGATCAACCTTTCGGTGTTCGAGAAGGACGACCATACAGACAGCTGGAAAGGCATACCTAGGACCAATCACAGCTACTTTTTGTCTGCGCACTTCCGCTTGAGGTCTGCGCGGGTTTGCAACCTTCTGACGCGTAGTCAGGATTTTTTTGAGGTCCACAATGACGATTGCAGAGCCTCTGCGCGGGGGGCGTGGTCGTGCACAGAGACCGATTTTACGGTTGCAATGGCTATGCCTCAGAAGTATAAATTGGCCTTAAACAAAGGCTTCATACTGCACAGGATGTCCCTGAAGTGATGGACTGCTACACAGTTGTCATGCATTTGCAGACCAATTAAAGTTGCTTGATCTTGATTTTTTTGCAATGTCATTTTTTAAATCTACAGGTTGGCTCTTATTGTTTTAGGACAATGTTTTTTTTTTTCTCGCTGATTTCAGCCCTGACATACACCAAAATATCTCAGGGCTTATTTTGAAACATATTTCAGCCCTGAAGCCCCGAGGTACTGAGCTAATGAATTAATAGCTAAGAAGACAAAACATTCAAAGATATCCTCCTGTTCAAGAAATTGAAATCTTTATTTTGGATTTTTTTCAGGTTGTTTTTTTTTTGGAAAGTTATCAGGATTTAGGAGAGAAAATCCTAACTCCATCATCTGTTTTTTTTCCCCTTATGTCTAGATAATGAGTATAACTGTTATGACACCAGTAATGTGATTTTGTGCTCGCTTGTTTGGGGCAGTGTCTCTGTCTATGTGTGTGTGTGTGTGTAGGGCTCTGCTTTGAAAGAGAGAATGTGTTCGGGTGTACATATAATCCCCCTGCCACCCCCCATCCCTTTGAGACCAAACAATGGGACGCTGAAAGAAACAACGGCTTGAACGCCACCACAGCCGATGGCCATACGGTCGGGTAAGACCTGGCTGGCGGCCCAATCGGAGCTCTTCGCTCCAGTGTAATCGTGGGGAGCGCGCAGAGGGCCATTAAGTTAAACTCCTTATTAGCTGGCACAACAAACACCTTAATTTGAGCTTAGTGTTGTTTGCTGTCCTGGCAGAAGAGCTCAGAGAACAGGTTTCTCTTGGCTGTGTTGGCCTTATGCGAGTTGCCTCAAGAAAGTCAGTTGAATTTTTATGAATAGATTCCTCTTACGCTGATTAAAAACAGTGAGTTTAACTTGCACATCACTGAATATACGTACGGCGTTCATTTGCTTTTGTCAGAGAGGTTTTCCCTCCTGTTTTGCGTTGTCCCACATTCAGCCAGTCTTGATGATTATGAGACAGGCTTTATTGGAGAAAGAAAGTGCTAGAGGGTGACCTAGAACTAACAGCCCTATTTATAGGGAGTTATAATAGGACACGATTCTGGATGTGGAGCTCTGAATCTAGAATCTAATTTCTAAGGCCTGAACATGTGGTGTTCCTTTTTGTTTTATTGAAATGTGAGTAACGGCCTTATCCACATGGCAAGATTGATGATGCTCTGTTGTTCCTCTGGTTGACGCGGAGCTACAACCAGACGATGGTGGCAAGCGAGCACTGACTTTGTGGAATGACTTTGTCATCAGTGTTGCCCAGCAACCACTGTAACTGCAGGGAGAGTACAATAATAATAAGCCTGTTACTGAACAAAAAGTGCCGGGACTGGTATCAGCTAAACACCTGCTCTCCCGCTCTGCACCCTCCTTTCTTTTTTTTTTTGCCTCGTCATGGTATGATTACAACCTTGGTTTGTATTTGACTGCTTCATATGCCTTGTTCTCTTTTTACACAAATTTGTCAATAGTGAAAAGAAAAATAATCCACTGAAATAGAGAATATTCATTTTAATAAATCTGTCCAGCCCAAGATAAATCCCATATCATCTAAAAAGGTCAGTGGCTGATCCCGTTTATTTACCCAAATAAATGATTTCATGCACGCTTGGTTGAACATGTGAGGGTTTTATCCATTGGGTGACTTTAAAAGAAAAAAAAAATATTCCACGGTGAAACATTTTGATCTGGCACTCCGTGTATTAGCTGGCATCTTTAAAATGAAAAAGAGAGAAGTCAGAAAGTAGCCGATGCCGTCATCTCCTCTCCAGCCTGCTCAGTCAGGTTGCATTCACTCTATTGTCAGTTGGTGAATAATACAAAGGAAGTGACTTCACACAGGAATTAGAAAGGGGTGGAGTCTATTTGAATAAGATTATTTCCTTTATGAAACATGTTAAAACACAAGGTCTATGTTTTTCTTACCATTCTGTTGAAATGTTATGTAACTAAACGGTAAATTAAAATGGCTACTTTACTTTTTGTCTGAACTTTCAAAGTATACTTGATACAGTACGACAAATAGTTGACATTCCTGAGTGTGTTGTAGGTGTTTAGCAAGCATGTTGTTTTGACAGGCTTGCTAAACACCTTGTCAGCAATCAGGAGCTATGCATGTGCTGCATGTATTAGTTTCTCCACCAAATGTGCCAGAAAATGTATTTTCTCACTAATAGCATTTTAGATATTACCTTTTCAATCAGTGAAGGTTTTAGATTCCATTTTAATGAGAAGAGACAACCAGCGGAAAAGATTGGGCCTATTATGATTAAAGCTGAAGGCTGGAATGTTTTGAATGAGAAAAAAAACACATGGATAGTAAAATGCTATACAATAATAGTCTAAACTTGAGTCACACCTTTGTAATTTAGTTTTGTACAAAGTGAAAACATCCTATAAAGCAAATGTATATAGAATGATGTAGCCAACAAAACTTATAAAATTATTTCAAGCATTGTTTACTTTTCATATTCTTCTAAATAGACCCCTTTGTACTCACTGCAAAAACCCCCCCAAAAAATATCAATCTATTTAAGCCAATTTTTCTTAAATTAAGTGCATTTTCTCTTGAATTGAGCTGGTAAGTGTGACTTTTTGCCAATGGAATAAGACAATTAACATTTAAAATAATAATGAACAACTGCAACTTATATCAAGGCATAATGTCTAATTATCTTATTCTAAGGCTAAACATACTCATTCCATTGGCAGATCATCTTATATACCCTCTCTAATTAAGGGTAAAGTCACTTTTTTAAAGAAGTGTTTTACTCATTTTTGCAGTGCTGTGTCCCTCTAATCATTTCTTGCATGGGCTTTATGAGGAAGTCACGTGAAACAGATTTCCAACAGTCTTAATTGAATTAAAGGAGTTAAAAATAAAAAAATATAGACCACTTGATAACAGTTCTCCAAACTTTTGATGTACTGGTATGTAAACTAGTAAATGTGTGCATGTTTAGTAGTAGATAGCTGCCCCAGCAGGGAAGGTTTCTTTGGGTTAGCACTCCTTTCCTGGAGGAACCTACCATGCTGGCAAATGCTTTTGCACTTTATCCCTTGGAGATTAACCTAAGACACCTTTTGTGATAAAATGACAAGGAAAAAAAGGTCCGTAGAGTAAAGCCTGAAGTTAGTTTTTAACTTATTATGATGGTTCATGAGCTGGTTAACGAGATTCCAGTGTGGAAGGATTTATCTGCTAGAATCAGTGGTTTCTGTGCCGTACAGTCTTTAATCTTTACTCTGCTCCAACCAATGTGTGGGCAAACAGTCCACATTGCTGCGTCCCAGTAACAGACTCAGGGGATTAGTGGTCTGTTCTAGACAAAGCAGGAATGCTGCATGTTTGACTGGATCTCGTTTATTGATAACGTTCAAATTTGTTGGGAATACTGGAGAAATAATCCCTTTTTATACCTTTTTCTGTGTTTTTTGAAAACCTTAATTTGACATTAAATATCCTTGGTTGTATATTTAAATTAAAATGTAAACCATTAGTTTTATCATGTCTGCTTTACGGTGCTCCTGAAAACAGTCACTGTCATTTGATTTGGTCACTTCATTACTGATGTTTCTTTTATGTTTGCTATGTCATTAAATGGATTGTTTCCACCAAGCCCAGTATAACCAGTTTTTTTACATTTCCTTGTTTTCGTTCTTTTGCTTTCCACACTGAGGTGATGATTCCCATGCAAAGTCACTCCAACCTAAACTTATTTCTACCCAACTGGTTTTACAGCAATGACCTTTCAACATAAAAGTAGTTAGAAAAGGCAGATTTTCTATTTAAATTTAAAAACCTTTTTGCAAAATGAATAAAAAAGCAGAACCGTGCTTAAATGTGTGTGTGTTGTGCTTTAGGTGCAAGAATGTACTACAGTCTTGAATGTGGGTCAGTAGAGTGCTCACTCAGAGCTTCAGGCAAACTGGAGGTTTATAGCCCCCTCTTGTGGTATTATAAAGAAAGTAACTTGCATGTCATTAAATTCAAAGATATAAAAATACCCAAGTTATTTTCTCATAGAGATATGAACACATTTGGCTAGTCAGACTTGTGTGTTCAGCTGCCTTGTGTTTTTTTTTTTTTGTCTGTTTGCACTAAAAGTTTCTAAGAAGTTAAAAAAAAGTTTAGACGTTTCCTGATTAGCGGGTCTTTATTTTTGAGCCTTTGTCACGAGGAGAGGAACGTGGCAGTGAGATACAGCAGTGGAAGTAGTTTAGCAAACCCTATTAATAGCCCCTCTGTATTTCAGCAGCTGTCCCTCTTCCATCCCCCGGCCCCATCTTCTCACATTACTCCCCCCCACCCTGCCCTCTATTCCCCAAACCCTAGCCTTGCTCTGCAGCCCCGGCTCTGTCCCCACCCTCAGGATCACCCTCCCTGTGGGGGCTTTGAGCGCGCGTGCTGCCGTCAGACTCAGGTCTTACCCTACCTTTAGGCGTGACTGGACCGCTTCTGTGTCTGAGGGAAGATCAGAAGGTTAACCGGGCCCAGTGAGGAGGTAATGGGTTTGAACCCTCGGCAGATTGAGTGTGCTGTATGAGTGGGGCGATCATCTCAGAGCTGAGCTCTAGCACTTCCATTAGGGCTCTGGAAGGATCTCAGAATGGCTCCTTGCTTCTTAACCTACTATTTATAGGAGTGGGCAGCAGGGGAAAGTAGGGCCTGAGATGGTGAAATTCTAGCTGTTTTAACTCATTACTGCTTTTAAATTGTATTATTTTAAATGAGCTCTTAAATGAAATTTTATGTGTATGCTACCATGTTTTATAACAATTGCCTTATTTTACTCTAGGAAACATGTTTGGTTGTGTTTCCTCTGTCATGGATTACTCAGATTGTTCCATCTGTGTTAATGGAACAAATCTAATATATTTACTGTGATGAAATCATGAATATTATTATTCGTGTTTTCTATCCTCAGTGCTTCACTCTTTAATCTGTTGGCGAATAACTTGTTGTGTGCAGAAGTCCACAATATTCCTTCACTTAACTATTTTTCTCCATCACTTCAGAGTAATCCTCCACCCTTTATTTTTCTGACTTCCTCTCATTTTTTCTCTCATTCCATGATTCTATTTTCCATCTTTCAGTGTTAATCCATGACTTCTGGCCTGTCACCATGGCGTACAGATCACGCTTTTCCTTCTGGGAGCAAAAGGTGTTTTTCATTAAGCTGTCTGTTAATGTTACAGAAATGTCACTTCTTGTGTGAAGAGTTTTGGTTTGTGTAGTCTGATCTTTTTCTTTTGTGTGTTGGCTATTTTTTTCAATGTTTTATTTTATCTAGGCAAAAGTTGAGAACAAGCCTGAAGTAAGTTCACATTTAGCTGCATGTGTTGTGAAGAGTTATTCACGTAATGCACATTGTTTGAGTGAAAATGTCTTGTTTTATTAGCTTTATTTAGTCAACCTGGAGGCGTTTTTAAGCTTTTCTTTTTTATATTGAATACAGCTCCTAGTTTAATTTTTTTTTTGTCATAACTTATAGCATGTAACATTGTGTGAACTTTTACATTTCTAAATCCATAATCTAAATCATCTAACAGATTAAGGGGTTATTTGATAATTGAAAGATCAACAGCACATGTTTGACTTCAGACTTTGACTCCTCATTGGATTTGATAAATAGTAGAGATGGAATGATACATTTTTTGTAGCTGATTTCTAATGGATAATTTTGTATTATCGATTTTTAACCATTGTGATTTCTCTGTTATTTATATACAGTATATATCCATGCATGTATCTCAACTCTAGAAAAGAACAAACTTGTTTTTCCATTTTTTGGATGAATTGCAAATTAACCAACTAACAAATCTATCCTTTAAAGTAGAAGTTTGGTCAGCAGGGAAAAATCAATGGATCATTATCTATACCTAAAACCAATACGTTCGCAGTGATTTAATGAATTTAGTATCTATCAGTAAAAAAATAAAAACAATAATTTTTGTCACGATCTGCAATTTATGCCCAAATATAGTAACACCTCACTCCTGACATCTTCTGGCAGTGACGTCACACTGCGGTAAGCCAAGCGCTATTCTTCCTGCTTCACAAGCAAAATCAATGGGAACTACTACACGCATCTGCAATCAACAACAATTATGTAAGATTTTGAGAGGAAATCACCATTGAAATTAGCTATAGTTAAACTAACAATGCCCACGTGCATGGCAGTTGGATGTTGCAATACATCGGATAAAAGTGGAAAAAAAAATGTTTTCTCCTTTCTGATTCATGATCCAACACGTACGGATTCATCATTGGATTGCCAACTTGAAGTGGGAGGATTTACTATCAAATTTCTAGCCAGAGAAAAAAAAAATGTAATATGTACCCAAAATTTGGAAGTAGAATGTTTTCAAAATGACTTGGATAATCGTGCATTGTGACAAACACCCGATACAGCATTGGGACTTGCTCAACAGCCGATACCGCACCGTGACGTCACAAACCTGTAGATGGCAGTAGTGTTCTTTCACAAACATGGATGTCTCCAGTAAAGCACATTGAAATGAAAATTAGTGTTAATTAAAAATAACTTTGCATTTATTACACAGCATGTAATAATTTTATATTTATAGTACTTTCAGAAGTTTGAATTCTGAATTTGACTGGACTTCTCCTTTAATATAACTGAGGTGAAAAAAAAAATTGTTCAGGCTATGGTAGGGCTGGGCGATATGGAAAAAAAACTATATCACGATATGGATTATTTTATATCACGATAACGATATATATCACGATATACCACAACTGATGTTGCATTTTATGTTTTCATAGTCCGTCAGATGGACAGGGTTGAAAAAAATCTTTCATCGCCTATTTTTTACCCATCATCATCTGGGTGACGTAAAGCGGTGTAGTGTTGCAAAACCACGTTCTCTACACATTATCTTTTTATTCTCTTTTTTTTCGTTATATATACTTAGAGTTTGCATAGCAAAAACGCAAAATGTTATATTAACAAATTATATTAAAATGTATATTAGCAGTAATAATAATAATAAAAAAGTTTATCACGATAGAAAAAATAGAGGAGAAAGGTCCCGATAGACATGTTTCTCTCGTCCTCACGATATATATCGCCATATCGCCCAGCTCTAGGCTATGGGATAGTAGACAAAGAAAATCACAAACAAACAGACTTTTTTTAGAATCCAGAAAATATTTGTTCATATGTATTTGATATTTCCTATTTAATATTTGAAAATAAACTCTTTTAGCAGACATATTTGGCAAGTTATTTATCCTTTAATTGGAACTCTAACTGATAAATAACTATTCTTATTGTGGAAAAGCAGTTAATGTTGCAACACTTTGCAGATGAGGAGTTTAACTGTATTAAAGCGAATTCAAAATTATTAAAGAGCTGGCAATTTAAACTGTTTAGCAATTTATAATAGAGATCAGGATAACATTACTGAACGGCTACTGTGTGAATAAAATTATTGTTTGACTGTTGGATTTTCAAACGGCAGCCAACATAAAGCAGACTAGGACTTTTCAAAATGATTGATTCCTTTTCACCAGTACTTCAGCTCGCTTCATCAGCATGGCCTAACAATGTAAAGATCAGAAAAATGTTTAATCTTCAGTAGGGCTGAAACAATTAATCGGATTAATCGTGATTAATAGATTATTATAATAATCATCAACTAATTTAGTAATCGGTTAATCATTAACTGAAGTGTAGAGACTTTAAAACATGCCTTTAGTTGACAGAGGAACCTGCTTAGAGCAGGAATTATACCAAGATGGTCAAAAAAATATATAAAACATTTTGCAGATAAGATATAAGATAAAAAAACACTTTTTTGTCAGTCAATATGTTCTATCCAAAAGTCTTCTTCTTTAAAGAACCTTTAGCTATCCGATTCATTAAAAAAATAATGGACAGATTAATCGAAGTAATCGTTAGTTGTATTCCTAATCTTCAGTTTCTGACTGGTCATTCCCTGTTTTTAACAATCTGTTAAAGGAATAGTACACCCAAAACATGATTAGCCTTCATTTTCTACTCACCTCCATGCTGAACAACACTCTGGAGTACTTTTTTGATATCTCAAATGCATCTGGAGATCTGGGAGGCTTCTTGCTGTCTGCTGACATTCAAATAATGGAGGTCTGTGGCGCCCGAGACAGAAAGGTCCATAAAAGTCCACAAAAACGTGTCAATATTCCTCCATACTGCTCGTCCAATGTAATCCAAGTGTCCTGAGTGGGTAGCATCCAGAATTTACTCGAAACGAAGTCATTTAGAATGTTTTTAGAGCATAAACAGTAGTGTATAGGATTTCCTAATAGCGCCCCCATGCGCGCTCACGATTCTACGGAAGCCGGCAGACCAAACCGGAAGAAAGTGCGCATTCAGCGTCTGGTCTGCCGATAATGCAAGCGTAGAAGAAGAAATGTGCTGTTTACCTGTGCAAAGAAAGAAACAACGAAAGAAAAATGTCTGAGGACTTCAGTGTTGAGGAAGAGCATGAGTTCTTTGCCGAGCTGAATGCGCTGGTTTGGTCTGCCGGCTTCCGTAGAATCGTGAGCGCGCATGGGGGCGCTATTAGGAAATCCTATACACTACTGTTTAGGCTCTAAAAACATTCTAAATGACTTCGTTTCGAGTAAATTCTGGATGCTACCCACTCAGGACACTTGGATTACATTGGACGAGCAGTATGGAGGAATATTGACAAGTTTTTGTGGACTTTTGTGGACCTTTCTGTCTCAGGCGCCATAGACCTCCATTATTTGAATGTCAGCAGACAGCAAGAAGCCTCCCAGATCTCCAGATGCATTTGAGATATCAAAAAAGTACTCCAGAGTTTTGTTCAGCATGGGGGTGAGTAGAAAATGAAGGCTAATCATGTTTTGGGTGTACTATTCCTTTAAGACACTAAAACCATTGATCTTCTGTTTGCATGCTGCAATGCATTTCTTTAATCTTTTCTTAGCAAGTAGAGTTCTTTTTTTTGGGGGGGGGACAATTTATGCAGTGACATCACAACTAAATAAACATACAATTTGAACTTTTTCATTAGGTCTTACATTTCAAATTTTCAGGCTGTGCCATTTGAGCAAATAAAGTTTCTGTTTAGATTAATCTCACAAACACTCTAAGCCCAAAACGTCCAGGCAAACTGAAGGTAATCTAAACCACCCTGCTCTGTTTATGTCCAGTCTGATAGTCAGCCTCAGGCAGTTACTAATCCTGGTCCAGACACAATTAGTGGTCCACCAGTGACTGCAGCATCAGCTGAAGGGTCCAAAAGTAACGCTGCCATGGGAGGACCGGACTCTCCTGAGCAGGAGGAAAGCACTGGCAGCAAAAAGGTGGTACGTGTTGTAAGGAGAGTTGTTAGACGAGTGGTTCCTATTGGAACAGAGGAGCAGAGCCAGCCCACATCCTCTACACCTGCACCAGGTACAAGTCTAACAAAAACAAAAGCTGCCGGGGATGAGAAGGATGATCTATCTGCGGGATTGACCAGTTTAATGGGCAGAGTCAGAACCAAGGAGCACCGACCTCGCACCCGCACTCAGGACCGCAAAGAGGATACAAAAGAAGAGGTCAAGCAGCAAGAGGTGGAGGAGAAAGGAAAGATAGAGGAGGAGGAGAGAAAACCAGCTGTTGAAAAACAAGAGGAGGTTTCCTCTGTTAGTGCAACTCCAAACCCTGTGCCCCCAAAGGCAAACCCACTCAGTTCTCCTGCTGGTTTTATACCCCCTCCCAAAGCAAATCCTCTGGCACCACCTGCTGGTTTCATCCCTGCACCCAAACAAAATCCATTGACTCCTCCACCTGGTTTTATCCCCGCCAAAGTGACCAGCCCAGCACCTCCCAAACAAAATCTCCTGGCAAGACCTCCAGGATTTATTCCTCTCCCAAAGAGCGATCCACTGGCTCCTCCTGCTGGCTTCATCCCAAAGCCTCGTCTGTTTGCTGTAAAGAAACCAGAGGTACAGAGTGTGAAGGTGCATGTTTGCCCCGTGCAGCACGCCTTATAATAACGACACAGAAGCAAGCCATTCCTTACAGGATGTGTCCTATAACAGCACCTTGAGCAAACATGTTGTTTTTGTATTTCACAAAGTTGTTTGCATAATCTTTAACAAAATTACTTTAACTTGATATGTTTAAACTTAAATACAAGTTGGTGTTTACCTCAGACTAAAAAACGCTGATATAATGAAGCCACTCTGAATGAATAGAAGATGAGGGCATGAACAATGCATAATGCTTCATCAGTGCGTACTCACTGCCTGCACTCTGGGTGTCTGTCCGGTTGAATCTGCCTGTAAGCACTGAGCTGTGACTCATTATCATCACTTTCATCCAGAACAGACCAAAAGGCTTTGTTCTGTTTGCTTTAGATAGGTAAGAAAAGCCTTGAAGAATCTGTTGCTCTTGTCATTTTAATGCTTATTGTTTTAATAGAGAACCAGAATCATAGTGTATTTTATCATTGTTCAGGTTTATTGATAATTTCTTGGGTATTAGTTCTATAACCTAATAGAAACATTTTATTGTTGTTGTTTTTTGTTGTTCTTTGGCCTCGATTTTGTGGAGGAGCCACACTTTATTGGATGTCAGATGTGCATAGCCCAGGCTTACATTAGTAATGATGAGCAGCAGCTTCTGTGGGATGTTTTACTTCTTGAATTGCCGCAGGAATAACAGTCTCTACCAGGCCTTATTCCGAACAGTGGCTCCATCCTAATACAGCAAATCTGTGAGAACTCATAGGCCAAAGCAGAAGTGTGTTGGCGTTCACCATGATACTGTCTGAATGGGGCTGGCAGTAAAGAGGGAGGCAGGAAAAGGAGCCTCTAGGCTTCATATTATAGTTCACCCAGCATAGAGACTTCATGATGATCCTATCTGGCGCTTAGGAGCTTTAGGGATTCCCACAATCCTTCAAGTAACGAAACCTGTACGCACAGCACACATGAAGGAAATAAAAATACAGTATTCTTTATGTTTACATTGTGTGATGCATGCAAATGTAATTACCTTCATATGTTTTGGTTTGTGCAGTGAAGAGGTTCAGATGTTCACCACATTTATGTAAATTGCATTTGTTGTAGGTTTTTTTCTAGAAGGTTGTACTCCCAATTTCAAATTCACCATCCCTGCCATGTGCACTCCTGTTGCATCATGAAGTCCAGAAGGCTAAAGGCTTGCAGCAGTCAGGAGATCTCTTTTTGCCTATGATGATGTTCTTATTGTTGACCCCAAGAAAGGTGAAGGAAGAAGAGATTGGAACAGGAGCCTGAGGCTACATTTTGATGAATTCACAATCAGCCAGTGTCTGTGTGTGAGGACCAGCTCAGGTCCAGAAAGGGGGATTGTCAGGAACCAGCAGTGATTGTCAGTAGATGGTGTTAAAGATGGTAAGAGAGTGCAGAGTGGATGTCTTCTCTGAAATTCCACCATCATCTACTGTACAGTGTCTTAAGCACGTTAAGCTCCACCAGTGGATCAGCTCCCACTAGCATAGCAGCTCTTGGAAATATGCAACATGCAGACCGATTTTACAAACAATCTTGAGAAAATAAGTTTATTGTTAGTGGTAATCTAAGTATGTGAAAGCAATTCGGAGCAACAGCAACTTAACCATGCAGTGGTAGGCTACAGGAAAACAAAAATAAAGAGTGGATGTTGGAGCATATGGTGCAGAGGTCAACTACTTTTTACTAAGTCAACAGCTACAGACCTCTGAACTTTATATGGCCTTTAGATCAGCTCAGGAACTGTGAGAGAATGTCATGAAATTGGTTTCCATGGCTGAGCAGTTGCAGCCTGATGCTGTGCTGTAATAATCAGGATATTCTGTCTTAAAATCCAGTAAATGACTCTGGGTGTTTTCAGCTGGGAGAAAAATGGTATATGCCCAAGTGTGAAGTTCGGTGCAGATGGAATCATGGTGTGGGCCAGTTAGCCTCAGTAAAAGGAATTCTTCAAGATATATCAAACCAACCACTTTTACTGTTGCATTAAAAAGTGGTAGCTGCAATTCTTCCCTTCTATGTGGCGTCAAACCCACTTTAAGCGTATTAACGCTGCCTAAAGGGCCTGAAGTGAGAAAGTCATTGTCGTATTCCTGTTGTGTGTAATGTGACCAAAGCTAAGTGCATCTGCGATTTGAAAATGGATTAAATTGCAAAAGCAATTCATTAACCATCCCATTATGTTAATATAGTTAATAAAAATGTTTGGGCCTTGGAAGCATGGATGTTGTGTAAAACTTAAAATTATGACACACTATGGAAACTATGTTGTTTGCAGCTTTATGTCTGAATTTAGTCAGATGATAACAGCAGCAATGTGAAGTTGTATTTCACTTCCACTCCAACAACCTGTCCACGGACTGCCACTCTTGGTCCCTGAGCAAAGACCCTTAACCCCACACTGCTCCCCGGGCGCCAAACAATGGCAGCCCACTGCTCCTGAAAGGGATGGGTTAAGTGCAGAGAGTGAATTTTGTCGCCTCGATTTGTGACAATGTAATGACAATAAAGTTGATTTCTATTCTATTTGTATGATGTAAATGTTCCAGTATGGTAACCTGAAACAGTAGGCTATAAATTCAGGCCCCATTAACAAGGGGCTCCTAGAAAAATATTTGGTCATTTATGCTGTGCATTGTAACGGATCTGGTGTTATGGGAGAGCATGTAATCATTTTTTAAACCAGAAAACTTTTAAAGTGCTGGTTTCATGTTTTAGTGTTGCAAGCCCTGTCTTTAAAAGAAAGTAAATAAATAAAGGTGACTTTATGGCTCTATCCCCCATATGTGCACCTATGCCTGCATGTTTGTGCCTTTACCTTGCATGAGTTGTCTGCACGTGGTTTTATTTGATAAGGTGGCAAAATCACAGCACCGCCTAAGGGCCAAGAATATGCGTTTCAACATGTGTAGTGATGCTTTGTGCAATTGTGTGGTTGCATTTTTTTTGTAGCCTGTTTAGGAAAAGATACTGTGTTTGTCTTTGTGTTGACCAGGTCTAAATTTAGAAGGCTCCCTTTTATTTATATCCCAGTAATTTAAAAAAATTCCTTTTATACATCTTATTTCCGAAGAAGGCTTATTACAGGCGCACGTTATGGAAAAATGCAAATGCTTTACAGTCCCTTCAATATTAATAAAGGTCTGATTCTGATAGACTCTGCTCTAATTCCTTGGGATGGACAATCTGCGACTTCAGCAAAGTTGTTTATTTCTTTAATTACCCTCAAGAAATTAGCAGCAAATTGTTGTTGATACAAAAAAGATAAAAGCTGTGAACCATCTCTTTCCTTAACTGCACCACCTAATGAGGCAGTTTTCTTTAACAGCCATTTTCCCATTTCCATTTCCTTATTGAATCAACCAGAACACCAAATTACATGGGAGCAGTTCTCGCTGGTAGCTGATTCTCCACCTTAAAATATAATTATCATCTTTACTGTCATCTCTTCATCTTAGTTTCTGTGTGCGGATGTGTCTCTTTGTGTTTCTGTGAATGGTTTGCATGAATGATGTAAGGTGAAAGAGACGCTTTCCCCTTCGGCGACCAATGCTAAACCATCCCCTGCTGGAAAGGAAAACTCTACTGCAAAGGTGTGCTCACTTTTAAAAGTTCATCAGATTTTATTTCCATTATATTTCTATTACTTCTATTATAAGATGTTTTCTTTTTCTAGTAGATAGTTGTTTAAGTTTGTTTTGGTCCATAAACCTTGGATTTGCAATTGATTATAGGCTCCAGAGCTGATTCCGTCTGAGGAAGACCATCACCGTGTCAGGAAGATCTTCATGTTTGATGGCAATAATGTAACTGACCTCTGCCTTGCCTTGGCATGGTTAACGAGAATGTTTTTCGGCCACTGCCTTTACTCAGATGCATGCTCACCCAGAGTGAAGGAAATGTCGACTGTCTTTTACCTCTCAAACGTCTCCTCCATACCTTTACTCTGCCAAAGGCTACTAATTACTATAGATTCCTATACATATTTCTTGCCATTTATTGTCCACAAGATGAATCTATAATCTTTGCCAAGTTTAAAAAAACGCATTCACAATAAGCTTAGACACCTACTTAATATGCATGGATATCATGAGTTAAAATGTTTTAATATTCTCAGGGTGGCCTAATAACACACCATACACAGAAAGACTGTAATGATTAAGGATATGAACAGAATTATTGTAAAATATCTATTCATTGTAATTGCCACCCGGCTGGTTCATTTATAAAACTACAACAATGATTATATTGCTCTATATTAGGGATGCAAAATATAATATGCCCCCTATCGGTATCGGCCTGTATCGGCCTTAAAACTGAATATCGGACATCGGCAACCCCACAGATATTTAACCCGATATTTGATCAGCTTCTGAGTTTCTAAAGTCTAAAAAAAAATAAAAAATAAAAAATAAAATACTACTTCTTCTTCTTCCTCAAAAACTTATTTTTTACAGACTTAAAAACTTCTAAAGACGAGGGAAAAAATATTGATACATTAAAATATCACAATATTTTCATATGCTGATATATTGCCATTTAAAAACACCATATCAATCTCTTTTACTAATGAAATATTGCTATATGTCATCGTTATGCTACGAATTCCCACAAAAATTCACGAAATTTTGCCATATTTTTATATGTTGATATATTGACGCGGTATCAATCTATTTTACTAACAAAATCTCACAAGAATTTGCAGAATATCACGAGAGTTTGAAACAGAACGATGAAATTTCACGAGATTTTTAAAGTAAAATAGATCGATACCGTGTTTTTAAAAATCTATTTGATATCAGCATATGAAAATATATTTGAGTATATTATTTTTGAAAGTGTCAGAAATGGATAACAAAACTGATATTTTTAATGACTACTTATTTTTGTCCAGCTTTAACATCGGTATCGATATCGGTTATCGGCTACACGAGTTTTAAAATATCGGCATATCGGATATCGGCCAAAATCCCAATATCGTGCATCCCTACTCTATATATAAATATGTAGAATTATTGTCTGTTTAATTTAAAAGAACATTACCATGTGAAATTGGGGAAAGATCAAATATTGAACTGGGATTAGACCAACATTTTCTTGACTGACTGTTGCTTCTTTAGTGCCTGATAAGGGAAATTTAAACAAAGATTCTAGAAACTTCAGTTCAAAAGACATTAGAAAATTAAACCATCTTGATTTGTAATGTAATTAATGCCAATGTTGAATTTATAAAACCTTGATCATTAATAGCTTTCCAGATCCTGCACACTGATTCCCAACATAAATCATTTTTAGATCATTATTTGTTTTTTTGCTGCATCTATTTTGCCAGATGAATTTTAGTTCGCACTGCAGCGAGGTGACCACACTTTGCTGATTTAATAATGGATGTTATGGCAATGAGCCTTTTATGTTCATTTTTTCTTCTTGCTGCGATGTTCTGTTTTCTCAAAGTCACATCTTTCTTTTGCTTATTTTCTTTTGTGTGCCGCTGGATCCTGCATTGCTCCTGTTTTGTTTGCTGTCTGCATGGTTAGATGCCCAGAGGCTGCAGAGTTTCTCAGGTACATCATCTTTAACCTTGGGCTGAGTGCACTCCTCTGGGCATTGAGAGCTGGAGTTTAAACATGTTCTGCTCTGCTGACCCCTCTGTGGCCTATTTGCCTGCTGGTCTTTGACCTCTGTCTGTTTTCTGGAAATGCAGAAGCCTGAATTATAATGACACTTACACTGGAGGGAGGGTGGTGGTGGTTACTTAATTCATGAGTTCTTAACCAGGTTTAAGAAAGTGTCAATATGGTTAAACTCAACACTGTTACATTCCGCTCATTGTAATTTATGTCTGTGAATCTAGATATAGTTTTATTTCGACGTACAGGTGCTGGTCATAAAATTAGAATATCATGAAAAAGTAGATTGATTTCAGTAATTCCATTTAAAAAGTGAAACTTGTATATTATATTCATACATTACATACAAACTCATATATTTCAGATGTTTATTTTGTTTAATTTTGATGATTACAAATGACAACAAATGAAAAGCTCAAATTCACCATATCAGAAAATTTGAATATTGTGAAAAGGTTCAAAATTGATGGCCCCTGGTGCCACACTCTAATCAGCTAATTAACTCAAACCACCTGCAAAAGCCTTTAAATGGTCTTTCAGTCTAGTTCTATAGGCTACACAATCATGGGGAAGACTGCTGACTTGACAGTTGTCCAAAAGACGACCATCGACACCTTGCACATGGAGGGCAAGACACAAAAGGTCATCGCTAAAGAGGCTGGCTGTTCACAGAGCTCAGTGTCCAAGCACATTAATAGAGAGGCGAAGGGAAGGAAAAGATGTGGTCGAAAAAAGTGTACAAGCAAGAGAGATAACCGCACCCTGGAGAGGATTGTGAAACAAAACCCATTCAAAAATGTGGGGGAGATTCACAAAGAGTGGACTGCAGCTGGAGTGAGTGCTTCAAGAACCACCACACACAGACGTATGAAAGACGTGGGTTTCTGCTGTCGCATTCCTTGTGTCAAGCCACTCTTGAACCACAGACAGCGTCAGAAGCGTCTTGCCTGGGCTAAAGAGAAACAGGACTGGACTGCTGGTGAGTGGTCCAAAGTCATGTTCTCTGATGAAAGTAAATTTTGCATTTCCTTTGGAAATCAAGGTCCCAGAGTCTGGAGGAAAAGAAGAGAGGCACTTCATCCACGTTGCTTGAAGTCCAGTGTAAAGTTTCCACAGTCAGTGATGGTTTGGGGTGCCATGTCATCTGCTGGTGTTGGTCCATTGTGTTTTCTGAGGTCCAGGGTCAACGCAGCCACATACCAGGAAGTTTTAGAGCACTTCATGCTTCCTGCAGCTGACCAACTTTTTGGAGATGCAGATTTCATTTTCCAACAGGACTTGGCACCTGCACACAGTGCCAAAGCTACCAGTACCTGGTTGAAGGACCATGGTATCCCTGTTCTTAATTGGCCAGCAAACTCTCCTGACCTTAACCCCATAGAAAATCTATGGGGTATTGTGAAGAAGAAGATGCAATACACCAGACCCAACAATTCAGAAGAGCTAAAAGCCACTATTAGAGCAACCTGGGCTATCATAACACCTGAGCAGTGCCACAGACTGATCGACTCCATGCCACGCCGCATTGCTGCAGTAATACAGGCCAAAGGAGGCCCAACTAAATACTGAGTGCTGTACATGCTCATACTTTTCATGTTCATACTTTTCAGTTGGCCAACATTTCTATAAATCCTTTGTTTTTATTGGTCTTCAGTAATATTCTAATTTTCTGATATGATGAATTTGAGATTTTCATTTGTTGTCATTTGTAATCATCAAAATTAAACAAAATAAACATCTGAAATATATGAGTTTGTATGTAATGTATGAATATAATATACAAGTTTCACTTTTTAAATGGAATTACTGAAATCAATCTACTTTTTCATGATATTCTAATTTTATGACCAGCACCTGTATATATCATAGTAATATCCCACTGGAAGAAGTAAAATTCAGTTTAATCATAGGTGTCTGAGCTATATTTAAGATTTATTAATCTTAAATTCTTAGGTCGTTTGTTTTTTTTATGTAAAAACAAAAGAAATAATGGATCTCAAATGAAACATTTTTAGTTTAAAGTTATTTTTTAATATCAAATCACACACAATGTTTTAAGTTATTTAAATTACCAGATTTATGTTTTAGAATTATGAGGATAGATTATTGATTCCCTTTCTAATTTGCATTGTTTTAAACAAATACTTGCAGAAGAGTTATGTAAGTATGTAGATAAGAGAGTGCTTTCAGGCCTTAATGAGCAGCTGCACCTGGCTGATTCATAGAAAGGATGCCTTTGACGTTAGCCTGACGTAGTCCGACTCAATTCTAGTCAGAATATGAGTCTGATACTGCTCCATAGAGCTGTGATTATGGGGCGTGTTTTGAACGAACCAGGAAAAAAAATGCCTCTGCACTCAATTGGATAGACCTACAACCAATAAGAGCAACGGAGTGCGTGACGTATCTTAAGCGAGGCATAGTTGTTGTCCACAAAAAATCAAAGCGTGCAGTTTCACGCCTAGAATAAGAAGATGAGCCTTGATCGCATTTCTCTGTTCCTCTTTTAAAATTAATTTGCTGTCGATATTTTCTAGAACAGACCTAATAGCAGAATCTACTCACCCAAACTCTCCAGCGGCAGCCATTATTGTTGTCACCCAAGCGCGCTTTGGTCACGTGGTTGATAACGTTACTCTTGATCATCTGTCCATCATCGTATAAAGCCCGCCCTGACAATTTGATTGGATCGCCTGACAGTGGGCTTTAATACTCGCGCTACTATGGAGCAGAGCCAGACCGAACTTCCCCGACCTCAAACCTTGTGGGCGGGACTAAGTTCGGACTGGCACCCAGGCTACTTTGACGTGAGAGCTGTCACTTAAAACAATAGACGAGCTGACGGCACTCCTGCAAAACATGAATAATACATGAGGAGGAAAAAGATATTTTCTCTTACAAACTCTGGTCTCTAATTGGACGCAAACAAAGAATAAATCTTTCAAATGGAAATCACACAAGTGCATGTAACATTTTTCAGCTAACTAAACTAAAAGTTCCTGGAATATAAAGATCTTGAAATTGGTAGAAAAAGCAGGAGCCGACGTTTGCAGGAGAAGGAACTGCAGCAAATAGGCTGAAACTTTCAGGGATGAGTTTACAAATTTATATTTAAAAATTGAACATGTAGTAATAGATATTCAAGAAGTCTACTTTTAAATTAAATACTCAGTAAATAGTGTGGTTGTTGATACGCAAGAACATTTCTGTCAGAACCAATATTTATGACAAAATAAATTTTTTCTGCATGGCTAAACAAGCAATCCTGATGATAAAGTTTTTTGGTCTGTAATGAAGCTTATTACTTTCATTTTACTATTTACTATTTCCGTTTACTATTTTCTTTTATATATTGGTTAAAAAGGAAAAACAGCCAAAAAGTAGTCAAACTTATAGATGATATTATTATTTATTTAATAACCCAGTTTGTTTTGCCTGGGGGATATGCATCTATTTGTTTTCTCTTAGGACATTACCCTGCTTGTGCTGAAAACACAGTGAATAATCTGGTTCACTTGGAAAGATGCTGGAAGTGATGAATGTTTTTACCTTCCGTTTTTGTAGATTTCTCTTATTGTATATTTAAAATATTTTCTCATATTTATTTTTTTTACAGTGTCCTGTCTGGCAATGTGGCAATAAGAATAATTGTCTTGATGTCAAAAAGAGCCCAACAGATTTTACTTTCACAAGTAGAGCAGTATGGCTATCGCCATAGTGTTCCGCTTGTTTCACGCATATAAATAGCTTTATTATAATCATGTAGGGAATTTTAGATTATATGGACACTGCAATGTAAGTAGAATAGAAGAGGAAAAACAGGAAAAAAAAAGGAGAAAACATTTTCAGTCTGCTTCAGCACCTGCAAAGAGATGTAAAAAGAACAGCACAACCAACAGACATGGTACGAGATATATAATAAAGTAACACCTAGATGCTATCGCTGAAGTAGTATTATTTAATCTGACATGTACTCTGTGTTACCTGAAGACAAGAATATGGGCTTTCTGTATGGAAGTGAATCTCTAAGTACCTAGAACCAAGCACCTGTAGTTGTTTGTGAGAGTGCAATATATAATATTTCTCATTTTAACTTTATTCATATTTCTCTTAATAACTTAAACTACTGGCATCCTAAATATTTCTTTCTACCCCTGTAGTGGTGAGCCAGTCTCTTTAAGAGCAGGGTTTTACTTATTTAAAACAAAATAATCAGGGTCCTTAGCTCTAGGTGCACCGGCAGACCAGTCGATACATCTCAGATGAACCTGAAAAATCAGCCAGTATTAACATTAAGAGATCTGTTTCGCACTCAATGGTTTAAAACTCATGCCTCTGTTACAGATACTTTTGCTTGAGAGAATAAAACATGACTTTGTACTTAAACGCCACCCTGGAAAATTGCATGATTTAGTCACTAATTCGGTATAGTTGTTTTGCCTTCCTACTGCATTTCTATTTTATTTTTTTTGTCTTGCTGAAGTGTTTTTTTTTATTGTTTACAATACTCCAGTTTTTAGTCTTTACTGTTGTGAATTTTGCTTTGCCAATTATTGAAAGATTTAAATTGAAGCTGACATTTAACTGTCCGATATGATCCCTTCCTTCTCCAGTCCAACCTTGTTGAGGACCCTGTGGCCATCCTTCAGGCTTCACACTCAGCTGCAACCAAGGTCTGACCATACAGCGGGTTGTGGTGCTGATTGCAAACCCTGTTCAGATTGATTTCTCATATAGATTTAGTTCTTGAGAAGCTGTTAGAGTAGTTTGTAAAGCAGTCTGACCACCTAGACACCCAGGACTTCCCTAAAGCCCTCCTTGTACAAGCTTCTTCTCTCAAAGTTAGAACTCATTAGTTGATATCCCCATGAAATGTCTGCCTGGATGCTTTTGGATCTATATTTAGACATTCTTTCTGCAAAAAAACAGAAAAAGAAGTTGGACAATGTTCAACATCCTGAATAGTATAAACAAATCTGACTGGGCAGCTCTACTGTCCTAAATTGGCTTTCTGCACCTCACAGCATGAATGTTATTCACATAAAACAGTATATCATTGAATGCAAAATGAGTAATGAAAAGATGAGACAATGCTGCCTTTTATAAAAAAAGCCCCAAATCATTTCCAAAAACATGTGTTTGTGTCCTGATGGGACTGGAATCTGGCAAAAATAGGAGATTTTAAAGATAAAAATACATTTTACTTCATGTGTATATTAACTATGTCCTATTCTAACCCCCAAACCAGTTGGTCTTTAATTTCAGGCATCAACATCTGATGTTCTGGAACTTTTAGACGTGTCACTGGTCCAAAACACCTGAATAAAATTACTAAAATGCCTCTTCAGTAAGCAGTCAGATGAACTGATTTTTATTTTTTTGTGACTAAATCTAAAAAGTGTGGGATACCGGACCTCTAGGACTGGAGTTAAAGACCCCTGAGGGATGAAAGACAAAATATTTTCCTTTTTTGTTAACTAAATTCCCCTCTAGTGTTTCAGCTTTCTGTGCACTTTTCTCCCAACAATTGAGCTTCTTGAAGTTCAAATGTGTTTTGGTTTCTGCTTCAAAGTCTGGGTGTGATTTTTGGGTTTTGTTGAGTAAACTATTTTCTATCCCGTTGTCTAAGATCCCTCATAAGTGATGATGTGACATTTATCCTAACTGAGTTGTAAAAATATAATATTGGAGTGCTTTAAAATTCTAAAGCTAATCATCAAAACGTCATGTTTGGAATAATGAATAACAGATCATTGGTCCCTAAATCTTCAAATCCTGCTGGAAGAAACTGCCTATGCTCTGAATTCTGCTATAGAAGGGTATTTATGTTTATAGATGCACCAAAGATGAATTTATGGTCTATTTTTGTTTGAGACTTAGATTAAAATAATATATATAAACAAGTTAGAATTTATTTACCATACATTTGGCATTTCTATTTGAAAAATGAGTGATGCCACACTGTATGTGAGAGCAACAACCTAAAGCTGTGTTTGAACATTTTAAAATAAAAAAACAATTATCACGTGGCTTAAACATCATCTTATTACCATTGGCAAAGATCAGATAGCTGCTTTAAAACGAGAACGTCAACCTGGACCTTAATTGAGATTTCAAAAGCCTGCAGAAGCTTGTTAATCCAGCATGTTCTGTAACAGATGAAGACCTAAAGCTAACTGGGGGAAAAACAGAGCAACATTAGGGTTTCAACTACTGGATTCCTTCCAACAACCAGAGTTTCTTTCTGGAGGTGTTATCAAGCCACTCTATTTACAATGGTAAAAAAATAAATAAAAATACCAATGCAATTTTATTCCAGGGGGAAAAAAGGGGTATGGATGGAGCATTTTCTAGCATTTTTACTAAGGACCTGGGTGCTGCTACTGCATGATGTAAGAAAGCAGAGTCTCAATGGAGTGGAAATGATCATAGTGATGTGACAGCTGAATTAATATCTGTATTATTATCAAGATACTCCCAATAGTCTACTTCAATGAGTTATTAATTTTATTTAGATGGTTCTAAAACATGCAGGACACTGGTTCCTAAGGGACTGGAGGTGGCCAGCCCAGGTTGTACATGCCTGGCAGGGATACTAACTAATGGTCCAACCTGTGTGTTTTCCATTCAGGCACACTTCTTGCTGTAATATGTTCTGCCTTTCTGTTAATGCTGTAAGTGGTGTTTCCTCCAGGAGCTTGAATCAACAACAGACTCATTAAAATTGCTTACGGTTCGACAAGCTTCTTAACATCTCTGTCTTTATTCTGAATAAATCTGAAAACATTCAGCTAAAGATGAAAACAGATGATGACAATTTCCATACCAAAGTGTTACTTTAATTGTGACCTTGTTGCTCTAGGCCTCCTTTGGCCCCTAAGTGATTGGATAAAATGAAGTTTTACTTTTTTTTATAGCTTTCTGCCAATGTTGGTTGAATTGAAAATGTCCAGATTCTAGCCACCTACCAAGCTCTTGGTGCGTCTCTGTTTCTAGTCTGTACTTGTGCAATCTTACTGATTTGGATCCTCTTGGTATTAAATAACTGGCTTTTTGACTAGAACCGGCTAATGTCAATGAACTCTGACACCATATAGTCTTGTTGTAACCTGCAAAACCTAAAGAAACTGTATTTGGTGCATTTTTATGTTTTGATGTTTCAAACGTTTCAGCTTGGCTTTCAGAAACATGTCTCCCTCTGATTGTTGTTCTGCTTTAACAGGTGAAGACAGAGGAGCAGTTAAAAGCAGAGAAGGCCTGGTATGAAACAGAAAAAGTATGGCTTGTCCACAAAGATGGATTTTCCTTGGGTTTGTATGATTTATTTACTCTTAAACAATCTGCATCGTTATGATGCATGGACATGTTAAACTCCCACCCTGCCAGGGCAGCGTTTGGCGACATCTGATTGCGAAAAGTACAGATGTGGGTGTTTGAAGCACATAAAATGCTTTTAGAAATGTTGCTGTTAATCAGAATGCTCTTGATTACATCAGACCAAATGGATTTCAGTGTAGTTTTTAAAATGAATTGCATTTTATGCTTTATTGGATCTCATGCATTAAGCTGTGTATAACGGCATTAAGTGATCATGCATGTAAATGAAGATCCAGATCATGTGTCACAATAAATTAATTTCGGTCTTTGCGGTGATGTAGCCACTCTCCTGAAAACGGAGGAAGGCAGCCTGCCAGAGGGGAAGGTAAAAATCTGCCTGGATAGTGATGGATCGTTATTGGACGTGGATGAAGATGATGTAGAGAAGGTACTTCATTACATGAGCTCTGAACCTCATCCATAAGCAAACGCTCTTGAGTATGATCGCCTCTGTGTTTGAACTCTAGGCAAATCCACCTCTGTTTGACCGAGTGGAGGACTTGGCCTCTCTGCAGTATTTGAACGAGTCAAGCGTGATGCATTCACTGAGGCAGCGGTACGGCAGCAACCTCATGCACACCCACGCCGGACCCAGCATGGTGGTCATTAACCCAATTAGCGCCCCTTCTATGTATTCTGAGAAGGTAGGCAGCGTAGTTTATACATGGATGCATCATGATTCATCATCTGAATCTGTTTCAATTGAGAGTAAAATAGTATGTTTGCTAATGTGACTAGAACTCCTAACCCATTTCTGTCCTCATCTTCTTTTCTGTTTAGGTCATGCAGATGTTTAAGGGCTGCAGAAAAGAGGACACTGCTCCTCATATTTACAGCATGGCGCAGGCTGCGTATAGGAGCCTCCTTACTACTCGCCAGGACCAGTCCATTGTCCTGCTTGGCAAGAGTGGAAGTGGCAAGACCACCAACTGCCAGCATATCCTCCAGTATCTTGTCACTATTGCTGGAAGCACTAACAAAACATTCTCCAGTAAGTCTGAAAGGATGAACGCCGAATTTGAAACATTCAAATTATGCTTCATGTCAAAGAGCTCTTCCAGTTACCAACCCTTCACTCTGGTTGATTACAGCAGAGAAATGGCAGGCAGTATATACAGTGTTGGAGGCTTTTGGGAATGCTTCCACATCCCTTAATGGGAATGCAAGTCGCTTCTCCCACATCGTTTCCCTGGATTTTGACCAGGCAGGCCTGGTGACCTCAGCCTCTATCCAGGTACACTGAACACCTCTGCAGCCTCCACAGGCTTGTTTATCTTTTTTCTTTATTTTTTTTCTTACCAGCTCCTTTTTTTTTTTTTTTTTTTTTTTTTTGCATAGCTGCAGAACCAAAAATTACTGAAAAATTATCCAGATATTTTACTGTCAAAACATATTTTTAAAGGTATAATGGAGGATTTCGGGAAATTCTTACACTTAAAAAAAAAATTACATGCAGAGCCCTGTAGCCTCTCCCGAGAGGGAACACCTATTAAACGCGTGCAAGAGCATGCAGGAGGCCATTTCTCTTTGTGCACGCTCTGTTTAAAAGTTGCCGTTGGCATCGCTTATTTAAGCTTACTTTCCAAAAAAACATTTTCGATTTTTCCACTATGTCAGACTCACCACTGGTAAGTGAAAATGGGGACAAGCACGTAGGACAGCCTTATATAAACATATCACCAGAATGATTGACAATTAGGAGGACCACTTATTTTAATGATCCACCCAGAAAAAGAACATCCTCCACTATACCTTTAATGAAACCTCAATCCCATTTCCTTTGCTAAATTGTTATACATTTTTAAAATACTTTTTAAATATTATTTGTGTTTTTATTGTGACTTCACAGACGATGCTTTTAGAGAAAATGAGGTTGACAAGGAGACCAGAGGGAGAGTCCACTTTTAATGTGTTTTACTACCTGATGGCTGGAGTGGATGGTGCTCTAAGGTCAGTTTCATTACCCTTTAGTCAATTAAAATACTGTCCTGTATTTATGTTTATTGTATGTAATGTTTATTGTGACAGACCTTATCAAAGCTGTACATAATTGTGAAAAGTAAATTTATTTTAAAAACGATAAAAAGGATAACCAAAGGGTAAATCTCAGTAAACACAGTCAGGGTTAAAGCTGTGAGCTTTAATGCAGGAAAAGTTTGAAACACAACTTCAACAAGTTTAAAATGGCTTACAGAGCTGTGTTTCTTAATCTTGCAAAAATGGAAAAAGTACAACTTATTACTGGGATAAGGTGTTAGAGATGTACCCCCAAAGACCTCAGAAACAAACTGGTCTATAAAGTGTTGACTTGAAGAGGTTCAATATATCACTTAAAAAAGACGCGGTACTTTGTCTGTCGCATACAATCTACCAAACGTATATGGAAGGTTCTGTGTGGCATGGGACAAAGAGTGTAAATGTCCAAAGCATATAAATATATTTTGCTATGCTTAGTATGGTTCATATCAATGGTATTGTGTCAGCTGTCATTCCTTTATCTGTTTTCTTCCCCATCAGAACTGAGCTGCACCTCAACCACTTTGCTGACAACAATGCATTTGGAATCCTGCCACAGACCAAGGTAAATGCTACTCCTTAAGCAGAGATTGGCCTTTAAAGGTATTACTTTGACCTCTTACAGAGCTGAAGTAATCTTTGTAAAAATCTGTTAGGCAGAGGATAAGCAGCGGGCCTCTCAGCAGTTTTCCAAACTGCAAGTAGCCCTGAAGGTCCTTGGGATCAGCACGGATGAGCAGAGGGCCCTCTGGCTGGTTCTTGGGGCCATCTACCATCTGGGAGCCGCTGGAGCTACAAAGAGTAAGGCCTTCATAGGGGAATCACTTATAAGTAGTGATATTAATCATTGCAAAAACAACTATTTGTAAAACATAGAAAAACAATCTTTTCACCTTTTTCTCAGCAGCTTCTTAAGTGACGTGTCAATGTTCAGGCTGCCTTTTTTTAAAACCATCACTTGTGTGATGCAAGAAATGTGTAACAGAGTTCCATGAATTATGTATTTGCACTTAGAAAGAGATGTTGCACTGTGCACAGATCATTACACTAAGCTGCACAAATCTGCACCTCTAAATAAAAAATCAAATTGTAGAGAGAAATTTATGCATTAGGCTAATACTACTGATGCATGGAAATAACCAAAGATGCATATCTGTTACTTAGCACATTTCACTTTGACTGCTGAGCACATGTCTTCTTTGTTTGACTATATATCAGGTTTTTTTCACTCTGTGTGCAAGATGATTACACGAATTGCATTGGGATTAATTTTAACATCAGCCTAATTTTGATATGATTTTTTTCAGTGCAGATCTACATTAAAGTCCATGATGACAGAATTTGTCGCTGAATGCTGCTCGTTTAGTTGTGCATAGTTATGAAGAGAAAGAAAAATTATACACGGTTTATAAAAGTCATTCAATTCCCACAGCATGATGCTGCCACCATAATGTTTCACCATAGGGATCTATGTTCAGAGTCTCATTTTGGCAGAATTTTTCTGGAGTAGTTTAGCAGAAAAATAGCATCTTGTTCCTGATCTAATCTTCTACATGTTTCCTGTATTCCTTACACTGCCTGGGCTAAATGTTAAATTGGACTTATTCTTTCATTTCAATAATGGCTTTCTTTTTGCCCTTGCTCTATAACTGATAAAAAGTGCACGGCCCACTTTTCAGGTTTTCTAATTGTTGGAAAAAAAAAGAAAGTATGAACCATTCTCCTTCTTATTTTGGTCTGTCAAAGAAAATCCTAGTAAAATAAAAGACGACAAAAACTGGTTAATGGAATGAAGTTATTTTTACTGCGAAAAGTTGAATGTTAAGAATTTGCAAAACATGCTTTCAGTAGGATTTTCATCAAAATGCAAAGCTTTTAACCCAAACCATGACAGACATCTAAGACAAGGAATTTACTCCAGATTGTGTTTTTTTTTTTTTTTACACATTTGTTCACCCTTCATTAGGTCTGCGCTGTCGCTTATGCAGACTAGTTTGCCCAATTACTGTCAGTGATCCCCTCCAGCTGGCTACCAATCTCTCTGATGGCACTACAGCATCATTAGGAGCTAATTTCAAAACATTCCAAGTAACAGATATTGTCTGTGGATGCAGAAATTAACTGATATCCTCATGATTGGCATGACATTTAAGTATGGGAAAGTTCTGCTTTTGTTAAAGCCATTTTCTTTTTAATAACCTGTACATTTTGGTGATGTGTTATACAATCATGCAATTTAGTGACAATTAGTGGATCATATTTAACATTACAAAGCTGTTATTTTGAATCATGAGAAAAAATGTGCACTTTCTAAAAAAAAAAAGTTTTTTTTCTTTGCTGACTTTTTCTATTAGCTGCCAGCTACAAAGCATTGCCTTTTACAGCAGTGCATTCTCTCTAAGTAACACTAGAGGGCAGCAGTGCTCTCTGTCCCCTCATATGGCTGTCAAGGAGCCATATGAGAGAACTTGGCTTTACTGTGTTTACTGTACCGTCAATCCATAAATTTGACAAGTGTTAATTGAGAAAGGTTTACCCAATAATCTCCATTGTTGTAGAACATGTGCACACACGGATAAATGTGATCGGTTGGAACTCTTCACTCTTTACCCGTTTGACCTTGTAAAAAAGCGTTATGATGACAAACCTTTTTTCTTTTTGATGGTTTAAGTAATTCCTGATGGAGCTGCATGTCATTCAAAGCAGATATTTAAACGTCTTTACTTGACTCTACAAACGTTCGGCTTCCTATTACCAGACACGCAAGTGTTCTGTGGGAGTGATGAAACAGATAGTGCGCACTGTTTTCTCTCTGTAATCCCCAAAGTTTTTCTCTCTCCAAGTCTTAGAAGATACCAGTTCATGGTGGATTATAACTCAACTTTGAACCTCTGTCTGGATCTTATCATTATTTTGCTAGATTAAAGAGACGCTTGTGTTTCCCAAATGAAGTCCCCTGTCATGTGAATTAATTGTGTTCTTTACTAATTGCATTTATTCCCACTGTGCAGTTCTCTTTTTGTTAACTCTTTATCTTCTATTCATGACAGTTTCATGTTTTCTCTAAACAATAGTTCATCAGCTCTGCCAACTTTAAGATGCCTTGCAAAAATATTCAATCATCCTCAATTATTTAGCTAATTTCGACAAAAAACAGTTTTCTTCTTTCTTTTTCGTCCAATGAAAACCTGAAGTGTGCTGTGCCTTGTTCCATGCATCTCCTCCTGCATGGCTTGTGACAAATTGTAAACAAGCTTTTAATCTGTCTTCTCACCACTCCTCCGTAATAGTTGTCTCCAACCTGAGGTGTGAATCTCTGCAGCTCCTCTAGAGTGTGAACATAAGCTTGTCGGCTGCTTCTCTGATTCTTTAAAGGCTTTTCAGTTTAGTTGGTTGTTATTATATTAATAGGTTTGCAGTTTTTAAGTAGTCTCTCAATAAACAGTTATCTGAGAGATAATGGTTGTATTAATGCTGAAATTAAATTTCACTCCGTTTACCTTGGATGACAAAAAAAAAAAAATTTTAATATGGAAAGATGCTACAGCGTTAAAGGGAGTAACACTGTTAGTTAGAGGCTCTCTAAGAGCCCTGATTGTCACAAATGTCACCTGGAACGTGGTTGCAGAAGGTCTAATGGACGTTTTTATGCACTTCTCAGCTGGCAGGAAACAATTTGCACGTCACGAGTGGGCCCAGAAGGCAGCCTACCTGCTGGGCTGCACCCTGGAGGAGCTTTCCTCCTCCATCTTCAAGCATCAGGCCAAGGGCACCCTGCCCAGACCCGGCACTATCCGCCAGGCTTCAGAGGAAAATGGCTCAGCAGATGCAGGTACTCAGCAGAATACATTTCCAGTATACTCTTTTCATTCCCCCGCACCACTCTATTTCTCTTTGTCACTCTCGGTCTACTTCGTCTCGCACACTCACACGCATATGTGTCTGTTCATCACCTAAGGGAAATTGCATGCATGGGAGAAAAGTAAAGCTTATCTTAGTAATGAATACTACACATTCACGCTGGCTATTGACAGATGAGTGCACACAGTATGTCGGGACAAGCAATTTTGGATCCCTTTTCATTCTTTGTCCTTGAAATTATAATTGCGTCACATTGATTTCTGTCACGTGCAGGTGCTCTGACATTACATCAACAGACTTTGAAGGGCATAAGGACACAGTTAAAAGTCCATCACAGCGGGGATTGACAGAAATGACCTCAGTCTCACCTTCCCTGTCCCTGCACTCGCACATAAACCTGCTGTCCAGTTTGTGTGTGCACAGACATGAAAATGTCCCCCTACTAAACATAAAGTCACCATTCTGTTTGATGGCAGAATGAATTAAGTGAGCTTAACAGGTGGCCATTGCCGCTAGGCTCAAACATGAGTTAGCGCTGTTAGATGTGACCACTTCCAAAGCACCCCAGTCCAAAATGTCAAAGCTTGACAAAGACAATTTTAAACCCAGCTTGGATACTAAAGCCTCTGGGTAAAAAATGCTCGTCTCTAATGACGCTGAATCCTCTTCCTAGGAGCAAATGCCAGGCTCTAATTAATTTCCTCGTTTCACCGGTGAGCTACTTGTGTTTTGTTATGGTTAAGATATTAGAAACTGTAAATAACCAATAATTTCTGTCTGGCTGCCTTTTATATCAGGATCCAAATCCACAGCGATGGAGTGTCTGGAAGCAATGGCGTGTGGGCTTTACTCTGAAGTCTTTGCAGTCGTAGTTTCATTGATAAACAGGTTAGTAATGGAGGTCAGCGGACATATTTGGTTGCACTAACCTATTTCTATGTACAGTTCCAGCAGAATTGAAGTGCAAGAAGCCTTAAAATAATGAAACAACCACCCAAGAGAAGTAGAATAATCAGAAATTTTGATTTAAGTCACACTTATTCAGTGAGACAAGAGCCACGTTGTTTAGAAGAAAATCCCTGTTGTCATAATTGGTTGGTAATGTGTCATAAAAAAGTAATCGTAAAATATACTTTTATTATTATAATGCATTGGGGCTGAAACCATTTATCGGATTAATCGATTATTGAAATTATCGTCAACTAGTTTAGTAATCAATTCATCGTTAACTGGACTGGAGTATAGAGACAACCCAGCTAAAGCAGTAATTATATTAAAATTGTAAAACAATATGCAAAGATTTTGCATGTAAGATCATTTTTTTTTTTTTCTTCTGTCAATATGTGCAATCCAGAACTCCTCAAGTGTAACCATTTTAGTTTCACCAGCTTTAATTTAGTAAAAAAATCTTTGGTTGTTTATTATTTGATTATTCGAAAAAATAATCTACATATTAATCGTTTTACTAAATAATCATTAGTTGCAGCCCTAAAATATTATTACTATTATACATGTATTTTAATTTGAAAGATGACCTTCTATTTCTCAGGAGTATAAATATGATGCGATCCACCATTTATTTTAGCCTCCGGAAATAGGCTAGATAAGGAACCAGAATTGTATAGCAAATATGCACAGTGAGCAAAATAGTTAAGAAAACTCAGCTACAGTCGGGGTCAACAGTGTTCCACAAAAAGTGTTAGATGCCACAAGTTGGGGATGATCATCTTCATGATCTTAGTATGAGCCTAGTCAAATTTTGTACTTAAATCTGCCAGTGTATCAAAATTAGAACAATTATTCAAAGAAAAGTGGGCTAAAATTGCTTCATCATTTGAATCCTTTAAGTATAAAAAAATAAGTATTAATTATTACATCTTCAGTGTGTTTATTTTCTACTCTTCTGTAATTGAAGGTTTGGCCATATATAGTTTTATTTGAAGCTAAGGGAAGTAAAGTGAATTATCTAAATCAAGCAAACTTTAGTTTTGTACAGAACATCATATCATTTTAACATGGTGAAAAGATTAAGTGCATTGCAGAGCATAATAAAGGAAAAACTGTTGAACTGCAAACTGAAATGGTGTTTAATGGTTTAATTAGTACAATCAAAGGTTGCTGTAAATAAACTTCTTTTCACATTGATTAAAAAGAACCTCAGCATTAAAGATCAGTTCTGCCATTCAAGGTTTCGTAGAGTCAATATAATCAATAAAGGTTATGTTTACTGTACATGTGTATGTTTATATGTATTTTCCCCCTGTGTGTTTAAGGGCCTTGAAATCCAGCCAGCACTCCATGTGCTCTCTGCTCATTGTGGACACACCGGGCTTTCAAAACCCGAGGCTTGCTAAACGCGAGAGCGGCGCAACCTTTGAAGACTTGTGCCACAACTACACTCAAGAACGCTTGCAGAGCCTCTTCTACCAGCGCACCTTTGTTCAGGAGCTGGAACGATACAAAGAGGTAGAGACGTGAGGGATAATGTGCTGTGCATATATACATCCTCAGTCTCCTTTCTTGTCTTTCCCCCCCCCCACCCCAGCCCACCTTGTCTAACACCGTTTCCCCGATATATATCAGCTCCCATAGTGAATGTGTTCACACTTCAGAAATGCTAGCCGTCCCACCTGTCACAAGCTGTGACAACCCGAAGTGGTTCATGTGTTAGACCTTCTCATTAGCGATGGCAGTGTTCACCTCTTCTGCTGAGATCAAAGTAAAGTCACTCACAGCTGCCTATGAGAGACACGCCCAGCTGCACAGCCGTGGCGTTTTCTTCCTGATGAAAGAACCATTCTTCTTCTGTCCTTCTCAGAGCTCATTCTAGCAGAACCGTACCATTATTACTGGCCACACTCATCTTCAAGGATTTATTAAAGGACAAAATGCTGGAGATTTACTTTATGCCTTACACATATATTCATCTTTTCAAGCTGTTGCACTAACCTGAAAATAATTGTCCTCCGTTGTCAAGATAGTGAAGCTAACCAGGAATCCTGATAACGTTACTTTAGATGCAGTGAGCACGGATCTTGGGACTTTCAGCCTGTTTTGCCACCCACGTCATTTGCCTGGTAGAATAGGGATTTCAGCTGAATTAATTATTGCATGGCAATGCGTTGCTGCCAGTACAACCTGAGAATATATGGAGCTGTGAACCTGTCATCGTAAACTGGGTCAGACTCATTTAAGTCAGCAGTGAGTGTTAAAAACGAGGGTGACGGGCAGGTTAAAGCGTAAAACAGTCGTGTGCTTGGTAATTATTGCTGAAATGCAATAGAGCTGAAGCTGTTGGGAGGAACTTTGTTTCCTCAAATGTCTGTTTCATGCTCACATTTAGGCCGTACCAAAGCATCTGTCACAGACACCATATTGAACATTTCCATCCGTTTTTATAGCCCTCTCAGCAGCAGCTATGGTATTTTATTTAATTAATTTCCTCTTTATCTTACATTTCCGTTTACCTTTAGGAAAAATACTTGAATGAAATGCAATATATTATCTTGGTGTAGATTTTAGTTACATAGCATGTAAAATTCCCATTTTATAATTTTAGCAGCTAATCATTTTTAGAACAATTGTGCCTTTCAGCACCTTTCCAAGTTACTTTGGCTATAAAAGAAAATAAGCAATATAATTTTGTTCATGAATAACCTTTAACTGCAACAGATTATTTTGTCCTGGAGGCTGAAGCTAAACGCTAGTTTGATAGAGCCAAGAATAAATTACATTTTAACCATTTCAAAAATCTCTTCAATCTTAGAAACGTCACGGCAGTTCATGGCAATGATATTTTACTGACCTTTAAATCGTTATGTTTGCGTCGGTTGGTTACTTCTGGAAAAACCTGTGATTACTAATGCAGGAAATTGAGGTTGTCCACCAGGAATGATCTTCCTGTTTGAACCCTGTACTGAGAAAACATCATGTAAAGCCTTCCCCTTCAGACTGTTTCATATAAAGTGAAGCACTTTTAAAGGTTTTAAATAAACATATACTCACATTTTGAATCTGGACTCAATACATTTCTTTATCATCCTGTTCTTTCTTGGTTAGCTTCAGAATCTGGATTTATACTAAGCAAGAAAAATGTTACCTCTCATATTTTCTGATTGGACATTTATGATTTCTGTACTATTGTTACAGTTACTATTATAAAACAGTGCAGTTAAAGTATCTGCGGAGTCATAGTAACATCAGCAGACCTGAACATGCTCCTTGCAGCTAATTTTAGGCCATCCTTATCTTCATCTGAAGCATTTGACCATTAGATGATCAGATCACAAAGCAGAAGATTTTTTTTTACAGTGATGTTTGGTGATTTTAAAAATCAAAATAATGGTACGTTCTTATTAAAATCTTCCCCCCTAATTAGTTTCAGTTATCCTTTTGGATCCATTCATTGCATCATAGAGAAGGATTAAAATCACGTTCTGACCAGATTCAGAACTTATTAATCGGCTTCACAAACATTCATTGATTTATTCAATTGAACGTTTCACACTCTAGAATCAAGTCATTTTAATTATTTAGAGTTTATTTGATGCCACAGTACAGAATCCGGAACTTCAAATAGATTCTGCTCTTGGGTGGACTATTTGGATGGAAAGCTTTAGTGTTTAGCAACAAAAAATGTTAATCTAAATAAGTAATTTTTTCTTAAAATAAGTGCATTTTTTTCGTAACATAAGAAGTTAATTGAGAAACTTTGCCAATGGAACAAGACAATTTATAAATAAAATAAGAAAAAATAATTGCATTGTCTTATTTCAAGTGCATATTATTTAATTATCTTATTTTAAGAGTAAAAATGATAATTCCATTGGCAAATTATGTTATTTACCTACTCAAATTGAGGCTAAATACACCTAATTTAAGAAATTTTCACCTTTTTTCTAGATTGTTTTTTAAGTGTTCCTGAGGCTTTATCCTACAACTACTTTGAATTTTTTGAATAACAAAACCAGCCTCCCTGTCCCTAATAATCAGTAAAAATAGCTCTTTTTCCTGTTAGCTTATGAATCAGAGCCTTAACCAAACAGACACCAAGAAAAAAAAGCTGTTTCTTCATGATCTATTTGTAGAAAAGAAATATTTTCCAGATTAGTTTGGTTCATTTCTGCTCATAGAGAGGTTCTACCCATGTTATTAGGCTGACCTTTGTTTGAACCTTCTACAAGACTTGAAGTATTAAAAAAATAACTTGGACATGTTTAAAAAGAGGAAACCCATTTATCTTCTCCTTAGATCATGTGTTTTTGGGACGTTTAGCTGCAGTATTATTGAGTCTTTGTTTACTCATCTGTCTTCCTGCAGGAAAACATTGAACTCGCCTTAGAAGACACTGAACCCAGCACTTCCCTTTCAGTGGCGGTGATAGACCAAACCTCAAGCCATGCAATTGTAAGTAAAGAGACAGTTTTTTTTCCTTTGCACTGCACTTCCAGTTTCCATAGCACTTCTCTTTTTCTTGTTTTTTTTAAATGCATAATTCTGATAAAAGCCTAACAGCTTGGTTTTGAATCCTTTTGAAAACAGGTTTTTCTTATGATATTCACCAGATGCCCTTCTTAAATCAAAAGTAAATCTATGTTTAAAAAAAAATAATTTCTCAATTGTATACACTACCGGTTGGGAGAGGTTAGGGAAGAGGCAATAGGAGCGAGAAAAAGAAAGGTTAGAGAATTGACTTCAAGAAAGGAAAATCGATGTTTGGCCTCTGCAGCCTGTGATCTGCACCATGGAAACAGAAATGGCAGAGTTTAAAGAACCGTGGGTCAGGTTGCTATAACTCCAGCATGTTTTGTTGGAGTGCTTTGCTTTTTAAAATGGGTCCCTGCTCTGATTTAAGCATCATCAGAAGCTGTGAGCTACAGCACATCACACCAAAAGGAAAAAAAAAAAAAGGAAATGGTAACTTTAAAGACATTTTGAAAGTCTGATTTTTAAAACTCTGCTCTAAAGATCCGGTGCTTTGAATAAAAGAAATTTTGATCAAAGGTTTTTTTCCTCATCATAGCTGTATTTTATCCTGTCATAGCTCAAATGTCTGTTATCACTGCCTTAATGTTCAACTCATTGGCAGTTTCATGGCTTGTCATATGTCTCCCTCAAACTGACACACTGTCTGTGTATTTGCAAGCAGTATAGTGTGCCCAGATGATAACGCTGTATTTATTGTAGCCTCCTGACAGACACTAAAGCACTTTTTTGGTTCTGTTGGCTTACCTCTAGGTTTCTAGGGTGGCTACAGGAATTAACCACATCCACTATCCTAGATACCTGTTATGGATTGCTACTTTCTATTAAATTTCTTTTTTTTTTTTTTGGATTATCTTGCTCATTTATTTATGCTTCATTCTAGGGCTGAAACAATTCATCAGATTAGCCGTGATTAACCAATTATTGAAATAATCATCAACTAATTTAGTGATTGATTAATCGGTAACTGGAGACTCTGAAACATGACTTTAGCTGACAGAGTGACCCTATTAGTACAGTAATGATTCCAAAAGTGCAAAATAGAATATGTAAACTTTTTGCATTTAAGATGGAAAAACTTTTTCATCTGTCAATATGCTCTATCCAGAACTCCTCAAGTGGAAACGTTTTAGTTCCACCTGGTTTCATTTCGTAAAAAGATTCTTCTTTAAGGAACCTTTCGCCATCCGATTATTAATTGATTTATCTAAAAAATTATTGACAGATTAATCGATTTGCAAAATAATCGTTAGTTGCAGCCCTACTCCATTTGAGTTTTTTTTAGGCTTTAACAAAATCCACAGTCTAAAACTGATCTTTAATGACTCCAGGAAGGAGTTGTATAAAGAAAATGATGCATGAAAATGATCCTTCTCACCTCTTAAATATCCCTAAATAAACTCCAGGGTGTGAAACTACAAGTAAGTCCACCTGTGTGTAGGTTAAGCTTTTAATATCTACAGCTGTTGTTTGGAGGCCTAGGAGGGTTGGTAGAGAACATTAGTGAACAACTGACACCATGAAGACCATGAAATACAACAGAAAGCTCAGGTGTTCAGGAGTTTAATGCACAGTCAGGTTATGGATAACGAAATACAATAGCAGCATCAAAATCTGGGGAAGCTTAATCCAAGAGACAAATTAACTGATGAGATTATGTAGTAGAATAAAAGAGTCCAAATCAGGGTCTGGTGTGAGATTCATGTTCCTTTGAAATGCTTGCCCTGATGCTGCGAAGATAACAAAAGTTCTGTACTGAAATGTGTTTAGCTGATATAGAGAGACCACTCAAGATTTGCCAGTGCAGTGAAAGGTTATGCTATAAAATCGTAAATAAGTTGAGCTGAATACAAATGCATGTAATAAAAGATTATAGTATTGTGTCATTTTTCATTCCACTTCACAGTTAATTGCCTTCTACTCTGTGTGGCCTATGATATGAAGTCGCAGTAAAATACAATGAAGTTTAGTTTGTAACGCTACAGAGTTTCAAAGTTCAAGGGTTTGAAGCAACTTTGTAAGGCAGAGTGCATAAGGTAAAATATGCTAAATCTGCATGATCTTTCCTTGGATTACCCATAAAGAGAGCTTCCACATTCTGTTCAAAGCGCTGCCACTGCAGGTCTTTTCTCCCAACTCTCTGCTAGTGGTAAATATATTCCTAATTGTATTCATTTTAATCCTCGTTTACTCTGTTTTTATGAGATACATTTACATTTTTAATATAAAAAGCTGAATGGATGATGCTATTATTGCAGCTGCAGCTGAAGGACACGGACTGTGAATGGGTTTCAGAAATTTTAATTTTCACTGCTGATAATATTATCTGGTTTTTCACCACCAGCTCAGCCTGGGAAAAAAAATACTGCAAAGTACGTTTGCTTATGTTTAAGAACTTGACTGCAGAGGTCAGCAACCAGCTCTGAGAAAATCATATATATTTTCTTTTAGTTCCCATGAGGGAGATGAATGATAAAGGCTTAAAGAAATGCTTGATTCATCCATGCATTCCCATTAAACGGCTAAAAGAAGCTGGAACGTCCTTGTGGCAAGGTTGTCTTTACTCGTGTAATGAAAGAGTTTTTTTTTTATAGACGTACATTGTAGAAGTGAAGAAGGTCAAAGAAAAATAATGAAAATAAAGAAGTGAAGGGGAAATTGCATTATCCAACTACTGCAGGATGATTTTAAAGTGTATGTGTGAATACTTTGCCTTGTAATAGGTGCGTACAGTTCGAACAGACGAGGCACGGGGTCTTCTGTGGCTGATGGAGGAAGAGGCGCTGCAGCCAGGAGGATCACCTGAAACACTTTTAGGACGTCTCTTCAGCTACTATGGACCAGCTGAGGGAGAGAGTAAAGGTTGGGACAAAATACCAACAGCTTGCATACAATTTCCTGTTTTGGAGCCAATGATGCCAAAGAAAATTATGCAAATATTTACTTTTTAGCAAATATAGACACAATATAACCTTTTGTATGTAGGAAAGCTGGCTGTGGAAAGTATCTTATCCTGTTTTATAAAACAAAAAAAAAATAGATTAAGCCTATTAAGGAAAAGAAGGAAAATAATTTAAAACATAGTTTAATTGATGTTCTTTTAGAACAATATTTGAAGGCCTGTGGAGTTACCAGAGGTTATCCTGTTCTCCCCAAATCAGAAGAGCATTAACCATAACTAACATGAGATTTGAAAGGACACTCATTTACTTTTTTGTATAGATTATAGATGGAACAAAATTTGATCAGCAAGAAAAAAAAAAGAAGAGAAATCTTGTTGGTAAATGTATTTCTCTGTAACTCTACTTGAGATAAAGGGTTTAGAGTGTCATGCCAAATGTAATGCCAAATTGTTGTTTAGTTACTCTAAACAACAATTTACAACACTCACAAAGGGAACATTTGTTTATTTTTAAATACATTTTTCAAAGCATTTTAAAAAGAGGTACAAGTTGTAGGGGAAGTGACACATTTACAGAATATTTTTTTTTATTTAATGCTGAAAATTACAGTAGTAGGTGAAATAGCCAAAGGAATGTTCTTAGCTTATGAAAACCAAACTTCAAATAAAAAAAAAATCAATCCAAAAAGATATTCAAGAGTAAAAAAGTATGATTGGAATGATTGCTCAAATACTGATTAATCCCTAAACATATTATCTAGCTTATTTTTTTCAAGAAAAGATTTTATCGTACAAAAAATAAGCAAAATTCGCAAAATAAAAAAAAAAATCTAAATAATGCAACATGACTAACCTAGTTACAAATTAAATACATTTAAAATATTTGTTTTATTTTTATATTTAGCTTTTAAACTTAATACGTACATTCTGTTAAATTTTTTTCTGCATAGAGTAGCCAAAAATTAACTAATCTTACTTGGTTAGAAGTTACCAGCTCTGCTCACAGAGCATAGAAACGCAGCAAATCTAAACATTATCTCTAGATTCCAGTTTTAACTTCAGAAATAAACGGATGACCAACAACCGTTATATTTTAAAATTGTTTTCATAAATATTTTCTCCTCTTTAGTAGTTTCCTGTGTAAAACAACCATCACTGTGCTTGAATATATTTTTTAGCTTTTTGTGGCCAATATGTCTCTGTAAAGCATGATTTGGTCATATTTAACTTTAACATGTTACCTAAGTTCATAGAAACAATATCAAGCATTTTGTATTATCTCATTAAGTTTAAAAATAAACCCCTTGAGGGTCCTTGTTATAAGAAAGTTAAACTTGTTAACTGTGATAAATGCATGTTTCTCAGTTATTCTGAGTTGGTTATAGATCTCAGTACTAATTATACTTTAAAACAGTAATTAATATATTTACCCATGTTATAAAAATGTATTCACAATGAAAATATTTTTAGATAATGATGATTAATGACTACCAGTCTTTGCAGATCATAATGAACATTCTGAATGAGCAATAAATAATAATTATTTTAATGAACCAGTAAATGTGGATATTTAAATCAGGTATGGAAGTTTGAATTAACCACTGTAAATATCAACAACTTCAATTTATACTTTGAAGTGGTCGCCATTAATCATTAACAAAACCCCTAGAAATTTCTTTGTATAGTTTTAGCTAAAAAAAAAAAAAAAAAAAGTTCACTTTTTAAGAGAAAAGATGGCTAATAAAAATTAACCACAGAAAACAACCCTTTATACAGCTAAAAATTATGAAACAATTTATTTCTAGTTTAAAACATTTATTCAGTTTAATAATACTACTACTGCACAAGGGGAGGGAGGAAAGGGGTACCCAGCTAACAGGATGGTACAGGAGCTAACAGGAAATAGGACAGCCATGTTTAACCAACCCGCATGAAGCTTCAAAGAGGACGAGAAAGATGTCCCAGCTCAGACAAAAGGCTAACAAAGCTAACAGGAAGCCTATTTTAATCAGCTGATGGGCAAAAGAAAAGAAAGAGAGAAGGAAAAAAGGGGGGAGAAGGATTAAAAAAAAGAACAGGAAATGGTTCAAATTGTCTGGCTTTCGGCTCAGTCGCTCACAGAACCAAACAACAGCAGATTGTCATCACACTAAAATCACACAGTGAAACATCCAAGAGAAGTTGCTCCTGGAAATGTGGCTGGGAAAACTCAAGGAAAATCTTTGGTTGCACTTTAGAGGAAGGTTGCACACTTTGTACAGGAGATGAAGGGAGCAGGTCGACTGCTACCATTATGCCATCTGTGGCTTTTATGGTGGTGAGATGGTATTGCTTTTTGCCTGCTCAGTCTACGGCAGAGGATAGAGCTTCTTGGTCCGGTCGTTTTAAGTGGCCATATCAGATACATCACTATTAATATATCACCAGATTCTGCTGTTGATTCATGCATGCTGATATAGGAATGTATCTTTAAGTTGCAGGTCAGTGGCTCTTGAAGCTACTGGTAAAGTTGGACTGAAGAGTTCACTCTAATATATGATAAATGGGTTACAATGATTTGTTGGCAACGTACAACAGTTTGGTGCCAGAGAATGCATAATTTCCCTTAGTCATTAGTTTCTAGTCCAAGTGGTCCAGATCAGGGACATTTATTGCTTCCACATTAAAGGCAACATGGGGAGGTGAGGATATGAAATTCACAGCACAAACTAAAATCCTGATACCATCAGCTATTCCCTGATTTATTAGTTTCTAAAATGATTTCTGTATTTACACAATGAGAATTTCATGGAACAGTATGTTCTGTTATCGGCTGCTGTCCAGCACTGAGCTGGCTCCAGAGCAAGCCTTGTAAAATTGCCCCCTTGAATCACATAAAATGGGACCAGACTGTCTGTGATTATGCATGTATTAGTAATTTCTGTGTAGGTTGGCAACAGATGGCACATAGCAGAGTAATCAAGAAGTGATGAATCTGGCTGTTATAATAAACTCATCATGCAGACGCTGAAAGTATTGCTGTGGAGTCCTTAAACATTAAGCCCCCCCCCCGTTACCTTTTCTTGTGTGTCTTGGGCTAACACTTGCTTTTACACTGTCATCAGGTCACACATTTCTTCTGAGGAGTGAGAAGGAGAATCACTTCCTGCTGGGTCACAGTCATGGAACTGACTGGGTGGAGTATGATGCCCGTGAATGGTTGAACTATGCCAAGCAGAACCCTGCCTCTACCAATGCAATAAGCCTTCTGCAGGAATCCCAAAAGTAAGCGTTACTCCATCAGGCAGACACTATTGGTAATTAATGTAAATGTTAATGCAATATTATTTCTGTGGATGATTTAAAAAAAAAAATGTCCCTCCCACAGGAAGATAATCAGCTCCTTGTTCACGAGCCGGGCAGGTGGTGCTGTGGTGCTGTCCGGGTCTGTTGCCGGTCTTGAGGGCGTTTCCAACATGTCTCTACGCAGGGCATCCAGCATGAGGAAGACTTTCAGTACAGGAGTTGCTGCAATAAAGAAGAAGTCCTTGTGTATCCAAATAAAGCTCCAAGTGGTGAGAGAACCAATAATCCACTCAGAAATGTTTTTCTCCAGTACTAACTCTCTTTTAACGCCAAGCCAGTGGGCTTAAGGTGTATAAAGGGATGAAATACTCCACATTTGTAACCTTGTTTAGGATTTATTTTGGAATCTAGTTTGGGCCTTAGAGCGTTTGTAAATAGCAAAATGCAGTTTAAAAGAAAAGTGTTGAGATGAAGGCCAGGAGTTGAGCTGCAGCTAGAGAAAATTATATATTGGCTGTTTTTATAGACTTGGGCTCTACAGCTGCTTTAACATCCAACCCCTCAAGCCAGAGGACTTAATCTCTATTAGATCTATATTTTTAGACAATGTACTACAGAGAAATGTATGTTTAGAAGCATGCATAGGGTCTACATGAACACATCTGTAATCAGTTGAAGGTTTTAGGTGTTGGATGTTGAATTGAATGGTTATTTTAGTTTAAATTAATTCAGTTTATGTTTAAGGTGGTTCAGTTCAGTTCAGTTTTTACAACAATGTTGAAATAACATGTTTATGGTTCTGTTCCTTTTTTCATAAGATTTTGTACCTATACAATATTTGTCCCACTTTAACCAAGAACTTGCAAGTCAAGTTTTCTTTTAGTAATGAGACAGCAGATCAATCTGAACGCATAACTCCTAAGGTAAAATATGGGGGTGGAAGCGTGTGCAGTGGAGATGCTTTCAATTAAACAAGGACAAAGACAGCTGTCAGAGTTGATGGGAAGCAAAGAGCATCTAAATACGGAGCTGTTACCCGAGTCTGAGGCAGAACTTCACCTTCCAGCAGTGCATAGACTATAAACTAGCTCTAGGCAAATAATTGCATTTGCAATATAACCGTGATTTAACAAAGTGCAATTTCGAATCACAGACACACTTAATTTTGGTAACATCACATTAAAGAAACCTACTTTTTCACCCCAGCTCTTAAGGTGAGAGTAAAACACTTAAAGTGGGCATGCTGACAAATAGAGGGGAAAATAGAGTTGCAGGTAGCATGCAAATGCATGCATGCGAGTAGAAGTAAGCACTTCAATACAACCGCAACAGAAAAGAACCAGACTCTGGACAAGCAAACTTTCAAGGTGATTTATCTACATTTTTGTAGTTGGTTCAATATCGAAAATATTGAAATTTAGATTTTTGGTGAAATTAGGCAGCCCTCCTATAAACAGACATCTCTAATATTTGTTTTGGTCAATGATTATGTTTAAAAGGCCTAGTCAAAGGCCTGGCCTAAAGCCAATTGAGAATCAGTGGCTAGACTTTAACATTTCACGCCATGAATGCTCTTTATCCAATCTAAGCTTGAGCTAATTTGCATAAGCAAAAATGCTGGAAATACCAAATCTTGTCAAGTGTTAGAAACATAGTCCAAACTTTATTGTTTGCAAAGTATTAGGCTTCAGAAATGTTTTTTTTTTTTTTTTTTTAACAAAAACTTGGGAATTTTGTGGTCGTAATATGATAAAATACAAAAACAATAACAACCATGTGCTATGTATGCTATTTCACTGCATATTAAATTAATGTATGTTAGTGTATTAGTTGTTGAATGTTATCAATAGGAGTTCCTCTTCCTGCCCTGTCTTCTACAGGATGCCCTTCTTGACATATTGCGGAGGTCCAGGATTCACTTTGTTCACTGCATAATGCCCAAAGCAGATGCTCTAAGGGCTCTTAGTGGATCTCTGTTCAAAGGAGGGGACTCTGAGGCTCAAGGGGAGACCGGAGATCCTGGCTTAATGCAGCTAGATGTGGCCCTGCTTCGTGCTCAGATACGTGGATCCAAGCTGCTTGATGCCCTACGGATCTACAGGCAAGGTGAAGAAGCTGCTTAAATCCTATCCACTGTGAGAGGCAGTGGAATCTAGGCCTCCTTACCCTTCTGCATTGATGAGGGAAAAAAAGGAACTGAGTTTTTTTTTCTTCCTGTCAGAAGGTCATCTCTGAATGATCACAGTACTCAACAAATATTTGCAGTGCATAATGTTATCCAACACTGACTTCTTACAGGTTACCCTGATCACCTGGTATTTTCTGAGTTCCGACGGCGCTTTGATGTGCTGGCCCCACACCTCACCAAGAAGCACGGCAGGAATTACATCGTAAAGGATGAGAAACGAGTAAGTCGCAGCAAAAGAAGGGCAGTGGGTGGGTGTCTGAAATGTGCAGCTCTGCTGGTGGCCAAGCCTGCTGAAGATTGATGTTGTGTAGAGACGATTTCATTACTTCTACCCCCTGATTTGTCAGCATCCAGTAGTCACAGAAATGGGCGTTCATCAGAGCCGTAGCAAGAACCCAATCAACTTAACCTCATCGGCATCTCGCTGGTGAAAGAGGGGAGATTAAAATTGTTGCTTGGAGAGTGTTTTATTGCAGTCAACGCTAGAAAAATTCTGCAAGATGCGACTGTAATACTAAGGGTTTCCCGAGAGGCCTTTTTTTTCTGTATATTTACCCTGTAACAGTTTTCTTCTGCTTATGCTCCTCACATAAATATTTCAGCTCATTGGACTAATTCTGATTCCAGACAAACATAACCAGAGTACATCCAAAATGCACATTTTAAGTGATTGAATTTACCATTGGAAGAAAGGTTCTTCAATCAATGTAGCCATGTGTGAAAAAATCCAAGCCCCATCGCTCATATAACTGCTGTTGTCGAACTTAACAGCAGCAACTGCCGTAAGGTGTTTGCAACAACTCTCAATGAGCCTTTCATATTTATTTTAAAGGATTTTGGTCCATTCTTTGCACTATGGATTTAATTCAAAAACATTTGAAAGTTCTAAGCATCAAATGCATGTTTTGTATCACACCTCAGCATCTCCATTGATTTAGGGTCTAGATTTTATTTTGCTGCTTTAACCTATTCAGAGGAGGGCTTGCTAATTTGCTTTTTCTTTTTTGCTCAATCACCTAAATATGGTTTAGGGTAAGGTCTAGGGCTGAAACAATTAATTGGAATAATTGAATTTAAATAATCCTCAACTAATTTCGTAATCGATTAATAACTGGATTATAACTGGATTATCTCCATCATGCCTTTAGTTTACAAAGGAACCCACGCAGAGCAGTAATTACCCCAAAATTGTAAAAAAATATAAACATTTTTTAATTTAAGATAAAAAAATAAACAAAGATCCAGAACTCCAGAAGTGAAAAAGTTTTAGTTTCACTTGGTTGAATTTAGTAAAAAGTCGTCTTAAAGGAACCTTTGGCTATGTGATTATTAATCAATTGATCGTAAAAATAATCCACAGATTACTCGATTAGCAGCCCTAGTAAGGTCATGACCTGATGGTCTAGGCTTTTATGATCGGGTAAAATCTAAGGTTCCATTAATTACAGCATTTCTTATAGAGGTCCTAAATTGTAGGTAACCCCAAGAATTAATGATACCACAACCATGTTAGACTTTTATGTCCTGAAATGTTGTTTTAGCAGTGTTGATCAACACCTTCCACAGACATCCATTTTCTCTCATCATTTTATTGTGTTTTTGCAAAATTATCATAACGATAATGGTAAATCTTAATGACCTATTTGGTCTTTTAACAGCTGGGGTTTTGTTCTTCTCACTCATGGAAAGGTTTACAGCTGTCTCTGCCTACTTTATTTGGTTCAATGTGTCTAACCATGTGAGCCCTTTCTCTGATAGATATCAATGGCTTCCTTTCTCATCTATTCTTTATTTTCCTTAGCTTGAGGGTTGACGTGTTTAGATCTTTTTTTCCAACTTCTTGTTGCCAAACAAGTTATGTTAAACTAATTTCCTGATTCTATAGGTCATAATAATCACCGTTGTTGTGGCTAATGGAACTAGAACATGTGGTTAATCCCAGGTATTGCATGTTTTAAAGGCGGCGGGGTGGGGATGTGTGGGGGGTGGCGGGGGTGCAGGTGGGGGGCTTGTTGAATGGGGGGATAGACTAAATAAAGTTTGTTTAGAAAGCTACTTATTTTCTTTAGGAGATAAAAATAATTGTTTGGAAAATAATGTCTTTAAAGCTATTTTTGTCTAATTTTTTTTGACAATCTTAAACATTTGTCACAAAGATGAACAAAAGTAAAAAATAAAAGTAAAAGTGAATCTAGCTTTTCAAATAAATTAGGTTGTTTTACAGACGGAATAATGAAAGAAAGCTCCAACAACAAGAGTTGGGGTAGAAGGCTTCTGTTTTTCTCTGTGTTTTTGAGCGAGGGGCGAGTTTCTGTGGAAACACTGGTGAACAAAGGCCCCTTAGTACTCACAGCAAACCTCTCCTGGTGTAATCTAGATGTAGTCTTTCAGGCAGCAGGCTGAAGCACAGAGTGAAAAAGCAACAATACAACTTCAGTACACATGAGAAAGTAGACTGACAGGGCCTAGAGAGACTCTGAGACTGGGTTCATGGTGTGCTTGTGTGTCGGAGCTCTGTGCTCAAAGTCGCAGTGGGGCTAAGAATTACAGGGGGGGTCATGGTGAGTAAGCCAGGAGCAGGTGGACTCAGAGGGATGGGTTGTAATTGGTTTCTGAAGGTTCTAAGAAGCCAAACTTTTTCCCATGCTCGCTGACTTTATTTTTTGAGCTGAGAAAGCGGACTTTAACTACTCATTTATAAGGTTAGGCCTTCTGTCGATCCCTGAAATGTAGCAGTATCTGTGATTAGACCTGCTGCATCCGAACATGGAGACATTGATGTTTCTGTTCATGTATGTCTTTACCTAGGCTGTGGAGGAGCTGTTGGAGTCCCTGGATCTGGAGAAGAGCAGCTACCACATGGGTCTGAGTAGGGTGAGTAAGGAAACGAACCGCTTTAATGTTACCAAGCAAACCTTTGCTTTGAATCACTGCCAGTTTCTTTCCTCTTTAAACCCTAACAACAAAGCTGCAGCACAGATTTTTTTTTGTGTGTGTGTGAATGACACTTGCTTTCTTGGGAAATGTGTCTTTCATTACACCTGTCCCTCTTTGAGGTTTGTTTGCCGTTCTTTTTATGGAGTGCTGCCAAGCCCTGTCCCTTCATCTCACCTTTTCTGTCAGTAGCTACCCAAGAGACTCTTCTTCACTCGCTGGTGGCAGGAAACTAATTCTCCCCTTTGTTTCTGGACATTAGCGCAAATGCTTCGTACTGTTTTTGCACCATGACCCTAGTACAGGAACTCCCAGTACATTGCTTAGAAACTGACGTCTAATCCTATCAGCTGAAAAACAGCAATCGGCTAAGACTGAAATCAAAAGGAACAATGACATAAAAATAAATGGACCCTTCTTTTAAAGCACATAAGAGGGGTAGGGTTTGGAGGCAGTCTTGCATTGGGCACAACAGTGTGGAAAAAAAAAAGCTCAGTTGGCCATTCACAAAGCATTTCATTGGCGTCATAGCAACCCGTCTCACATGCATGCCAATTATGGCAGCCCCTAACAACCTTCCAGCAGTGGATTCAAAGCTCTGCTCAGGATAAAATCTGCCATCAGAGATAGCCATGTGTAGACGAACAGCTTAACCACCCGCATTTCACAAACTCCTGCATGCATCTAATGATGAATGGTAAATCTCTGCTCAAACCCTTGAAGCAAATTGAGACGTAACGTCCTTTGATGTACTCAAAAACCTCACTCCTCCATAAATATTTTCAGTTTTCTATTAAAACCGCTCAGTTGTTGCATTTAACAGACCACACACTGATTTGATCTGTAAAGCAATTGGACATATGTAGAGTGCTTAAAGATAATAAGTTGGCTGCTTTTTAGCCATAATATCTTTAATGCATTTGCAATATTTCATCCTTCAAAGTGTAGAGGAGCTTAGGATGCAGCCTGTCTGTTTACCTGCATTTTACCTTTGGCCTAGATTAGAAACAGGCTGGGCTGATTATCGAAGATAATAACTTAATCTCAGATTCATTACTTGGAGGAGGATTTATCACTTGGAAGTCTGTGGATTACACCTCTTTTTATTGATTCTTTAACTTGAGTGTGTATTTTTTTTTTTTTTCAACTTAAATTTGTTTTAACTTCGCTGCTGTGCTTCCTTCCTAATTTGTCTTGGTTAAACTTAGTCAGCATTAAGTTACTTCTCCATAATGGTTTCTCTGTGCTAATATGTCTGTTTTATTTATTTTTTGTCTTGCTCCAGCTGTTTTTTAGAGCTGGGATTTTGGCTAAGCTGGAGGAACAGCGGGATGAGCACACCAAGCGTAATCTCACCCTGTTCCAAGCTGCTTGTAGAGGTTACCTTGCACGGCAGGCTTTCAAGAAGAGAAAGGTAAGAATGGAATACCTTCTGATAGTTTGTTTATATACAAGAGGTTTGCAAGGCACCCTTGAAGAGAACTCATATTTATATACACATGTACAGAATTTATTTAGGTCCAAATTTATTTGTCAGCAGTACAATTCAAATGCAGACCTGACACCTGTGGAAATGTACGACTATCTACAATTTAAAACGGGAAGAACCGTGAGCAAAACAAAAGGCATGAGTGACCATCTGCTCTGAGTGGCTAGACACTGAGAAAACAGATGGTAGATCTGTAAAGGAGCATAGTGATCTGAAAATAATTCTAAGAGACAGAAAAGAGACACAGTTAAACACAAACATCCAGCTAGGATTATTTATATATATAAAAAAAACAACAAAAAAACAAACAAACAAGGGAAACAATAACCTTTTTAGCAATAGTTTTGCCATCGAAGGCAATACAGCTTAAATTGAACGTTTTGGTCCCAGTGGTACCTTTTATAATGGAGGGCTATGCAGCTTAAATTGAACGTTTTGGTCCTAGTGGTACCTTCTACAATGGAAAACTATAGCACAGCTTAAACTGAACGTTTTGGTACAGTGGTACCCTCTATAATGGAGGGCTATACAGCTTAAATTGAATGTTTTGGTCCCAGCGGTACCTTCTATAATGGAAAACTATAGTACAGCTTCAACTGAGGGTTTTGGTAGAGTGGTATCTTCTATAATGGACGGCTATATAGCCTAAATTGAATGTTTTGGTCCCAGCGGTACCTTCTATAATGGAAAACTATAGTACAGCTTCAACTGAGGGTTTTGGTAGAGTGGTATCTTCTATAATGGAGGGCTATATAGCCTAAATTGAACATTTTGATCCCAGGGGTACCTTCTATAATGGAAAACTATACAGCTTAAACCAAACCTTTTGGTCCCAGTGGTACCTTTTATAATAGAAAACTATACAGCTTAAGCTGAATGTTTTGGTCCTAGTGATACTTTCTATGAAGGAAAGCTATACAGCTTAAGCTGAACCTTTTGGTCCCAGTGGTACCTTTTTATAATAGAAAACTATACAGCTTAAGCTGAATGTTTTCTGTCCAGTGTTGGGCACGTTACTTTGAAAAAGTAATTAGTTATAGTTACTAGTTACTTCTCCCAAAAAGTAACTGAGTTACTGAGTTACTCCACAATAAAAGTAACTAGTTACTAGTAAAAGTAACTAGTGCGTTACTTTTGCGTTTCTCGCCCCGTAACCCTCACCACCCAGCCCCCACCTTCTCGCTGTGTGTTTCAAAAGCCAGCTGTGAGGAGATGCAGGGGAAACCGTATGTGATGGGGAAACGCAGCTCGACGTAACACCGGTATTTCCATGTGGAAAACGCTGTTTTGCTGCTGGAGTCATCCTCACTCTCCATCTCTCTGTGTGTGCTGTACGTTAACACCCGCCAGCGGAAACACCCACCTACCCAACTGACAGACGGAATCTCACTATACATCAGCCAATCTCATCCTCCCCTCTCTCATGACAAGGCGCGCACGAGTCCTATCATGAAAAAAGGTTTATTGTGCAACCTGAGTAACGCGCAGTAACGGGGTGTCGGCAATGGTAACTGCGTTATACCGTAAAAATTCAAAAAATATCCACTGGACTTGGTTTTCAAGATTTGAAGACGTTTCGCCACCTCTCCAGGAAGCTTTCTCAATTCAAATGTCTGGATCCGCAGTGAGTTTGAGTCTTATATAGACAACGCCTTGTATCGCTTGGAAACATGCAATGGTAACCGATGAATGGGTCGTTAGTTCCATCGTTAGCCTGTAATATCTGAACCTGTCTACGATTCTAGGGGTCGGTCGTTAAAGGGGGGATTGCCATTAAGGGGGGGGATTGTCTCCTGTAATACCTGAAACCTGTCTATGATTGTTAAGGGTTGGTCGTTAAGGAGGTATTGTTCACCGGCTGGGGCGGGTAGGTCCCTCGTTCCTCTGTGATGGGGTGGGGGGTTTGGTGATATCTGGAAGGGATCATGTCTATGATTGAATTGTATGTTTTTGGAAGCTGGAATCTGAGTCCACCACCTCTGTTTAAAGTTGGTTTTTCTCTCTTAACATAGATGGCTTCCTTCACGCCCCTCTCAAACCATGACTATGACCTGGATGACTGAGAACCTTCATCAGCTAACTGCGTTATAGTTACAGTCAAAGTAATTAGTTAGATTACTCGTTACTAAAACAAGGTAACGGCGTTAGTAACGCTGTTACTTTCAACGCCATTAGTCCCATCACTGTTTCTGTACCAGTGGTACCTTCTATAACGGAAAGCTATACAGCTTAAACTGAACCTTTTGCTCCCAGTGGTACCTTTTATAATAGAAAACTATACAGCTTAAGCTGAATGTTTTGGTCCCAGTGGTACCTTCTATAACGGAAAGCTATACAGCTTAAACTGAATCTTTTGGTTCCAGTGATACCTTCTGTAATGGAAAATTATACAGCTTAAACTGAATGTTTTGGTCCCAGTGGTACCTTCTATAATGGAAATAAAAGATAATTTAAGTCAATAAGATCAAATTTTAGGGTTAGTAGTAGTTTATACCATATACACTATATTGCCAAAAGTATTTGCTCACCTGCCTTGACTCACATATGAGCTTAAGTGACATCCCGTTCCTAATCCATAGGGTTCAATATGACGTCGGTCCACCCTTTGCAGCTAGAACAGCTTCAACTCTTCTGGGAAGGCTGTCCACAAGGTTTAGGAGTGTGTTTATGGGAATTTTTGACCATTCTTCCAGAAGCGCATTTGTGAGGTCGCACACTGATGTTGGACGAGAAGGCCTGGCTCTCAGTCTCCGCTCTAATTCATCCCAAAGGTGTTCTATCGGGTTGAGGTCAGGACTCTGTGCAGGCCAGTCAAGTTCATCCACACCAGACTCTGTCATCCATGTCTTTATGGACCTTGCTTTGTGCACTGGTGCACAGTCATGTTGGAAGAGGAAGGGGCCAGCTCCAAACTGTTCCCACAAAGTTGGGAGCATGGAATTGTCCAAAATGTCTTGGTATGCTGAAGCATTCAGAGTTCCTTTCACTGGAACTAAGGGGCCAAGCCCAGCTCCTGAAAAACAACCCCACACCATAATCCCCCCTCCACCAAACTTTACACTTGGCACAATGCAGTCAGACAAGTACCGTTCTCCTGGCAACCGCCAAACCCAGACCCGTCCATCAGATTGCCAGATGGAGAAGCGCGATTCGTCACTCCAGAGAAGGCGTCTCCACTGCTCTAGAGTCCAGTGGCGGCGTGCTTTACACCACCGCATCCGACGCTTTGCATTGCACTTGGTGATGTATGGCTTGGATGCAGCTGCTCGACCATGGAAACCCATTCCATGAAGCTCTCTGCGCACTGTTCTTGAGCTAAACTGAAGGCCACATGAAGTTTGGAGGTCTGTAGTGATTGACTCTGCAGAAAGTTGGCGACCTCTTCGCACTATGCGCGTCAGCATCCGCTGACCCCGCTCCGTCAGTTTACGTGGCCTACCACTTCGTGGCTGAGTTGCTGTCGTTCCCAAACACTTCCATTTTCTTATAATACAGCTGACAGTTGACTGTGGAATATTTAGGAGCGAGGAAATTTCACGACTGGATTTGTTGCACAGGTGGCATCCTATCACAGTTCCACGCTGGAATTCACTGAGCTCCTGAGAGCGACCCATTCTTTCACAAATGTTTGTAAAAACAGTCTGCATGCCTAGGTGCTTGAATTTATACACCTGTGGCCATGGAAGTGATTGGAACACCTGATTCCAATAATTTGGATGGGTGAGCAAATACTTTTGGCAATATAGTGTACCTGCTAATGGTTGAGTGCAGCTAGAAAGAACAGAAGCCTGGCATCAAGGAGCACTTTCTCTGGTAAATGCAATAAGCATTTCAGTTTCAAGAAATGTTTTAAATTTGTTATCAAAATCAAATGCATTGAAATTTTATTTCAGTAAATACAAATATCAAATTTATTTCTTGTTTTCAGTGAGATAAACATGAACTGGTTTACTTTTAAGCCAATCAAAAAAAATTTGCTGTGTAGAAAAGTGAATACATTAACATGGAGATTTTGTTGCACAGGCAAAATGTTTGATGAAGATGAAGAATGGTCTAGGGGGCTATTTTAAGGACCTGTTTGGTCTGGGTTTTATGGTAGATCCTACAGCTTATCTTCAAATATTCAGCTAATTATAAATAAGCGCTCTAAATCTTTTGCTCATAGCCTCAGCCTCTTTGTGATCCATCCAATCATCTTTCACAAGGAAGAGCCTTGGCCATTTTTATTGCATGCCCCCAAGAATGCACCCTTATCAGGCATGCTGCTGACTCACATAGCCTTCTGCTCCACCCCACTTCCATTTCTCGGTTGGCATGTGCGGCTCCATCTCTCTGGACCTAATGCATGTCCTCTTGTGATATATGGTGCCCCGCACTTCTCCATCTCTGTGATTAGTATTTAAGTGAAAGTGCTGCTTCAGCCTGCTTGCGATGAACCAGCAGAAACAGAATCAATGCTGCTGCCCTCCATCAACGATGACAATCTGCCAGCGAGTAAATAGCTTGTTTCACTTGTATGTGGTTCTAGTAAGACTATTAAACGGCCACATTTACAATAAGAAATAATCAGTGTTTTATGAACATCACTGAGCCTTTTTCTCTTGGTACTTCTTTTCACCTAAAACTGGAAATAAATCAGTGTAGTTAATCACAGATTATTACTTGGTTTACAGCAGAGTCTAGTGTGTCACATTCTAAACATATACAGCAGGGAAAGCCATCAAAATTGCCAGGCTACAGGGTAATTACAGAATCCATTAGCAAGAACCCAAATTTTCTCTTCTCCCCTTGATGCCCTCTGTCTCCTGCTAATGTATCTGTAATAGAAAGATTAGAATTTTTTTTTTATCTTGGGTGTATTGATCTAAAAAAATCAATTTATCTTGGCAAGTTAACGTGTTATATGCAGCCATGGTAGTGATGACATCTTCAGAGTATTCTGTCAATCTAGAGGCATGGTTATTTTTATGAAGAGTGTTCATTTTGCTGCAAAATTGAACATGTTTCTTAAACAGGAAAGATCTGTGCTTCCCTTGAAAAAAGAAAATGGAGTGACAGGCATCCGTATACTACACCCCCACTTGAGATTTTTAATTTAACTCTTATCGAACCTTCAGTATTTCCATTAAACAAATGAAAAATGAAAAATACGGCATGCAGTGGAGCTTATTGAAGTAAAAAAACAACAACAAGAAAAAGATCGTTCAGAAGTTTTCTACTTGCAGATTAGAAATATGGTTCTCAAACTTTTTAAAAGTGTAACAACTTATATATTCTTAGATATTCTGTTGTGGCAGTACATTAAGCTTTGGTTCACTCAAACGCTTCTCAATGAAAAGCGCAGTAGAAAAAGCTTGAATATTTGCACATAAATAATCAAGAAAAAAAAAAAACCCAAAAAAGTTTTACAAAATCAGCCTGTAATTTAAATGCAAGTGTATTTGCATGCCCTCAAACAGTCCTGGTAGTGGAAGAACAAGCCTGGGCAGCAGTTCATTGGGTTTACAGGATGATTCTAACTTCACGATGGCTTGCAAAAAAAAAAAAGTCGTTTTTAGAGCTTTAGAGTCATCAGCTTGCAATGATTATTTCAAAACACACATTTTGGGTTGCACCTGGTTAGAATTATGGCACAAAATGCTGCAGAGCAATGCACAGTGCTGCATACAGATACCCTCATCTGCAGCCTCGTCCCTTAAGCTGATAAAATAACCGATAGTGTTTTTTGCCTCCTCGGTACAGCTCAAACCATATGAAGGGTAACTGTGGAGATTGTGAGGAAACATGGTGTAGAGGTGATATCATTGTAATCAATTAGTCATGAAAGCAGCATC